>NC_068567.1:22858310-23167865 GCF_025698545.1 Gossypium raimondii | reverse complement strand
TTACATTTTATTTAATTAAGCTTGTTACTTTTTAATATTAACTTTTAATTCATTTTGCTTGCTAATATGGATGTTAGTATTTGCATAAGGTAGGATATAAAATTGTCGCTCTCATGTATATGATATTGTTTATTCGTATATATTAAATCTTTGCTACTCATTAGTGCATGCTTTAGTTTACGAATTATTACTTCACGTTGTACTTTATTATTCAAGCGTTTTTTTTATTCATTCAAAAGATTACAAATGTCAAAGTTATTTCATACAAAAGTTTTCAAGATAATGCGATACTCGGGATTTGGAATCTTCGAGAAGATTGAACCCTAATGTATTGGGTTCCAATTTTCTTCGTCGAGCCTAAATAATCGATAATATTCGCTAATTAAAGCATAAACAAAAAGCTCATTATTGGGAATTCGACACGCTGTGTCCTAACGCATTGGATGTGACACGTTGTTTCCTCGAGACGAGGATTTTTCTAAAAATAAAGGCAATATTCGATATTTAGGAATTTTTGTGAAATCGAACCCTAACTTACTAGGTTTTGATTTTTTTCATTTGACCCAAATAATCGGATATCTTTCTCAAATGCATAGGTTTTAAAAGTCAAACTTAATTTTGAGGATTTGAAATGTTGCACTCTAACTTACTGAGTGTGACAATTTATTTCTTTGGAATAAGTGAACCTTATCATCCAATTCATTTTATTCAAAATAAAAGGATCGAATTTTAAAATCTTTTCAAAATTTCGACATTAAGACATTAAACAATCAATTCGGTACCAATTTTGGGTGTCACGAGGGTGCTAACCCTTCCTCGTACGTAACCGACTCCCGATCCTGTTTTCTCAAAATTCGCAGACCTAAAATTATTTTCAAGGTGATCCGATCACACCACAATAAAAGATCGGTGGCGACTCCCATTTTATTTTCAAAGTCGATCCCCGTTTTTTTCTTCTTTTCAAAAAAGTGGTTTCGACAGCTTGGCGACTCCACTGGGGACCTTTAGAGAGTCAAGCCGTAAAATTAATTGTTTTTTGTCTTATTGTTGAAAATTAAAAATTAGATTTGAAAAATTACGATCTTCCTTTTGCATTTATTTGCATGATTATTGTAAATTGAGCTCTATATTTTGCCATCATATTGCATAAAGACTATTTAGTCTTACCATTTTAAGTGGGAGTGAGAAGCTACTCCTTCGTGAGGTTTTCACCTCCGTGCAGGATAGTGAATCACTTTCGGGATACATCCATACCTATGTCTTCGTGAGATTTTCATCTCCGTGCAGCCATAGGGAAATGTATTCCCCTGAACCGAACTTGGTCTGTATGAGCCTATAATGGGTGAAGATCGAGGAATCTGCTAGTTCGGGTACCTCGACTTTAGAGCCAAACCGCATATTGAAGACCTTAGGAACCCATCCTAGGTAGAGCCACTCCAAATCCTTAGTGGTTACCTGACTAGGTACTTTAGTTTTCCTTACTTGCTTATGTTTTGTACTAACCCCTCTTGTTTTGTTTTGATTAAGATTGCATTGCATTTGCATCTTAGGAAAGAGATATTGATTCAAGTTCGATTACTAAATTAGAAAGCTTGTCTTGGAATACAAATTCCTTGATAAAGTGGAAAACAATACGAATGCCTGAATATATTCTGAGAAACACAATAAGGGCGATGGAAGATTTCGTGACCTTGCTTCGTGGCCCGAGGATTCAGGATGATTGTCTAAGAGCCGTCAATGTTTCAAAGAAGTTGACGACCCTCATGAAGATGGGCAGATGATGGATCGCGACCAAGATCAATAAAAGAGCTAGCAGTGACATCTATTGGAAATTGGCAAGATTATCACAAACATGCGGATGAAGAAAAAGATCGATGTCGTCTCTTAGAATATAAGGGCAAGGTCGTACATGCATTTGCTTTATGTAAAGGAATTTGCTTACTAGAAAAGTTTCCTAAATGTAATTGAATCAGAATCAACGTCTCTTTAGGCATTCATTTCATGCATTTGCATTACATGACATCGCATGCATAAATTCATTGAATGAGTCTAATTGAATAAATTTATTTCAGCTAACCTGGAAACCAAGCAACCCAACACCCTTACAGTATCCAAGAAAAGGTTAGAGAAAAGGAAGAAAGGTTGGAGAAATTAGAGCGAATGCAAATACAGATGCAAGAGAAACAGGCCAAATTTCAACAGGAAATGAGAGACCAAATGCTAGAATTGCAGAGAACTATGATAAGCCAGTTCAACAGATTGCTAGCTGGAAAGTCAAAAGAAGTGAAAGACCCGGTGGTTTACTTTGGGGTTGATAATGAGGATCTTGCCTATTCCTTAGATTGTACTCCGAAAAGTGTCCATGTCCAGCCAGATGGGCACCCACAAGGGGCACTCTTTACTATCGGATCCCAATATTATCAGACTGGTACATCGACACCAGTGAATTGCCTGATAGGCCTAGGATCTAATTTGAGGAACAATTTAGCTAATCCTGTTGCTAATCTAGCAGAAATAAAGCAGATAAGGGTAGAGTACCCAGATACTATAAAGGCCTCAAGGAAGAAAGGGAATAAAAGGGGTAATGCAGGCGGATATAACAAGGGCCACTCAAAACCAATCACTGTGGGTAGGCCAAAGACGGAAACCACCAGCCATCAGAACCCTTTAAAGCAAGAATCTGGAGTGAAACCAGGTACTGAGAAGCTCCAGTTCACACCAATTCTGATGTCATATAAGGAACTGTATCAAAGCTTGTTCGATGCGTATGTTGTTGCTCCTCATTACTTGACCCCTTTACAACCTCCTTATCCTAAACGGTACGATATGAACACACAATGCGACTAAGGAATTACAGGGCATTTGACAGAAAACTGCATTGCCTTCAAAAAGATAGTTGAAAGACTCATTAAAATAGGCATTGTCAAATTCGATGAGGCCTCCAGTGCAGAAAATCTGCTACCCAATTATATTGATGACGAGGTGAATGTGATGCATGAAGAAGAGTGGGAAATGTTCACATCGACGAAAAGTGACTGAAGGAGGGACCTTGTTAGATATCCACCCTTATAAATCTGGGAGTGCTCTAAGCAAGTAGACTACGGAAGAAAGCCCTTTAGTTTTTAGAACTTATTTAGAGTAATGTTCAGAACATTTTTGTTGTTTTTACCCTAAAAATGATAGAAATTTCCTTTGTGAAATAGACTCATATCTGAACATTATTATTTTAATGAAATACATCTTTGCAATCATTACTGAGCCAATATTTTCATTCTTTACAAACAATTCCAGATTCTTTTATTCTTTTGGATTTTCTTATTATTCATTCATTCATAATCATATGGTACAAATAACTATTCATGAATTTATACATTCTTTTGTATATTCTTCGGTACTTATTATGGGTCCCCAGATATCAATTACGTGAATGACTTTGCTACGGACCCAGATTCTCCTTTTGAGCGAGGCATATGTTTAGAGGGATCTCACGAATTTGGAAATGACATAGATCTTAGCTTATCTCCAGACTTTTTGAGGATGGTTGAACAAGAGGATGGACAGATCCTATCCCACAAGGAATCATTATAAATTGTGTGCTTGGTGAAGATTAGAATTGACCTGATTTCAAAAACGAAGCAAGACCTTGTTGAGTTACCTCTAGAGTTCAAGATGTCTTTGTATGATCATACTAGGATATGCTCGGGTTAAACACTGATAAAGAAATCTACGCAACAGCATGATGTCAAAATTTGTAATATGCATAATGCAGTTCTTTGTCGGGGCAATGCCTTTCTCGTTGAGTCAACATAGATTTGCCCATTTGAAGTCAAGTTTCCATCCCTTCAAGATGTTGTGGGATTTTATCCTGATCCAAAGTTTTTTGTCATAGTTGCACCCCCAAGAGGTTCTATGAAAGAAATCTAATATCAAAGGAGATTCTTCGAAAGGGGTAACAAGGACTTGCCTAATCCCAAGAGTTCAGATCCAAAAATAAAAAATAAAAAATAAAAAATAAACAAAAACAAGAAAAATCAAAATCAAAATCAAAATCAAGGTCAAGGTCAAGATGAAAATGAGAGAAAAAGAAAGAAGAATGAAAAAGAAAAATCTAGATCAAAATAAAAAATGACAAAAAATAAAATGAGAGGCCAAAGCGAAAACCCGCAAAGGGCGCTTTGTGACCAAAGGTGTTTTTGAGTTGAAAACCCGAAGAGGGCGACTCAAGTTTTGAACAAAATGGGGCATGGACATCACCATTATCGAAGACTTCTAATGGGCATTGCTTCATTTTTTAGATCATTAGAGGCCGCCTCATACGCCAATGTCATCATATGCTTATGTAGAATTCCAGAGAAGATGGTATTGAACTTGGACAATAGCACGATAGCTGGGGTCTAAAATCAATTCAGAAGCAGACACCACGACTCGTTAGTGAATTGCTTAGAGGTGAACATCAAGAAAATTAAAGAAAAATGACTGAGACTTACAAGGACTGGCATGAGAAATCACCATTTTCCCTCCTTGCTTACCGAACATCTATCAAGATTTCTATCAAAGCAAAGTTGTTCTCTTTGGGTTACGAGATTGAGGTAGTTTTACCTATTGAAATCCCCTCTCTCCGGGTATTAGAGTTGGAAGGATCCAATCGCGATGTGATCAGTTCGACCTAGGAAAAGGGTTAAAAGCTATTCATCAGAGTCGGATGTACCAGAAACAAATTATATGAGCCCATAATGAACAGGGTCATCTCAGAGAATTCCACAAGAGGGCTAGATGTTGAAAAAGATCCTTCGAAGAGATTCTAGAGGGAAGTGAATGCCAAACCGGGAATGTCCCTAGGTTGTAAAGAAGACCTTTTTCGGAGGAGCACTGATCCTGAGTGAGATTGCTAGTCTTACAAACTCAGATCCAGTCAAGAAATACTTCGTTTAAAGAAGAAGAAAGGACCAAGGTGAAAGCCCGCAAAGGGCACTTTGAGTTAAAAAAATTAAAAATGAAAATGAAAAATGAAAAAATGAAAAAGTAAAAATGGAGAGGCTAAGAGGAAAACCCGCAAAGGGCTCCTTAGGCCAAAGGGGATTTGAGTTGAAAACTCGAAAAGGGCAGCTCAAATACTAATCAGAATGGGGCATGAAGCGATCAGAGCAACTCGAATCTTCGGGCATGTGGTAATCTTGCTATACCTGAATCAACAGGAAAGGGTAGGCGACATCTTGGGGCATCGACAAAGCACTGTAGATCTCCTAAACACATGTCAAACTCAAAATGGTCTTCAGAAAGTTTGTACAGAGAAGTTCAAGCTGCGATATCTGGGGCACCCAACTCTCATATTATTTATATTGAATTTTCTGTTCTTGGAATACTTCATTCTCTTCCAGAACACACATTCCCCATCAATTTCTTCATTATTCTTCTTTACTATTTCTGATAATTTGTTTCTTCGAGCTATGCTCAAAACCAACTTTATTCTTATTCATTGTTATGATCCCTTTTGGAAGCATGTTGCATTGGAATAATGATTAATGGACTAATAAAACTTTCACAAATGAGGTTTTGCATATTACTCTAAAAAGTTTCTAAATAATATAGGAACCTAAAGCAGGACCTTTGTTTAGAGCACACCAAATTTAAAGGTTGGAAATTTGAGAAGGAAGAGTCTAAATTTAGTTTTTTCTCTTTGGATTTTGTTGTCAAATGCATTGATTGACAAGATGTCATGTTGGTGACAAAGATTAAATAAACAAGCAAGCAACGATCACCAGGCAAGAGGAAGAGGTTACCTCGGAGAAGAGAGCCTTCATCTGCGCATAAGTCTTTGGTACGACACCTGGGGAATGGTGTAAGGGACCAGACAGACTTAGATCTCATATCCTTGAATTGTGATAGGAAAGGACTGAGGAAAAGTCATATATTTCTACCATTGGGTTGCAGTGGGAGAAAAATGGTACAAGTTGTGTGTCCTAGTGGATTGAACTTTGAAGTTCATGGTGGGGGCAATATGATTAAGTGTTTCTTTGGAGATGTCAGCCGAGCAAGAAGGCGTTGTAGCACCTTAGTGATAAAGCCTTAATAAACTTCGAACAATGATAACTTAAGCGATAAAGAAAGATCGTTGTCAAAAATGACATTCTGCATTCATGCAAACATCATTTATACATACCTAGTTAGGAGCATTTGAATCATTCTGATCATGACGTCCTAATCACTAGGCATAATTAACTTCATAAACGAATTATACAAGTCATGTTCCCCAGAGAATAGATCGGTCAAATCACAAGTCCTATATCCCTGGCCAGCAGTGGAATAGGTTGAGAAACTACAAATCTTGTCTCCCTAGGAAATAGTGAAGCAGATCGAAGATGGCGAATCTTATCTTCCCCAGGAGTAGGGAAACAGATTTAAGCCACAAGTCCTATATCCCTGGCCAGTAGTGGAATAGGTTGGGAAACTACAGATCTTATCTCCCTAGGCAATAGTGGAGTAGATCGAAGACGGCGAATCTTTTCTTCCCCAGGAGTAGGGAAACAGATTTAAGCCACAAGTCCTATGTCCCTGGCCAGCAGTGGAATAGGTTGGAAATTACAGATCTTATCTCCCTAAGCAATAGTGGAGTAGATCGAAGACGGCGAATCTTATCTTCCCCAGGAGTAGGGAAATAGATTTAAGCCACAAGTCCTATGTCCCTGGTCAGTAGTGGGATAGGTTGAAGATTATGGATCTTATCTTCCCCAGGATTAGGGAAACATATCTAAGCGGTAAATCTTATCTTCCCCAGGAGTAGGGAAACAGATTTAAGCCACAAGTCCTATGTCCCTGGTCAGCAGTGGGATAGGTTGAAGATTACGGATCTTATCTTCCCCAGGAGTAGGGAAACAGATTTAAGCCACAAGTCCTATGTCCCTGGTCAGCAGTGGGATAGGTTGAAGATTACGGATCTTATCTTCCCCAGGAGTAGGGAAACAGATCTAAGCGGTGAATCTTATCTTCCCCAAGGGTAGGGAAACAGATTTAAGCCACTAGTCCTATCTCCATGGTCAGCAGTGGGATAGGTTGAAGATTACGGATCTTATCTTCCCCAGGAGTGGGGAAGCAGATCTAAGCGGCGAATATTATCTTCCCCAGGAGTAGGGAAACAGATTGAAGCCGATAATCCTATCTCCTTTAAGTTACAATGGAGCGGATTAAAATAAAGGATCTTATCTCTCTGAAATTACAGTAGAGTAGATCGCATCAGGTCTTATCTCCCTGAGATTACAGTGGAATAGACCAAAGAATTCCTAATCGAAAATGGTGAATCTTATCTCCCTGAGGTTACAATGGAGCAGATTGGAGCCAGAAATCTTATCTCCCTGAGGTTACAGTAGAGCAGATTGAAGCCAGAAATCTTATCTCCTTGAGATTACAGTGGAGTAGATTGAAGCCGATAATCCTATCTCCTTGAAGTTACAATGGAGCGGATTAAAATAAAGGATCTTATCTCTCTGAAATTACAGTAGAGTAGATTGCATCAGGTCTTATCTCTCTGAGATTACAGTGGAATAGACCAAAGAATTCCTAATCGAAAATGGTGAATCTTATCTCTCTGAGGTTACAGTGGAGCAGATTGAAGCCAGAAATCTTATCTCCCTGAGGTTACAGTGGAGCAGATTGAAGCCAGAAATCTTATCTCCCTGAGGTTACAGTGGAGCAGATTGAAGCCGATAATCCTATCTCCTTGAAGTTACAATAGAGCGGATTAAAATAAAGGATCTTATCTCTCTGAAATTACAGTAGAGTAGATCGCATCAGGTCTTATCTCCCTGAGATTACAGTGGAATAGACCGAAGAACTCCTAATCGAAAATGGTGAATCTTATCTCCCTGAGGTTACAGTGGAACAGATTGAAACCAGAAATCTTATCTCCCTGCGGTACAGTGGAGCAGGTCAAAGCCACATCGGTGAATTTTGCTTCCCCGACATTGCAGTTAAAAAGATTAAAGCCACATCGGCGAATCCTACTTCCCTGGCGGTGCAGTAGAGCAGATTAAAGCCACATCGGTGAATCTCGCTTCCCCGACATTGCGGTTAAAAAGATTAAAGCTACAATAGTGAATCTTACTTCCCTGGCGGTGCAGTGGAACAGATTAAAGCCACAATGGCGAATCTTGCTTCTCCGACATCACAGTTAAGTAGATTTACGAGTTACGAATCCTATCTCCCTGACGTCGCGGTGGAGTGGGTCGAAGCACCAATTCCTATACCTCTGAAGATACAGTAGGATGTAATGAGGCAACTCGAAGAAGAGGAGCACCAAGGTCCAGCACGACCGGGCAAAATTGGCCATGTTTTGAGTCTTTGCTCCGTTCCTGTTACACGACAATGAGTAAAGAGGGGCTGCTGTAATACCCAATTTATCCCCGGCCCATATGCATATAAAAAAATAAGTAAATAAAAATAAAAAGCCAAATAAATAAAATTAAAATCAAAAGTCCAATAAAAATAGTCCAATACAAGTTATTAACCCACTAAAATTTAACCCCACTTTACCTAGACCCTGGCCCAAACTAAACACGACCCAACTAAAATCAAACCCGAATACCCCTAGCCCAAAACCCCAAACAAAAAACCTAGGGTTTCTGAGATCCCAGTCGCCGCAACAGTGGCCTCCACACACTACCACGCGCGCCTCCGTACATACAATGTCCGCGCCTCCATACACGCCACGCCCACTTCCTCCGTACACACCACGTCCCCTCCACCTCCACACGCCAGCTAGCCTCCATACCTGCAACAAATAAAAACAAACAATAGCACACAAAGAAGAGAAAAAAAAAAAGAAAAAATGAGAAAACAAAAGAGAAGGACAGATTTTGTATTTTCTTTTTTGATTCTGTATCTTTCCGGTATATAAACCGATTGCAAAGAGAACAGAAAAGACACACACGAATATTGTATTGAAAAACCTCTTGAAAGGAAAGAATAGAAAAACAGTTTCTAAAGGTGATTTGCTTTGGAATTTTCGTTTGATTTCTTTTTTTCTTCTTTTTTTCTCTTTTGTTTTTTTCGCATTGGCTCTCATCTCTTTCAGTGAGAAAAGTGAAAGCGAAAGGAAAAGGGCCTAGAACTCATACCTGGGGTTGGTGTGTCGCCGAATCCCTCCTCCATTCGATCGAAGTTGAATGGATGGGGGACTTTCATTTCTTTTAGGCGGCGCAGAGAGGATGGTTTTAGGGTCACTTAGGTTTAGTTTTTCTTAGTTTAATACGGATTATTGAAACGGCACCGTTTGGGCCCTGTTTCAATGGCTCTAAAACGGTGATGTATTGAGCTTACCCGATGAGCCGACCTAGATGCGGCTAGATCCGCGTGTTCTGGCGTGGGGAGGGATATTTACGCGCTTAGTCCCTCGCTTTTAAAGCGCATCCAAATCAATCTTTTTATTTTTTAAATTCTACCTGACATGTCACTATTGTTTTATTTTGGTCCCATGCATCCTTTCATTATTTATTATTTGCACCCCCTATGTTTTGTGTAGTTTCAATCCGACCCTTAACCTTTATTTAAATCGTTTTAATATTTTCTGCATTTTAAACTATTTTATTTTACAGTACTTTATTTAGTTATTTTAAACTTTTGTATATAGTTCATATTTTAAAATATATATATACATTATTTAGTCTAAATTTTTCTTTATATATGATATTTTAAAATTTAGTTATCTTTAAATTAGTTATTTTAAAATTCCTCTTTTATATATTATATTAAACTTATTGTGTGTGTTTTTTTACTTATTTTGTAAATCATTTATTTTAAATTATTCTATATGTTATTTTATCATTAATTTGTTATATATATTAATCATTCTAAAATTATTTTAAATTCTCTGCTTTAAAGTAATTTATATCGATTATTTAAAACCCGTGTTCATATAATATTCATTTAAGTTTTATCATTTATTTAAATTATTTTACATATCTTATTTTAATTTCTATTCCATTATATTTTTATTCACCGCAACTTGGTATACACATTATACATATATTTTTGTATGAAGTTCTCCATTTTATATATATTACTTTTTCTATATACTTATATAGATTAATATATAGTATTAATATATTAGTTATTTTGATTTTTGGTATATATTTATTTTAAGATCTTTTTGTATATTCTTGATTATTATTATTTTAAAACCCTAGTTTTTATCTATGTCAAACTTCTTATACATGCTATTCTTTTTATATTTTTATACTGAATAATCCATTAATATATAATTTCCTTCTTTCATGTTGCCTTTTTTTGTGTTATTTAAAAACTTGTTACATTTTATTTAATTAAGCTTGTTACTTTTTAATATTAACTTTTAATTCATTTTGCTTGCTAATATGGATGTTAGTATTTGCATAATGTAGGATATAAAATTGTCGCTCTCATGTATATGATATTGTTTATTCGTATATATTAAATTCTTTGCTACTCATTAGTGCATGCTTTAGTTTATGAATTATTACTTCACGTTGTACATTATTATTCAAGAGTTTTTTTATTCATTCAAAAGATTACAAATGTCAAAGTTATTTCATACAAAAGTTTTCAAGATAATGCGATACTCGGGATTTTGAATCTTCGAGAAGATTTTGAACCCTAACGTATTGGGTTCCAATTTTCTTCGTCGAGCCTAAATAATCGAGAATATTCGCTAATTAAAGCATAAATAAAAAAGCTCATTATCAGGAATTCGACACGTTGTGTCCTAACGCATTGGATGTGACATGTTGTTTCCTCGAGACGAGGATTTTTCTAAAAATAAAGGCAATATTCGATATTTAGGAATTTTTGTGAAATCGAACCCTAACTTACTGGGTTTTGATTTTTTCCGTTTGACCCAAATAATCGGATATCCTTCTCAAATGCATAGGTTTTAAAATTCAAACTTAATTTTGAGGATTTGAAATGTTGCACTCTAACTAACTGAGTGTGATAATTTATTTCTTTGGAATAAGTGAACCTTATCATCCAATTCATTTTATTCAAAATAAAAGGATCGAATTTTAAAATCTTTTCAAAATTTCGACATTAAGACATTAAACAATCAATTCGGTACCAATTTTGGGCGTCACGAGGGTGCTAACCCTTCCTCGTACGTAACCGACTCTCGAACCAGTTTTCTCAAAATTCGCAGACTTAAAATTATTTTCAAGGTGATCCGATCACACCATAATAAAATATCAGTGGCGACTCTCATTTTATTTTCAAAGTCGATCCCCGTTTTTTTCTTCTTTTCCAAAAAGTGGTTTCGACACTTGGGTTTAAACAAAGTATGTAAGATTTATAGTGGAAAAACCTAATGAATTTTGATTGAGTTATATGTTCAATTATATAATGCTAAAGGTTGAAAATAGGCATATTAGAATACTATACTGGGTAAATTGGTTGAAATGTGGTAGATGAGCATTGTTTAGGGTGTTAAGAATTGAAGCATAGAAATTTCATGAAAACAGAATGCACGTTGCAATGACAAACTTCTCACATCGCGGCAAGATCAAGTTAGTCAGTAACATCGCGACGTAGAGCTCCTGACATTGCGACATCAATTTGATAGTTTGAAACATTGTAAATTAGTCCTTGATTGACTATAGACTATTAAATGAGCTGTCGTAAGCTCATACAAAATTTAGATATGAATTTAATTTTTTTATAAGTGCAAAATAATTCTAACAACTTAAATTATATGATAAGTTGAATTGTAATTAATTTTCGTTGCTCCGACAACGAATGTGGTATCTCGATGCCTTGACCCGGTGATCAGGTCGGGTATGGAGGTGTTACAAATCACCTCAGTTTAAGTTGCTACATCATGCTACTGCATTCAAGGTCACAACATACATCACTTGGTGTCATGAGAATATTCCTTGTTTTGACTATTTTTACATTTTACTCCCTAGTTCAGCATCAGATTGGTATGAGAGCTTTCGTAAGCCCACTCTTGATGCGGATTTGAATAAATAATGTTCTAAGAAATCTTAACTTTTAATTGTATGTATGATTTTCCCCGTTGAATATTGAAATGAAATCGTAGTTGATTCGGTAACAAATGTGACATCTCACATCTTGGATTCGGCACTCAAGTCGGGAGTGGAGTGTTACAACTACGTCGGCATTCCCTTGGTTAAAATACTATGAGGTTGTTACACTCAGTGATCTTTTGATGGTCCCATCTTTGAAGGTGAGTGTGCACATGCTAAAAGCGGGTGACCAAGAGAATGAGGTGCCTAGGTGATTAGTCACTGAGTGACCAGCCAAGCAATAGAGGGTCATTTGAGCACTTGGGTAGGGAGAATATGCAAGTGTTGTAGGTCGGGAGGTAAACAAAAAATCATCTAAAGAAGTTTTCCTAATGTCTTCTCGTGATGTCACGTGTCGCACCTAGTGGGTGGTATAACATAAATCAATTATATACCAATATAAATATTATGTTGAATTAAAATTTTAATCTGATATCAACCAAGGTTGTAGTGTAATAGAAAAAACCTCTAATGAAATGAAGTACAAAAATTCTGATTTTACGTAGCATAACGAGCAGACATTTTCTAACACAAAATTTCAGATTTGTTCTCTCATAACTACACATATCCATTGGAAGGTTAACTCTCCTAAACATTTACAATTAGATACTCAACTAATTAATCTATTAACTGACTGTTAATCAACATGTTAATATGGTAAAATAGTCAATTAAAAAGTTTACATGTTTTAATGAGGTATTGAGTATCATTTTGCAAAATTTAAGTAATTAATCGAAGTTACTTTATTTAATTTAGTATTTATAATGATTCAACAACTGATAATTAATTATAAGTTAAAAATAGGCAACCTTGCATGTCCTATTAGTTTTGTTTTGGTTTCTAAAATAAATTTAGAAACGAAAGTAAAAAAAAGAACCACTTTTAAAATTAAAGATAAATTAGAAAAGATAATTTTCATAAATTAAGTTTAAAATAAAATAAGAAATTTGAAGAAACAGGCAAAGAGATGCAAGTGATGAAAAGAAAACAAAGCTTAATTGAAAAATTGTACTTTAAACTATATTTTCTCAATTTGATACATAAACCTTTTTTTCGTTAAAACTAATTATAGTAACACATCAGCACTCAATGTTATTTTCTGATTTTATAATTTTAATATTAATATTAATTCAAAATAATTATTATAATATTAAAAAAATTTACCACCCCTAGCCACATCCCTCTCGGCTCCCTCCCCCACCACCGGTCTCCCCTTCCCCCCACCCCGACCTCCTAAGCAACCATTCATCAATAGCTTCACCTCCCACTAGAGCTAACCATGAAGGCCATCCTCTAGAAACTAACCCCCCTTGAATCACAAATTTCTTTGCACTTTTAGCAACTGAAACATCACTCTTGTCGAGGTTGCCGAGAGGGACTAGGGTGGTGGAGATGAGGGAGTGGAAATATATATTTTAATATTACTATAATTATTTTAAATATAAAATTAAAAAATAACACAAGTGCTGATGTGACACGATATAAATGGTCAATGGTTTTTTTTAACGGTCTTAGATTTGAAGGTGATTTGGGTGAGGGATGGTTTAAGTACCATTTCTGATAAAAAAAAAATAGGTACCCAGTTAAGAAAAGAGGTATAATTTAGGGTGCAATTTGTCATTTAAGCCAAAAAAAAAAAAAGAAGAAAAGAAAGAATATTGGATTTAACCACAACCCTCTAATCAATAGGCTTAAATTATATCAAAATTACCTACCAAGCAAAACAATGTTTGTTCATCGCCAAAATATGTTTCACCCTACCTCTCAGACGAGAGACTCACTACTATCCAAACAAAATAATAGCAACATAATGCCATTTGAACCATATCTACCGCCAAAAGACAAATTTACCACAAGAGTCCCTTTACCCTTTCCATTTGATTGGAAAAGAAAAAGCAGCAGCCCCTTAGCTTTCTACAACAAATCCTCATGATAAAGATGAAGCCCGAGCCCAAAGCGAGCACAAGCTCGCCGAAATGCCATCGCTTCAGCCTTTTGTACAGGATCTCCATAACCAGGATCATCAACCGAAGCAGTCCCTGTAGACTCCCGATATATCTTGCACAATGATACAAGAATAAAAACTCGAAGTCATCAGCTACTCTAGTCAGATATAATTATGCTAAAGAAAAGAGAAGAAAATTTCATTATCAAATGCAATACATTTTAACAACTCTTCAATACTAAACGTCAAAGAACTCATGTGCATGAATACGTTCGATACTACACAATACCACATCCAGCAATAATGGAACTAAAAGGAAGTACAATAACAAATTAACAATCACAATGCAGATGTAAGACATTCATATAATCTAGGATAATCTCAAAATAAGTTTACCAAGAGATTCATATTCTTTCTTGTAAAGATGTCCAACTCTGTGAGCTTATTAGAAATACTACAGTCTAAGCATCAAACTTATCAAGTTCATATACTGCTCCCCGATTTTAGGATTTTCAACTCTTAAACAAGCCAGCTGCAAGTTTTTCCCACCTACGACTAGGCAAGCCAACTACAAAATAATGTTCAAGCTAGGAACATAAATAGACTGTTTGCAAAAATAGCATCATACAGATAAAACAATCCAAAGAAACTATTGTTTATGGCTTATGGAATTGAACCTGATCTTGTAAAGCACCAAAGAAAGTAGAATACAGCTATAGAAGTTTCAATGAACATGTCAATATGTCATTTTCAACTTGTACCACAATGAACAGTCACTAAGAGGTTTAACTTCCAGAAATTTATTCCATAACAAACTTGCCTTTGATCTTCTTGTTAAAAAAAGGTTTACAGCTTGTCACCCAAAAAAAACGATAATCCTCTCAATGTGTGAATGAGAACCAACTGTTTCTACCAATTGCATATTAAACCTGTAGTGTAGACCACACTTACCAACTTGGAAACAGGCAACCATGGAGTGATCAATCCACTCTTTTAACTTTTAAACCTATATTGTCTATCGATTGTGAACTTGTATTTTCGAATAAATTAAGAAGAAGAAAATCAAACCTATATCACAAGAGAGAAAAGTTCAGTAAGACTGTGTAGCTCACTCTTGCAATCACAATTCCATCCTTTTTCCACTCATTGAAGAGCAAAAATCTCATCCCTCCTTTATTTATATACTGGTAAGGAAGCCCCATCAATAATATTGTTGATTATTATATCCTCTAACAGGATGCTTTTTTTTTCAATTGTTTTTCTCTATGGCTCAATTTAGAGCTTGGCCGTTGTTAAACTAAAGTATGATATTAGGGCTTAAGTAAAATAATTGAAGAAATGAATGAATGACAGTCTTAAAGCATATTGGAGTGCTTGTGGTTGGTATGGTATTTTGAAGAACTATAAGAGTCAAGCTAAGAACCAGTTTTTTCTTTTCCAGATATCTAGGCATTGTCTCACTGATGGAAGGTATAGTAGAAATTGACTAATAATAATAATAATAATAATAATAATAATAATAATAATAATAATAATAGCAGTCTACAGAATAGTAGAATTATGCATTTTATTGTTTAGAAAAGAATCCCGTTTAGAATTCTTCAAAGGCTTTTTTTCTTTTTTTGCCTCGAAAAACATTTCCCTTTCCTTTTGCTTTTGCTTCTGAAAGCAAAAATGCAAGTGGAAAAGCAACAATCAAATGCAATGCATGCAATGATTGTGTTAGTCTTACCCATAAAAATGATACTGTTCTCGTTTAATTTTAAAATTCCCGTTTTTAACCCTTAACAACTTTCCATTGTAAGCTAATAGAATTCATTAGTTGAAAAGTAACTACTAAGTTTATTGCTGAAAGATCCTAGGTTAGAATTTAAAGGATAATTATTCAAATAATCTATAAATGAGCATTTTTTATTTTCTTTATGGTCAAGATGATACAGTGGTCTTAAAGCAATTAATTAGTAAGCATCCTGTCATTCATTTTTCAATTATTTTACTTCAGTCCAAATGTCAAACTTTAGTTTAACTACAATAACCTACCTCTAAATGGTGATAGAAAAAGAGAAATAAGGCCAAAACTCTATCATAGAGGAAAAGAATAGAAAAAAAAAATAGTAAGCACCCTGTTAGAGGATAAAATAATCAACAATATTATTGATGAGGCTCCATTACTATTGGTCATAAACCAACTTAAAATTAAACGAGTGATCTTTCCATCTTTATCTACCACAAAACCAGGTAAACCATGTTCACTGAATTCAGGCAAAATGAAAAAAAAAACTTAAATAAGAAGATGACAACGTAAGAAGCATTTGGAAAGCAACTTAGTAGCAAGATTAACGAAGAAGCATGCATGTGAACTAACAAACATAAGTTCACAGGATGCATGTCATAGCGTGAATCATAAAATAGATCAGATACCTCAGCATCCGTCCCATAGAGTGTTACACGATAGACAACTGATACAGACTTCCCGTCAGCAGAATAAGTAATATTGCGAACCTCACCAGACCATTCTGCACAATAGGTGGTACACTAAGGAATTTTAGTCAAAATCTCAGTAAGCCATAAGAAATGAAATTCCTCCAGCCAGAATAATTCCATCTTAACCATACCTGGAGCATGCAGGTTCATAATCCGATTTACAATATGCCTGAAAAGAACAAAAAGAAATGATAAGAAACCAAGTAAACAAAAACCATTGTCACTAGAATGCCAAAGGAGACCAAAAATTGACAAGAGAAAACCGATGAAAATGCCGACTTGTGAAGACCTACAATGGTAAGAAAAAAGAAAGAAAAGCTCTTTTCTCAGAGTAGTGCTAGCAGATTCCATGTATCAAATACGAGGCATGGTACAGAAGCAAAAATCATAGCCAGCAGCGGTTCTATGCTTCCAAAATCAAGTGCGTAAAAAGTTAAATCCCACAGCATATGTATGCACTAAACATCTGCATTAAATTAAGCTTACTGATTACAGTTTGTATTATAATGTTCAAGGTTTGCCACTAATTACATCTCGTCTCTAAAATAACAGAGCATATATGGAACAATAATTTTGTTGGTCTCGTT
This sequence comes from Gossypium raimondii, assembly GCF_025698545.1. Lineage (NCBI taxonomy): Eukaryota > Viridiplantae > Streptophyta > Magnoliopsida > Malvales > Malvaceae > Gossypium > Gossypium raimondii. The sequence goes on along the minus strand of NC_068567.1, from coordinate 23,150,805 downwards.
TGAACTCAGCAGTTTGCTCAGTCAACAAGCGAACAAACAATTGCTTCATTTTTGCTGCAAAGTTCTTTATCATTCCTTCTGAAGTACACGCTCCAAGCACTAAACCCTAAACCTAAAACTACCGTAGATAAATTGCAGTAATCGTTTTTATACTCCTCGTCTAGTAGCTAAATTGCAAGTAAAACTTCTCATTTTCATAGGCTTTTTGTTACAAGCACCCATTGGATTTTATTTGTTAATCATAGCCTTTCAATTATGTCTTTCAAACAACATTTAAATCAAAAGCAGGTTTAGTAGCACTCGGTGATTTACAGGCATAAAACTACTAGATACTTAATACACGTGAAAAAAAACACACAAATTTTAGTAAATAAAAGAGAGAAGATGATAGGACCAGGGGATATATTTGATATTGAAGCCATCTTCGGTACGGAGCCTGACGAGGGAATCTGGGACTTTTTTATTGAGTTCTTTGAGAATGTCGGCGAGCGGCCTGCTGATTCCTGCAGTGGGGATGGCGTCGTCGTCGTCGTCCGACTTTGTTGAGAAGGATACTAGTCGCACAAGTGAGGACAAAGATTTTGTCAAAGGAGGACGCGTCAAGGGTGATGCGGCAAGGGTTTTAATCGCCATTGAAGAAGCCATTTGCCTTTCCTTTCCTTCAAACTCCACAAACTCAGAGACAGCGCGGCAAAGTCTGAAGTCTAAAGCCGTTTCCAAATTTTGATTTTCTACTAATTCTGTCTGCAAGAGACAGAAAAAGAAGAATAGGTATGGGTCTTGAATTTTGGCTCAGTGTAATTTACTTGTAGAAACTCTTCGGCTTTTAACGTAAAATTGGAAAGATGAAAATTTAAAGGTAAAAATAAGGACAGATAAAAATTATAATTTTTTCATAATTGTGCTTAATAGGAAAAAAATCATTTCATTATTTGGTAGAATTAAAACACAAAAGGAAATAAAATAAAACATCTAAAAAAATACATACTTTTGAATTAACATACATATATTTTTTATGTCTCTCCTCTTATTATTCCATTTTATGCACTATAATGAAAATAATTATTTCTCTTATTTCATTTTCTCTCACTTTTCTTGATAACCAAATACTATCAAAATTTAGGGTAAGTTTAAATGGACAATATTTTTACGTTCTTTCCACTTTTCTATTCTCACCTTTCTTTTTTTGCTTTTCAATTTTCACTCAATTAAGCACAACCTTAATGTATTCTTATTTTTTGCTAAAATAAAAAATCTCAATTTCATCACTATCATTATAGAAATTGATTATTTTTATTCACTACTCTTTTAGGTATGTAAATAAATGATAATATTGATTGATTTTTTTGTTTGACTTGTAACACCCTCTATACGACTTGATCATCATATCCAAGTACCAAATATCACAATTAACCCAAATAACCTAATAAAATTTCTAACTTTGATTTACTTACGATTTAGACAATACTAATTTATATATATATATCATTGTTATCATTCAACCCTTACGCAAACCCATGGATATTAGATTTTCAATTAGATTATATACCTTATAGGACCAAACTTTTACAATCATTTGTCCTTTTTAAACACAAATGATTATTTACAAATTTCAACTTAGGACTTTACTACGACTAAACTAAATTAATCCCCGAGGCGTGATCTCTAAGAGTACCCCTCTATATGCACGATACAATTATGGCACCGTTCGTGTAAGTATGACAGTGTCTAACTTGGTCTCTCCACACAAACCTTGAGTCAATCTTTAATCCTGCAATACAAGCAACAAAATCGTAAGTAAAATGAACTTAGTGAAATTCTGCACAACGTTAGTCATAAAAGACTTAATTTTTTATTTGATATCAAGAGTAAATGTTCAAAATTAAGACTCCCTGGTTGTCCTAGAGGATTCCGCTGTTTGACTAGCAAGGTTGATACCTATACATCCTTTGTACCGAACGTTGGCGAGCATATCAGCTGACTTCAACATCGGTGTACTCTTTCGAGAAATCCTACGCTGGGACTTAACCTCGTCCGGTTCTATCTCTAACTTCCATTTTACCTTTCCTGGATTTCCCTTTAAGATAACCATATATGCGTGTATACGGTTCAATGACTACTTTCACTAATGGAAGACTTACAATCGTCTTTGCCATATTGGATGATCCCGTGCAACACCTCAAACACGGCCCAATCGTTATGGCTAAATTCGGAAAGTTACATTGACCATTGGAATGACCCAGAGAAATTTTTCTTGATTTCAAATGTACTTTTTTTAAAACCATTTGCGCAATTCGTTCAAAACTAGTAAAATCGAATGTTCAACTTTATTTTCAATCTCATTTCAAAAACCATTTTGTCCATGAAAATAACCGAAATAAACTTTCAAAATTTAAAAAAATATTTTTTTTTAAACTATTGGCTTATCAATTCAAAACAAATTAAATAAAGCGTTTGTTTTAATTTCATAAAACTGTGAAAATTTTAAGAATCAAAATAAATAATATCTCAATTGTAAACATTCAATTATTTATTTAAAACTATTTGATTTTCAATCATACTTCTAAATCATTTGTCTTTTATTCAAAATTGGAGAACTTGGTTATTTGTCATTATTTGGAAATAAAAACATATTAACTGCATAAATCAAATGTCTTTAGAAAACTCATTTGTAAATATTAATAATTTTGAAAACTAAGTCTAATTTTATTAAAACTCATTTTTCGAAATGCAGAGAAAAATGTGTTATTGATAGATTCTATTTTAAAAACTGAGTTTCAAGCAAAATCTTATCAAATACTAATTTATGCAGTTTTTTTTTTTAAAACTTAATGTCATGAAAGCAATTTATGCAAATCAGAATGAAAAATCCCTGAAATAAAGTCCCATGCCATAGTCCATACTCAAACTTATTACAAACCCAAAATATCAAAATAAAATTTAATTACTTTAATTTAAAAAGACTTTCAAGAAACTCCTCAAAATGCCGTCATCGAATCCTAACTTCAGGGTTATATGTAAAATCAAAAAACTAAATGAGATGAGCTATAAAGCTCTGTGTGAGATTAACATAAACACAATTGTATACATATAAACATATACATTATACAATCATAATAATCATATCAATTTCATATAACTCAATATTTCACACTTATACTATGCATGATCATGTCAATGCACATTTTGTAAAACGATGCAGATTTTATGTGAACGATCCTACCTATCTCCGCTACACACCAAAATAGAGTTCTCCAGAACTTGTCCATCCAACACACCAAATTGTGAACTGTGCCACCAAAATCGCAGATAAACTGCCAATAATCAATATCGTAGACAAACCACCAAAATCACAGATATACTGCCACATAATCAAAATCGTTAACAATGTCACATTAATGCAGATAAACTACCACATACTTCCACCTTTCACGTATCCCACCCTATGTATATGATATGGCCAAAATCACTCAAATCATATAGGCATGTTTAACATGCAAATCTCATATGTACACATGGTACCAAAATTTCATAACTTATTTTCATGTAAATATTGCGTATGTCATATAATCACATAACATGAGAATCATATGTACATATTTTTTAAATCAATAATAAGCACCAATACCACACAACATGTTTTTCAGAACATATATGATTTGGGGAAATACTTACTTGAAAAAATCCATATCGATGGTTTATCTCTCTTTATGTATACATCTTTATCAATAATATTATTTAAAGAACAACATTTTTATCTATATAAAACAAAGACTTAATTTAGTTTAGTGTTGAAACTCACACCTAATCATAGATCCAACCTGCAATAAATCTTTAAGAACACCCACACTTGGATCTAACAATTAGATTACCTATTCAATCAACAATAGTGATCTTACGTTAATAACGATCGTCAATAAGGTTGATACAATAGTGGTGTTGATTTTTCCATTATCACTTACCCTTAAAATAATCTCTCAGATAAATGATTTTTCCATTATCTTTGGGCTAGATGGTTGCTTACTAAAAGTCCCATTTAAGAGTGAATTTCTCGCAACTGTTGGAAAGGACACAAATAACCAGATGCTCCCTATTGCATGGGCTATGGTTGAAGTAGAGTGCACTGATTCATGGGTCTAGTTTCTCAATCTTCTATTGGCTGATTTGAGATTGGAAGATGTGTATGAGTACACGATTATTAGTGACTAACAAAAGGTTAGTGAATTAACTAATTTGGGCTTGGTCTTGTCTTTTTATTCTGTTAAGTATAATTAACTGTATTTTTCTAACAATCTATATGGTTTATTATGACACAATTAGGGCCTTAAGATTGTAATTTCTGACATACTACCAAGGGTGGAGCATAGGAATTGTGCAAGGTATGTGTTTGCAAATTGGTCAGTGAGGAAGCTAGGGAAATCTTATGAGTATGATTTCTGGTAGATTGTGAAGTCTATGACTGAGAGGGAGTAGGAGGAACTATGTACAGTATTGGAGAAGAAAGATAAGGATGCTTATGATAATTTGAAGAGAAAGTCTTTAGAAATGTGGAGTATGGATTTTTTTGGGGTTTACTTGTAAATCAAATATAGTTGACAAAAATCTATGTGAAGCTTTTAATTCAAGCATTGTTGAAGCTAGGTTCAAAAGCATTATTAGAATATTTGAAGATATTAGGACCAAGATGATGAGTAGGATAGTACAAAAAAAGAAGTTATGTAATGGACAAAAGCAAAAGTATGGTCCATTGGTGAAAGTTAGGTTTGATGCCAACAAGAAAGACTATGTAGAGTGGCAATTTATATGAAATGGTGAAAAATGGATGTGAGATGAGAAAAGGAAGTTATCAATATACAGTGGACCTAAGTCAAAGGATATGTAGTTGTAGAAATTGGCAGAGTAGTGGGATTCTATGTGCCCATGCATGTGCTGCCATGTATCACCTAGGGCTTCAACCAGATGACTATCTGCATGAATGTTATCACATAAAAACCTACAAGAAAGCTTACTCATTTCCAATGCAGCCCATAAATGGGCCACATGATTGAGAAAAAACTGGTATTGAACCAATGTTACCTCCTATTGAAAGGAAGATTCCTGGGAGTCCCAAAAAGAATAGGAAGATGGCCAAAGATGAATCAAAGAAAATGAAGCCCGACCACTTGAGTAGGAAGGGTCTAATCATGACATGTACTCAATGTGGCCAACATGGCCATAATAAGAGGTCTTGCACACAAGGAAACAAACATGCTAAATAGGTACAATCTTGTTCTTCACTTATTTATATTGAGTAAATTTATTTTGTCTAACCACTTTCATTATGGTCCATGTTTTGCAGCAAGATGCACAACCACCCAAACAAAAAGGGAAATCTCCTATTAAAAAACCAACTACCTAAGATAAATCTAAGGGCAAGCAACCCAAGAATGGAAAAATACATGGAATAGGTTGTATACATACTTGAATACTGGGAATCAAACATTTTATGTGAGTTTTCTTCCTTTTACTATTGATCAAACATTGTATATTGTTTTGATCAACTTGAAACACTCTTGCAGTCTGCTAGAACCACAATGAGCATGGTGGCAAGTTCATGTAATGATTGTAGTGGACAATCTTTTTTGACACCCAAGTCGCCAAAGAACAAGAGAATGGCTCCTCTCGACCATCTAGGAACACAAGATTCAGTTGCAAGAAACATGAGTAAATCATTGAAGAAATAGTTGCCAAGGGTGAATGTTATTTTGTCACATTTTGAGCCTACAACCTTCTAGTTTTGGAATACACCAAGGGTGAATGTTATTTTATTGTATTAATAACCAATATATTGATTTTTTTGGTGATTGATGTAGCTAGGTATAGCTCACTTACAGTAGTATGTTATATCTGGTACATCAAACTTGTTTTTGGTTGGTATAGCATGAATGATGTATAGGCTAAATCATTACCTATGGAAAGATTTTGTAAAGTACATTTATCCTAATTGCAATGGGAAATCATATGATTAAATGAGGGATATATTTCAATCTTATGTTTCTTTTTACTGCATTATTTACTAAGCTAAATTAAATTACATAAACAACAACCAAAATTAGTCATTAGTTCCAAATATAATGTATATCAAGGTTCCAAATTACATAAACAACATAAGATGAAGGTATGTTGGAAAATTTTACATTCAATCAACATTTTCAACTGCTAGCTACATATGCCTCTTACCACTACTGCCAACAAAGAAACCTATGGTGATGCATACAATACATAACATCGAGTAAGAAAATAATATCTTATATATTGACATCTCCTTCTTGATAACTTTCATTTTTTCTTCATGGTCATCATTTTGTTCCTTAATACTAGTTCTCTTTAACACCACAAACTACTCTATCTCCTTCAACCTCAATGTCAACAATACTACTGCCACCATTATGGCTACCATCAAATGCAACCAAATCTATAACCTTCTTTTTAAGTGATGAATTCTCCTTTGAAAGATTTCGTTCACTGTCACGCAATTGACGCAGTAATTCAGTCGCACGGTCACACATTTGCCTATTGTACCATTTGAAGAAATCACAACCACTATCCTACAAACAAACCCTAAATGAGTGACAACAAAAAAATTTAAATCATAAACCCTCAACCTAGGGAAATTTTTGAAATCATCCAAATTGAGCTAAAGTAGCAAATAAAATTCTTCTTCACTTGCCCAAAAATCTGAACAACCATAAAACCTTCTCCTCGGATTTAAATTGCTCCATGAAGTGTTTCTTGGAGCTAACTTTTTGCAGTGACATTTTACTACTTCCGCATCGTACACATACTTCCTCCGCGGTGGAGCAACAATATTTGCATACCTTGATTTCTTCCTCGAATCATTCGAACAATGCAATTACCATTCTCTAAGTTGGCTATTCGAGCTATGTGATTTAGATTTGAGAAAATTTCCTAAATCCATGATTTCAAATGACAAGGAAGAAAAACAACACTTTCCTAGAGTTTATGAGATTTCACGATTTGAGAATAAGGGATTAGAGATTTCATGATTTGGGAATAAGGGATTAAGGATGTAGAAAATTTCCTCAATCCATGATTCAAATTGGAGATTGCTAAAGTTTTTAGGGATTTCGTGATTTGGGGATTTCACGATTTGGGGTTATTTTTTCAGATTATTTTTTTAATTTTATATTTTTTTTCACTTCATCTTGAACCTAGCACGCCACATTGACAACTTTGTTGACCGGCGCTTGACTAACGGTCAACTGACATTTCCCGTTAAAATTGAGTTGAATCGTGAAAAAATTGTTAAGTTGAGGGCCACAATAAAAAAAAGGTCAATGTACAAAACTAAAAATCCTTAAATGTTGAGGGTATTTTTTTACAATTATGCTTAAAAAAGGGAAAAGAAGAAGAAGAAGAAGAAGACAGCAATTAGTAAGACGAAACACGTAAGCATGAAACGGACCTTGAAAGGAGCACCCGAAAACAAGGAAAAATGTAGGAAAAAAAAGGGTATATTTCATGGAGTCTCACACTTTAATTACATTCCATACTTGTCAGTTTCAAAACGGATATATAATCATCTTTCACCGCTACATTCACATGGAAAGCTAAAGCTAGCAAAAGAATAAAACTTCCATTATTCTCTTCCTACATTCATATTTTCAAGTTATGGATATTCTTATCAAACCAACGCTAAAGTTGTTTATTTCATTTGCTATTTTGATGGTTCAGTATGGCAATGCAGAACGAGTTCCTGCGCTTTTTGTGTTTGGAGACTCGCTGGTTGATGTGGGCAACAACAATTTCCTTAACTCAATTGCCAAGTCTAATTATTTCCCTTATGGTATTGATTTCAATATGCAGCCTACTGGAAGATTTTGTAATGGAAAAACCTTTGTTGACATTATCGGTATGTTATTAATCTACTCACGTATTTTCTCCTTTTTTTTAACTGGTGCATATTTCTTGTTTGAAGTTCAGCGGCATGTCTAGGGGTATGGTAGTGCCCGCCCCTAAAATGAAAAATTGTTCATTTAGTTCTTTTAAAAATTTAAAATTTTAAATTAATAAAAGTAAAATTATACTTTAACCTCCCTAAAAATGATAAAGTTTTGATTAATCCTTTAAAAATTATAAATATTTAGGCTATTAAAAATTACAATGTACTTTCGGCCCAAAAAAAAACTTTTTATAATTAAAAGAAACAGTGAAAATTATATTTTGACTTGAATTTTTATCCCAAGTTTCTTAACATAAAAGTTCTAACTTTGCTCCTAAATTATTATACATACGTGGATGTAGGAGAGATGCTGGGCGTCCCTTATCCTTCGCCCTTTGCTGATCCCTACACTGCAGGAGTTAAACTACTAGGAGGAGTGAACTATGCTTCAGCGGCCGCTGGAATCCTTGACGAGAGTGGCCAACATTATGTATGTATTTTGCTAAAAAGAAGAAAAATTTACATTTGCTCTATCATTGTTCCACAAATTTGTTGTTTGCATGGGATGAAAATCAGAAATGTATGGATGCAGGGTGAACGGTATAGCCTAAGACAACAAGTATTGAATTTCGAAACCACGTTGGATCAACTACGAACAATGATGGGGCGTGATAATTTGACGAGTTTCCTTGCCAAATCCATAGCAATTTTGGTGTTTGGGAGCAATGATTACATCAACAATTACCTCATGCCTTCTATCTACGCTTCAAGCTTCAATTACAATCCTACACAATTTAGCAACTTGCTTCTCAACCGCTATGCCCCCCAACTTCTGGTAATACATTTTCTGTACATCAATTTATATACTAACACATTAATTATGTAATGTCATGTGTTACAAGTTTTTTCATGATTTTCTTAATGAGATGTCATTAGGTAAAAGTATCATGGAGGTCCATGCATTAAGAGTCAGATTACATTTTATTCTCTCTACTAAAAAAAAACAAGCAAATTAGTCCATGTATGTCAAATCAAAGAGCAAATTGATCATTTCTATGAAAAAATTATCCATTTGTATTGTTAAAATTGGTATGGCTAACGAAATAATTAGAAAGTGACATGTGACTTATTACATATACTTCATGTTGATGTACAATGACCAATTTTTAATAATAAAATGAATGAAAGTTTTAACAAAATGATCAATTTGCTCTTTAATCTAACAACAGACTAATTTGTCCTATTTTAAAGTAGAAGTCATAAAATTCAATCGACTCTTAATATAAGAGTTTCCATAATACTTTTATCAATGTTGTCATTACATAGTTAATTATTAGTATATTTATACATTGAAAATATATTAAATGTTTGATTGTGAGCCAAAATTAAATTGTAGTGTACACAAAAAGTGATGGTCGCTTTTTCTTTTTCATTTAATTATATTTTTTATATATTAATTTTGGGTATTGGTGTAGACCTTATACAATTTAGGAATAAGGAAAATGTTTATAGCTGGAATTGGACCGCTTGGTTGCATCCCTAACCAAAGAGCCACAGGACAGGCAGCGCCGGGAAGATGCGTAGATTACGTTAATGATATATTGGGCACTTTCAACCAAGGCTTAAAATCATTGGTAGATCAACTAAATAAGCGTCCTGGAGCAATCGTTACATATGGCAATACTTATGGTGCCGTGGGTGACATCCTAAATAATCCTTCCACTTACGGTAACAAACCCCAAAACCTAATCATATATCAAACTTATTTTATATTAGCGAAGATTTAGACTTTTTAAGGAGTTAAAAATAGAATAGTAGGTGTTACAATTATACTAAAAATTAAATTATTTTTAAAATGATTATAAACTTTGGATTTATTAATAAGAATGAGATTCTTAATATTTTGAAGTTTTACAATCAAGTTATAAGTGTGGATTTAATTCAAACTTGTAACTCCACAATTAGGATTAAGAAATTGACACATGTCCTACTTTTTATTTTTATTTTTTAAAATATAACTTAAGGACAAGTGTCAATTTTTCGATCCTGCTCATAAAGTTAAAAAAGTTCACTGTGAACTTACCAAATAATTACGAAATAATTACCCTATTATAAATATATTAAGTATTGAAATTTGAAAGTATAAAAATAAAAACATAAAAAAGCTTTGCAGGATTCAACGTGGTTGACAAGGGATGCTGTGGAATAGGGAGGAACCAAGGGCAAATAACATGTCTACCATTTGCATATCCTTGTACAAACAGAGACCAATACGTGTTTTGGGATGCTTTCCATCCTACACAAGCTGCTAATGTTATTCTAGCTCGTCGTGCTTTCTATGGGCCACCTCTGGATACGTATCCCCTAAACATCCAACAAATGACTCTTATCCATTGATCTTTCTCTATTTTTTTTTCTTTAATAAAACTATTATATATATACTAGAAGAAGATTCTGGCTTTGTCGCGGGTAAACAAATTCTTTCATTGCGACCCGGGTTTAAGGTGATCATGGCATGAATGCTATATAAGATTCTGTAAACAACAATATTTTCTTGATTTTTAGTAGCATGAAGCAATGATAGATTCCCCCAATGATATGTTGAATACATGCAACAGACTATTTGCATATGTTTATGGGTGGTGGCACAAGTATCCTTGTTGAATTAAGATTGTCGCCCACCTTGTTTATTTGGAGCTATATTTTTTAATTTATTAGAAATTTCAAATATATTGGACATTCACTAAGTTCTTTACAAATGTCCAACATTGATGGAAGAGATAAGATAGATGAAAATTGATGAATCAATGAAAACTAAAATACTTTAATGTCAATTCACACATTCATTGAAAAAGAGGCTTCGTTTGGAACCATTTTCTTTATTTTCTTTATGGATTTTCATTTAAGTAATTATGTTTTTCTTTGTTTTCAATGGACTATAGAACTCTTCATGGCCCGACCGAAATGTGGGAGGATTTAGGCAAAAATATAGGCCCGAAAAATGGACTTGGACAAAAAATAAAGCTCTTTTAAAAAATGGGCCGGGCCTCGGGTAAGACATTTTTTGCCCCAAGCCTAGCTCGGCCTGACCCGAATTCACTAAAGAACAAAAAAATCTATTTTTTTATTTTTTAATATTATTTTCTTATTGTTTTCTACCTATTTTGCTACCATTTTACTATTATGGTGCTACTATTTTGTTGTTATTGTTTGGATATTGTATAAAACTTATTTTATTGTTAATTTTGTTATTATTTTAAAGACATCTGTTAATTTTGTTATTATTTTAGAGGCATTTTATTGTTAAGTTGCATCTATCTTAGTGTTATTTAAGTATGCATATATTTTAAAATTTATTTTCAATTTGTTGGGAAATATTTATTTTGGTGTTTTTAGTATTTTTGATGTATTATATATTTTTTAAAATTATATAAAAATTAATATGGGCAGGCCGGCCTAGGCCTAGCAAATAGGCCTAATTTTTTAGTTGAGCCCTGCCCAAACCCGGCCCGGCCCATGCACACCTCTAATGGACTATTAGTCATGCAATTCATGAGTTTGAAAATACTAGAAAAGATCTGACTTGTAGAAAGCAAGGAATAAAATTTTATGGGAATCCAAAACAAATCTAGCAGGATTCCACATGGCTAATTTTGAGTAGGCTTTCATGGACCCTCCAGTAAAATTGTTGGAATTTTGACATTAAGAAAGGAAGAATTTGCAGGGAAGAAACAAGAAATTTAACAACAAATTGTCTGCTAAATTTTGATATATTACACTATTTTTGAACAATGAAATAGGGGTATTTATAATAAAAAAATCTAATTATGGAAAGAAATAACAAAGATTTTATGCTAATAAACATCAAATATATTTTGCTAATAAATACTAAATCTCCTAAAAATCTGGAAAGCATAATCTGAAAACATAACTTGCACACAAGTTCTTCAAATCCAGTTGCTTTGCAGCTGTATGGTTTAGCTTTAGACAGCTCGCATCTTTTCTCAGTTTGCATTTTTCTCGTGACCTCCGCTCCACTACACTAAAATAGGCTTTTAGTGGCATTTTTAGTGGCATTTGGATAAAAAACGCCGCTAAAGATCGAGCATTAGCGGCGAATTAAGGAAAGCGCCGCTAAAAATGAGCATTAACGACGTTTTTTGGATAAACGCTGTAAAAAACCTAAGCACAACGGCATCGTTTTCTGACCTTTCGAGGCTTTAGCGGCGTTTTTGAGAAAGCGCCGCTAATGCTCGGGGCTTTCGCGGCGTTTTTGAAAATGCGCCACTAATGCTTAGGGATTTAGCGGCGTTTTTGAGAAAGCGCCACTAATGCTCGGGGCTTTAGCGGCTTTTTTAAAAAAGTGCCGCTAATGCTTGAGGCTCTAGCAGCGTTTTTTCAAAAGCGCCGCTAATGCTCAGAGCTTTAGCGACGTTTTCCAGGAAGCGCCGCTAATGCTTTGGCTTTAGCGGCGTTTTTAAAAAAGCGCCTCAAAAACATTTTATTTGTCTATTTACTATTTAATTTGTTTATTTATATTAATTAAAATTTAATTTATTTTTAATTGGATAAATTTAAAATAATGACACGTAGAAATAATTTGAAATAAAAAATAGAAAATATTTGTTAAAAATGGAAAAATTAAAATACTATTATTTAAAATAATTTTAAAATTTTTGAGGTACATGACTGATTGATTTTTAATTTATATATTAAATAATTTCATATATAATTGTAAAAGATACGATAGTATTAATTTTAAAATATTTAATTAATTATCATTATAGTTTAGGGTTTAATATATATGGTTTAGGTATATGGTTTAGGGTATATGATTAATTTAGGATTTAAGGCTGATTTAGGAGTTACAATTTTAAGGTTTATAGATTATGGAATTAGGAATTATGGATTAGGGATTCTGGTTTAAGGGTTGTGATTTAGGGGTAGGGGTTAGGGGTTAGGGATTAAGAGTTAAGGATTTAGGGTTTATAGATTCAGTGTCAAGTTAGGGTTTAGGGTTTAGATTAATTAATGTGTTTTAATTTATATTAAATAATGTTTAGGGGTTAGGGGTTAGGGATTCGGGTTAGGGTTTAGATTAATTAATGTTTTTTAATTTATTTATTAAATAAGGTTTATGGGTTAGTAGTTAGGGGTTAAGGGTTTGGGGTTAAGGGTTAGAGGTTAAAGGTTAAGAGTTAGTGATTTAGGGTTTAGAGATTCGAGGTCGAATTAGGGTTTAAGGTTTGGATTAATTAGTATTTTTTTAATTTATATATTAATTAAGTTCTTCTATAATTGTAAATGAGGGGTTAGGGGTTAGGGGTTAGAGGTTAGGGGTTAGGGGTTTAAGGTTTATGTTTTATGATTTACGGTTTATGAGATAGGGGTTAAGGGTTAAGGGTTTAGATTAATTGGTGTTTTTTAATTTATATATTAAATAATTTCTTATATAATTGTAAAAGAGATAATATTAATTTTAATATATTAAAATTATGATTATAGTTTAAATTATTTAAGAGATAATAGATCAATTATATATATATTAAATGGTTTAGGATTTAAGGTTTAATTTAGATTTGTTAAATGATGAAATTTTATACAATTAATTAATGTTTTTATATTTAAAAATATTTAATCTAAATTTGGATTAAATGGTTTAAACCATTTGATATATTTAAATATTATATTTTTGAGTACTTAGTTTTTTTATAAAATTTAATTTATAAAAATAATAAATATTTTATAAAATCACTTAACTAATAATTTTTAAGACAAAATAAAAGATTTTTAGTAGAGCAAAACAACATCGTTTTGTTCAAAATGAAATGATTTTTTATGGCGTTTTTATAAAAAACGCCGCAAAAAGTAAGCAATAGTGGCGTTTTTTATTTTTTTTTATAAAAAAACGCCGCAAAAATCATTTTACTTCACAAATCGCGCCATTTTACCCAAAATTTCCCCTGTGAAATCCCTAATCTTCCCATGGCCGACAATGTTTTGAACTTTGTTTTGATACCCGTTCCCTTCCCATTCACCAAGTCCTTTCTCCTATTACCCTTTCCCCTCTCCCTCTCTCTCTTTCCTCTTCACCTGACCCTATCAAAGGAACCCAGCTTTCCATCTCACTACTAGATGACATCCCTTTTCTTTCTCAGTCTCTTTGTTGTTGGAAAACCCCAAAATCCCATCCCTTGTTCTTCTATTTTAGCTGCTCCTTACATTGAATAAAATATCAGTCTTTTCTCAGTCTTAATTGACATTGTGTTTTTTTTTAATTTTCTCATTGGCTATTTATTTTTGTGTTTTTCTTTAATTTCTAGATCTGCTGTAATTTATTTTCTCTTTTCTTCTGAATTCTAGGTTATGTTGGTTTGGTGTTTAGAAAATTGGGGTTTTCATTGATGTTTTTAGTTCTTCTGAAATTTTTTAATTTTTTTAATTGATACCTTAAGCAATCTTCGGTTTGAAAAAACCAAATAATAATATGTTAATCCACTCTAATCTCCTTCTTTTTTCTTTAATTTCCTTTCATTTTTTGTATTGTCAGTTAATTTCTTTTGCTGTTCAAAGATGTCGTTTATCCGAAGATCTTTGCCAATTATCAGTTGTTCACAAGAGCTCTCCTCCAATCATTCGAGTTTCAAGTGAATACTTTTCATTCTTCCTTTAATTTTTGCCTAACAATAAGCTCATCACTCCCTCAATTTTGTTTGATCGTATGAGGGTAACTTTTCAAATTTACCTCTTCTTTTATGTTTATAATTTGTTTTTTTTTTGTTATGGGCTTTCCCTGTTTGTGTGTAGATTTTTTTTGCTGTATATATGATTTTTGTTTGACCATTGTTTGTGTTTTTGCGTTTTTTCTAGAGATAGGGATATTTGGTAGTATTTTTTAGCTTTGAATTTGAATTTGTGGTATATAGTTACCATATATAATTTACTTGTTGCATGGATGGATGAAATCTGGGTCCCTTGTTTGAGGCTGAATGGTAGGGTCAGTGTTGTCAAGGCATATACCTAGGTACGTCTGTGCCTTTGCAAGATTCAACAAAATGCCTCGACCTTTCAGCGAGGCCCATTTAATGAGGCATAGACGTCTTATCCGCCTTGGTGCTTTTTTTGTAAGGCGAGAGACTTAGATAAACTCGGATGATTGAACTTTTACTAAAAGAAAGGGATAATGTCAAACTTGACTGGCCAATATATTATATATAAGCTTTATACTTCTAAATACTGTTTAGTTGCTGAACTTGGAATGTTAGATCAAATGTTTGCTGTTGATTTCATGTTATGGTAGTTTTAAAATGGTTTGGGTTTCTTTGATAATTGGTTTATAATTGAGTTTTTTGAATGTGTTAACTCTCCTTTATTTTAAATTTGGGTCTATATATTGTTTTTAATGTGAAAATTCTTGTGCTTTAAATAATATAAATTTTGGCTTTATTTAAAGTTTTCTTCTTTCAGGCTAGAGAGTTGAAGAAACACTTGAAGAGGCTCAATGCCCTCAAGCATTGGATGCTCGAAAAGCTTGGTAGTGCATTCATATGTTGTTTTCCCGAGCTTTCTTTTGGCTTCCTTACCAGTTTGATGCTGCTTCATTTTAATTTTGTATTCATTGTATTTGTTAATGCAGGCGCCAAAGCCATCATCTGGACCCCACAGGTCGAGGGAATGTTTGCCACCTATTCTCATTCTGCGAAACAAACTAAAGTATGCTTTGACATACAGAGAAGTGATTTCTATTCATATGCAAAGGCATGTTCACCACACCAAAACAGGCTTTTAGCGGCGCTTTTTTAAGCCTTTAGCGGCGCTTTTTAGCACCGCAAATACTTTTGGCGGCGCTTTTAGAAGCGCCAGGAAAAACACCGCTAAAGAAGGCGTCGCTAACTTTAGCGGCGTTTTTTATTAAAAACGCCGCTAAACACGAGGACTTTTAGCGGCGCTTTTCTCACAAACGCCGCTAAAGAGCAGGACCTTTAGCGGCTCTTTTCCCACAAACGCCGCTAAAGAACCTGATCTTTAGCGGTGCTTTCTCCACAAATGCCGCTAAAGAACCTGATCTTTAGTGACGCTTTCTCCACAAACGCCGCTAAAGAACCTGATCTTTAGCGGCGCTTTTTCCACAAATGCCGCTAAAGAACCTGTGCTTTAGCGGCGCTTTCTCCACAAACGCCGCTAAAGAATCTGGTCTTTAGCGGCGCTTTCTCTACAAACACCGCAAAAGACCCCTATCTTTAGCGGCGCTTTCTCCACAAACGCCGCAAAAGATCCTTATCTTTAGCGGCGTTTTCTACACAAACGCCGCTAAAGACCCTTCTCTTTAGTGGCATTTTTGTCGAAAATGCCGCTAAAGGCCAAGACCTTTAGTGGCGTTGATTTGTAAAATAATTTTTTTATATTTTCAACCCTCCTGTAAAAACAAATCAGAAGAAATCATATCTAAACCAGCCAAAAGTAATAAATCTATATATTAAACAAATAATATAATAAATAACATTAAATAAAGAATAATTCGCATTATTCTTACAAAAATGTTAAAAGTTAAAATGATAATTAAAAGTCAAAATTGAAATATATTTACACGATAGTCTAATACTGGCTATTGCATTGCTGAAACATCTTCAACATACTCGAAGTTGTCTTTGGAGTTCATCGAACTTTTACGCTGCTCGCTTCCCTCATTGCAGCCTCTACTTCCTCGCTTTAGCCTCTGCTTCCCTCGTTGCAGCCTCTCCGCTTCTCTCCGCCAGATCCGCTTTAAGTCTTCTGAGTTCTTCATACTTCGTTGAACCTCGGCTTCTCTCATTCTTGATCCGCTTTAAGTTGTAGCTGGAGTTCTTCATATCTTTTTTGAACCTCAGCTTCTCTCGATGTTGCCTTCGCTTTAAGTTGTGTAATTTGCTCAGTTGTTGTCACTTGCATCTGAGCATCTGGTCTCTTAACCTCTCGAACTTGACTTAATTTCGACTCCCCAAAGGCATATATTGTTGCGAGCTAGATCCAAAATATTGGGATGGGTTAACAAAAGATCCTTGAAATCGAACCCGACCATACCTTTCAGGACCCAAAAATTCAGTGATAATCCGGTTATCAATGTTGTCAATATGAACAGAACTATCATTGGAAGCAATCGCTTCGTACTCCACCTTTTTATCCTTTAATTTTTCCTAAAAAATAAATCACATAGTTAGGGCAATATATATTAAAAAACCCAATGCAACATAACTTAACAATATTTGCATTACAATAAATGAAATAAACCATTAGAAAATAAACACTATAAATAATTAAAACAAGTGAAATTGTATTAAGCAAACGTACCATAATTTCTGCAGCTTTAGGAGTCATAGGGTTTCCATCTTTCTTCCTATGTGTAATGTCAAAAAGTTGAAGGTGTCCAACTTTTTGACTGGACGACAGTTCCTACAATACAATAGTAAAAATATTAATTGATAGAAAGCAATAAATATTTGCCAATATTAAAAAATTCAAAATACCTCTGCATGAGCTACACACGCAAAACTTTTCGACCCAGCTGTGTGAGTGAATTTTTGTTTCTGCCTACTATTTTTTCCAACTCGTTCACGATCCTACATTATGAAATTATTAGTACGTTAATTAGTAAATACTATATACACTAAAATAATTACAAAATTTTATAAGTTACACATACCTCTCCTTTCTTCGAAGTCCAAAATCTAACGACCTCTTCCCACTGGTACCTCAGCATTCCCGGCTGGACATTTTGTAATCTCTCGTCGAGTGTTGTTTTTGTCTTAAAATAGTCTTTCTTTAAAGTTCTCTTATGGTCTCTCCATCTTTTTCCCAATGCCTTCTTTACATAAGCATCGGAGACCTCTAGAGCAAATCTCGCCTACAAAAAACACAACTTAAGAAAGTAAATGTAAACGAAACTTAAACCCAAGTATTATAAATGACATACACGTTTTGTTACCTTAATGTTATCGAGAGCTTGGTTCTTGTTACTCTCAGGCACTTTATGCCATGACTCGAAGTTAATTGGCAACATATTTGCATTTCGTGCTAGAATGCCCATGTATCCTGCTAAAAGGCGAGCTTCTGATCCAACAGGCTGACCAAAGCTATTACTGGATACTTGGACACGCTCGACTGGATCTAGCTCGTAAAAATCGCTCAGTACCGTACGTCTGCGAACTCTTCGCGTCCCATCAGTTTCAGCTGAAAAATAAAAGTATTGTAATATACGAAATTGAAAAAAAATAAACAAGAAGTCAACACATATGTAAATTAAATGTTAAATTACTTTGAACTTCTATAGGTTCCTCAGGTGTAATCGGAACATTCGAAGATCCAATAGTAGTCTGTTGTCCAGTGCTGTTTGTTTCCGCCGAGTTTGGAGTACCTTGAACAATGCAGTGCTCTCGCACTTTTCTTCTAGGCATTTTGTCTGCAATACAAATAAATTAGTTGAAAACTTAGTATACAATTACAAAAATTGGGTCACATATAAAATAGTTGAAATATCTTCATCCGTAAATATAATTAGATAATCGTAAAAGCTTACTACATTTTATAATTCATAAATATCTTCATCCGTATCCTGGCGGACCCATTGAAATTGTGTACTAGTACTAGGGATGTTTTCGTTTAAGTTCTGTTCTGGAAATGGCAAAGTTTGTGTTCTGTCGTCAATGCCATCTCTACTTCCACTGCCCATGTCAAACAAGTCTCTAGGGATGTTACGGAGTACAACGTACCAACCCTCATCAGTTGGATCTTTTGAGTAAAAAACTTGTTTGACTTGAGAAGAAAATACATACGGCTCATCAATCAATTGTTGTCCTGTGTGAATCAATCGAGCGAAGTTTACCATTAGGAAACCAAATTAATCTTGCTTAATTCCACGTGCAGTATTAACATCGGCCCAATCACCTCGAAATAAGACAACTTTCCATTTGCCGTAGTAATCCAACTCAATTTATGTCGGTAAGAAGTCCAAAATATTCCACATTTCCCTCCACAGGATTATTGTCCCTAGCACTAGCATAACTTGTAATTGAGGAATTAACAACTATTCCACAATTTTGCGTTCTCATCAATCTCTCACGATATTTTGTATGAAATCTGAATCCGTGATGAGGAACGCACTAGATCTTTTAACCACCCGATTTGGACATTGGGAAAGCCATTTAACTTCATCGGTGATCCCACTCCAAACCTATTGAATGGAAAGTAAACTGAGTAATTAAAAATGTTTTGAGTAAATATTATTATTTGTCAGTGAAAGCTCCAATTACATATCGTTTGGCTTAACCATTCATGAAAAGATTCTGTAAACAACTTATTGATATCTCGATGTTGTGTTCTTCGGGAGCGCGAACGAGATCTCAATATTTGTTTGTACTCACTATGTGTAAAATATGTTCAGTTTGTTAGACTCTAAACAATTTTAAGTTGATAGAAAACGGGTCAAATTTCTAGAACTTACTTGCGTAAAGGTTCCATTGATTCGTGGTGAAACAGAACATATCGATGTGCTTGTACCCACGATAAATCATCTAATTCTGCAATTTCAACTTTACCGATTGGTTCTCCAAAACTTTGGAACAAATAATTATCGGCCAAGTTATGATCCGTGAGTCCAGCATTTCTATTTGGTCTGTTCAACCTAATTTCAACATCTTCCAAATATCTTGAACAGAAGGTCATACATTCCTCTGCCAAGTAGCCTTCAGCAATCGATCCTTCTGGATAACGCTTGTTGCGACAATAAGACTTTAATTTGGATAGGAACCTAAACACGATATACAACATTATCAAAAGTTGTAAGTAAAGGCATATAGGTGAATGAAGGAAAATTTTAAAAATTGTAATTAACACCTTTCTATGGGATACATCCATCGATAGAAAACGGGTCCGCCAAGAATTGCTTCATGCGGGAGATGGATTATCAAGTGAACCATAATAGTGAAGAAGGAAGGTGGGAAGATTTTCTCCATGTTGCATAAAGTTAAAGTCGCCGATCCTGCATTTTCGAAGTTCTTGAACATCCAAAACTTTGCCACAAATGGCTTTCATTATATTGGATAGTTCAATTATACAAGACGTCATCTTCTTCGAAATACAACATCGTAGAGCAACTGGCAGTAAATCTTGCATCAAGATGTGATAGTCATGTGATTTTAGCGAGTATAGTCTTCGATCTTTAACACTAACACATCGAGATATATTTGATGCATACGCATCTGGAACCTTTATATCCTTCAACACCATGCAGAACACTTCTTTCTCTGTCTTCGACATTGAGAAAATAGAAGGCGGCAACCGATATTTACCATTCGGAAGTGGATTATGATGAAGATCATGTCGAATTCCCATCTGAACTAAATCAAGTCGACTCTGAAGATTGTCCTTTGATTTTCTGTCTACATTCAAAATTGTACAGACAATGTTCTCGCAGACATTTTTCTCAATATGCATAACATCAAGATTGTGTCATAAAAGGTGGTGCTCCCAATAAGGCAACTAAAAAAAAATACTTCTTTTTTTCCACAAGTCCGCCTCTTTAGGATCATCCTCTTCATTGGAGTTATCATCAGCTTCATCATTTGATATTCTATTTCTTTGCGTGTTTGCCGGTTGATTCATCTTTCCATAACTGAAATTCATATCTTCCAACATTAACAAGATTTCAGATCCACTTGTCTGCGAAGGAGCTTCTCTGAACTCTTCAGTACCGTCAAATGTCGAACTTTGAAATCTAAATCTATGATTTTCCGATAACCACCGGCGATGCCCCATGTAAGAGAACTTCTTCCCATTGTATAACCATTGCGAACATGTTTAGTGCAGACAACAAGGGCACGATAGCGACCCTTGGTACTCCAACCGGATAAATTGGCATAAGCGGGGAAGTCATTAATGGTCCACATCAAAGCTGCACGTAAATTAAAGTTCTCTTTTCTCAGCACATCGTATGTCTCGACACCAACCCATAATTGTTTTAACTCTTCAATAAGTGGCTGTAAATAAATGTTGATATCATTCCCGGGCCCTTTCTCTCCAGGGATAATCATAGATAAGATAAGGAAGATTGCTTCATGCAAATCCACGGAGGCGATTGTAAGGAACAAGCACTCATCGCCAAGCAATCGTATGCAGTACTCATGATCTTGTAAGGATTAAATCCATCAGATGCTAGGCCAAGCCTCACACTCCTGGGATCGCTTGCAAAGCTTGGAAATTTATTGTCAAATGATTTCCAAGCTAAAGAATCTACCTGATGCCTTAATAATCCATCATCGGTTCTTCCTTCATGGTGCCACGTCATTGACTCCGCTGTCTTCGATGACATGAAAAGCCTTTGAAGCCTTGGTATCAGCGAAAAATACCGCAAAATCTTGATCGGCTTCTTTCTTGGCTGTGCATCATTTTTATCGTCGTTCCCATCTTCTGTGTTTCTATTTATCCAACGGGATTCGCCGCATACATGACAGCACTGTTGGTTTCTCCGATCGCCCCAATACAACATGCAATCATTCGGGCAACTATGGATTTTGTTGTACCCAAGACCTAAGTCTTTTATCATTTTCTTCATATCTTTGCATGACTGAGGGATTTTTGCAAACGGAAACATTTCTCTCAAAAACTCTAACAGCATTGTCAATGAGTTCCCGGTCCACCCTCCCAAACATTTTAACTGGAAAAGACGAATGCAGAAAGACATTTTTGAAAATTTCGATCCCTCATATAGTTCTTCATTCATCTCATTAATTAGCGCGTAGAACTTCGCCGCTTCTACATTCGGCTCTTCATGAGGTACACTTGTTCCCGGTTCGGTAAAAGCATTTGCACCAACATTGCAATCATCAGATGCCATAAAGTCAGCTGGGAATGACGGCTGAAAACCATGATTGTGCATATTAAATGCATCTCGCAACATACCTTTCATATCATCCCCTCCAACAAACTGATTGTAAGCAGTACCAGGATAAGATACATCCATCGTTGAAGAGGAGGTACTAGGCGGGCATTCTCCATGAAAATGCCATTTTTTATAACGCCGAACAAACCCATCAACAATTAGATGCTCGTATACAACTTCGCGATAATGCCAGTTTATGTTGACACACTTCTTACACAGGCAAAGAATCATGTTCTCTTGGCTTGCATATTGAAATGCAAAATTGAGAAAAGTCTCAACTTCGTTTCGATAACCGTTGCTTACCCTTGACAAATTCATCCAAGATCGGTCCATATCTTAATTCTTGAAGTCTAACGTTGACAATAAATTGCACGGGTAAGTTATGTAAGTTGTGTATTATGTAAGTTATTATTATGTAAGTTATGTAAGTAATGTATTATGTAAGTTGTGTATAATGTTAGTTATCAAAGTTATATTATGTAAGTTATTTAAGTTATGTAAGTTGTGTATTATGTAAGTTATGTAGGTTATGTATAATGTAAGTTATTATGTTATTATGTAAGTTATGCAAGTTTATATATAAGTTTATATTATGTAAGTATTACACTTTTATGTATCTTATTTATAATTATTTTTAAAATTATAAAATTTATTGACAATAAAATTGACATATAGGTTATATATCCATACCATATATGGGGTGATATATTAAAATATAGGTTTTAATATTTAAAAATAACATTTACAATTATTTTTAAAATTATAAAATTTATTGACAATAAAATTGAAATATAGGTTATATATCCATACCATATATATAAATAAAATTGAAATATAGGTTATATATCCATACCATATATATAAATTTTAAAATATATATATATATATATATAAATTTTAAGTAATGTAATATATTTAAGTAATGTAAGTTATAAATTTTTGTAAGTAATGTAATAATTTTAAGTAATGTAATATATTTAAGTAATATATTTTAGTAAGTAATGTAAGTAATGTAATATATACTTTAATTTTAGTAAGGAATGTATTTAAGTAATATATTTAAGTAAATTTTAGTAATTAATATATTTACGTAATGTAAGTTATAAATTTTAAATATATATATATTAATAATTCATTGACAATTCAACGACAATCAATCAATTAATCGATCAACTTATTGAATAATCATAGATTATTAAACATTAACATTCAATCAATTAATCACATCTAACGTCGATAATTTATTCATTGACATAAAATCGAAAATCGATAATTTATTCACATTAAACCGAATAAACTAATCGGCCATAATTTATTCAATTACTCAAATATAAAAAGTGATTTAAGAATCATAATCTGAATTTTAATAATTTGCGAAATTTTTTTTTCTTGGGTAAATGATACGTACAAAAATAACAAGCATAATTTAAAACTAGCATAACTTGTAATAAGCTGTAAAGTTACACGCAAATTGAGCTAGCAACATATAAAGCAAAAATGATCATTAAAACCGATACCCACAACTTTAAAACCAAAAATCTTAATTAAAACTCCGTTTTAAAACTAAAAAAAATAACTAAACGATAAAGCTAAAATATAACCAAATCCAAAATTTAAACATTTGGAGGTGTTTTTAAAGAAAACTATCTAGGAAACATAGAAATAAATACCTCAAATTTCCTCAACTTCAAGCAAACTTCGCAAAAAAAACACACACACACAAGTAAATTAGTACCAACAAAATGAAAAAAATAATGTAAGAAACAAAAGAATATTTAACTAAATTAAGATTCAAATCTAAATTTGAATTTTAATTATCACAACAATCGAACAATACA
Organism: Gossypium raimondii; assembly: GCF_025698545.1. NCBI lineage: Eukaryota > Viridiplantae > Streptophyta > Magnoliopsida > Malvales > Malvaceae > Gossypium > Gossypium raimondii. The sequence continues at coordinate 23,127,113 of NC_068567.1, read as the reverse complement.
TAAAGACCAATGCAGAACATGACTCTATATTTCTTCAGAATTACCGTATGAAATATTTCCATATCAAATTCACTTCATTATTCATACCAAATATTAATATCAAATATTTAACAACTTTGATTCAGATGAAATATCTAAAATCAAATTCACATCAAAGAACATTTGACAGTAGCCTAAATTTAGGATCTAACCAACCATTCTTTTACAAATTATGAACAGTTGATGAGCTAAGTCATTGCTCACTAATCTCTGATCACAATTTCTAAAAGCAAAGATTGAGTCTCATAACCCACAAGATAAAATTTGTTACATTTAACTAAATATAAACAAGATCTATTATTAAATAATGTATTTTGCTATCGCAAAACTAGACAAATAAATGTAATGTATTTGCAAAATGTAAAAGTAAAATATCGCTAAATGACTAGAAAACAAACTAGAAAACAAAACCCAAGAATTAATACAAGATATTATTCTTCAAATATATGATTTTTTTTAAAAAGGCATACACATTCCATTATCTCCACAATCGTGGATCACTCAAAATCCAAGTAAAATAAACATAGAAATTTAATCTGCAGCAGCATTCTGACACTTGTTGAGTTGAATACATAGAAATTTGAGTTTCAATAAACATAATAATAACTTCATTATTATTTTGAGATTCAATTTAGCTAGATTTTCCCTTTTCTGTCCTACACTTAAAAAAGCCACTAACAAACCCATCATTTTGCAACATATGCTAAGAAACAGTTCTCAATAAACATGAAATGATGATATTTTCTGCTGCAGATTAGATAGAGGAATGGTTTATTTTGAGATTCAATTTAGCTAGATTTTCCTTTTCTCGTCTCCGCACTTAAAAAGCCACTAACAAACCCATCATTTTGCAACATATGCTAAGAAACAGTTCTCAATAAACATGAAATGATGATATTTTCTGCTGCAGATTAGCTAGAGGAATGGTCAAAGACATTCAAACGAATAAAAATAATGGAAACCAAATTGGAAATTTGAGTATACCAAAATAATTAGATACCAAAATAAGAATTATACCAAAATAATTAGATACCAAAATAAGAAAATAGGTATACTTTAGAAGTTAAACCCTGAATTAAACTAATAAACCGTGAAATAGAATCCCCACAAATGGAGTACAAACCCTAACATGCATAACTTTTTCTACAAAATTATCGACCCTAACATGCAAAAAGAAAAAAAAGAAGATTAACCATAGATTAAAAAAATCCCCAAATTGACTGAAAGAAAACCCTAAATGTAGATCTATTATTGAGGGAAAAAGGGTTACCTTTAAAACAAAAATTCCGCAGCTTTGATAACAGAGTGTAGATCGATTCAACTATTACTTTGTTTCTTTTGATTTCTGAGTTCTCCTCTGATTTTTTTCTTTGTATTTTGGTATTTCTATTTTTTTCTTTTCCTTTCGATTCTCTACTCGCCTTACTCGTGTTTTTTCTTTTCCTTCTTTCTCGATACTAAATCGATAGATCAAACCGATGTTTAACAACGTAAAGAAAGCACTGCTTTTAGACAAAGTATACAGATTTGCGGCGTTTTAAGGAAACAACGCTATTGCTTCCATAATTTCCAAAATTAAATTCAAACAAAGACCGCTTTAAGAACCTTAAATATATATTTATGCGTTTTTAGCAAAACGCCACTAAAAATTACCTTCATCAATAGAAACGGTGCCGCTTTAAGAAACTTTAATCCATAGTTCGCATTTTCCAAAAACGCCACTAAAATTTCAAGTCTCAAGAGAAACGGTGACGTTTTGAAAACATTAATACATAATTGCGGCTTTTTAGCATAAACGCCACTAATAGATTACACTCCTCTTCCAAACGGTGCTGCTCGAGAAATTATAATACATATTTACGGCGTTTTCCCAAAAAACGCCACAAATTAAATTAAATTTCTAAATGGGAATGACGTCGTTTTGAAAAAAATGGGTACATAGTTGCGGCGTTTCTATGAAAACGCCACTAATGTTTTTTTTTCCTTATAATGTGGTCCTGCGTAATTGCCCCGTTTTAAGAACCTTAAATGTATATTTGCGGCGTTTTTAGCAAAAACGCCACTAAAAATTACCTTACTGAATAGAAACGGTGCCGTTTTAAGAAACTTTAATCTATAGTTCTGGCGTTTTCCCGAAAAACGCCACTAAAATTTCAAGTCCTAAAGAGAAACGGTAACGTTTTGAAAAACATTAAAACATAATTGCGGCGTTTTTAGCATAAACGCCACTAATAGGTTACACTCTTCTTCTGAAATGGTGCCGTTCTGAGAAATTATAATACATATTTACGGCGTTTTCCCGAAAAATGCCACAAATTAAATTAAATTTCTAAATGCGAACGACGTCGTTTTGAAAAAAATGGGTACATAGTTGCGGCGTTTCTATGCAAACGCCACTAATGTTTTTTTTTTCCTTATAATGTGGTCCTGCGTAATTGCCAAAATTAAATTCAAACAAAGACCGCTTTTAAGAACCTTCAATGTATAGTTCGCGCGTTTTATTAAAACGCCACTAAAAATTAACTTACTGAAAAGAAACGGTGCCGTTTTAAGAAACTTTAATTCATATTTCCGGCGTTTTCCGGAAAAACGCCACTAAAATGTCAAGTCCTGAAGTGAAACGGTGATGTTTTGAAAAATCCTTGCGGCGTTTTTCGCATAAACGCCACTGATAGATTACAGTACTCTTCTGAAACGGGGCCGTTTTGATAAATTATAATACATATTTATGGCGTTTTCCCATAAAATGCCACAAATTAAATTAAATTTCTAAATGGATACGACACCGTTTTGAAAAAAATGGGTACATAGTTGCGGCGTTTCTACCCAAACGCTGCTAATGTTTTTTTATTTCTTATAATGTGGTCCTATATATCCAAAATAAATAATTATACCTAAATATTCGTATATATATCAATCTATTACTTTTATAACTTATTTATTAATTCTATTTAAACTAATATTTAAATATATCAAATGGTTTAGATTAAATTTTTTAAATATAAAAGCATTAATTAATTGTATAAAATTTTATCATTTAATAAATCTTAAGTCCCCAATCAATAATTAACCTTAAATCCTAATTTAACCATTCAATACATGTAAATTACAAAAACTAATTAATCTAAACCTAAAACCCTAAATTGACCCTGAATCTCTAAACCCTAAATCATATAATTCTTAACCCCTAACGTCTAACCCCTAACCCCTAAACCTTAAATCCCAATCCTTAAACCATAATCCCTAGTCCTTAATCCCTAAATCTATACTTCATAAACCTTAAAATATTAACTCCTAAACTGGCCTTAAATATTAAATTAATACCCTAAACCCTAAACCCTAAACAAAGTCGTAAATATCTCTTTTATAATTATATAAGAAAATATTTAAAATATAAATTAAAAAACTAATTAATCTAAACCTAAAACCCTAACCCAACCCCTGAATTCGACCTAAAACCTAAATCATATTCTTAACCCGTAACGTCTATCCCTAAACCCCAAACCTTTAAATCCCAACCCTTAAACCATAATCCCTAAATCCATACCCCCTAAACCTTAAAATAATAACTCCTAACCCGGTCTTAAATCTTAAATTAATCATATACCCTAAACCAAAAACCTTAAACAATTTTATTATTATCCCTTTTACAATTATATAAAAACATATTTAAAATATAAATTAAAAAACTAATTAATCTAAACCTAAAACTCTAACTTGACCCCTGAATCCCTAAACCCTAAATCCTTAACTATTAACGCTTTACGTCTAACTCCTAACCCCTAAACATTAACCTTAAAATAATAACTCCTAAACCGGCCTTAAATCTTAAATTAATAATCATATATATACCCTAAATTAAACCAAAAACCTTAAACTACAGTGATAATTAATTAAATATTTTAATATTAATACTATCTCTTTTATGATTATATAAGAAATTATTTAATATATAAATTAAAAACAATTAGTAATCATGTACCCAAAAACTTTAAAATTATTTTAAATAATAGTATTTTAATTTTTCATTTATTTTATTTCAAATTATTTCCACATGTTATTATTTTTTTGAAGATTTTAAATATTCAATTACAAATAAATTGAATTTTATTTAATTAATATAAATAAACTAGTTAAGATAAAATGTCCTTAGCGGCGCTTTTCCATAAAACGCTGCTAAATACCCCAAAGATTAGCGGCTTTTCGAAACGCCGCTAAAGACCCAAAGATTAGCGCTTTTTCACAAAACGCCGTTAAAGGCCAAAGCATTAGCGGCGCTTTTACAAAAACGCCGCTAAAGCCCATAGAATTAGCGGCGCTTATTCAAAAACGCCGCTAAAGCCTACAGCATTAGCGGCGCTTCTTAATAAAACGCCGCTAAAGACCCGAAAGGTAGGAAACGTCGTCGTTTTGCTTTGGTTTTTTGCGGCGTTTTTCTTAAAACCGCCGCTAATGGTTCTTTTTAGCGGCGTTTTATTTAAAACGCCGCTAATGCTCCTATAACAAAACGCCGCGAATGCTCGATTTTTTTCGACGTTTTTATTAAAACGCCACTAAAAGTGCCGCTAAAAGCCTGTTTTGGTGTAGTGGTTATGGTAGATGCGGGAAGGTTAGGACTGATAAGGAATATACTAATTCTTTGTCTCAAAGTAGGGCATTATTTCAATTGAGATTGCTGCAATTAAAAAAAGGTTGTCATGAGTGATAGATTATGAAACTTTAAATTCATATATTGGGACATGTCAAAGAAGAAACTTGGTTCATTCTTTTGGAAGAATGGGAAATGTAAATCAAGCTGACAAAATCAAACTGCATGCTAATAGTATTTTGTTAATTTTGCTGATAGATCCAGATCTTGTTGAATATCCTACATATAGACTTATGAAACGTTGTTGATTTTGATATTTTAGGGTGCACATGGTTTCATGAGGACACATAAATGGCGTGATTCCATAGGAGCTTTTATAAATGTGGAAGCATCTAGAACAGAAGGTCTTGGTAGGATATAAATCAATGCTATTGTTTTTTGTTTCCTTGGGACGTGAGAACATTATCATATCATTTCTTAAAATGACCTTGATCAGATAAATATTGAAAATTTCGATATAGACATTTGTGAAATTCCATTTTATTTTCCATGCATAAATTACGTATTTGTTGACACTCTGATCTAGTCTGCAAATCTGGACTGGTTCTTGGCCTTCTTCCGTCTATGCTCAATTAGCAATTTATCCCATGGCATATAGTGCAGCCTGTGTTTTACTTCGTTCTTTTATATATTTTACATTCATACAAGAGTAATTTTTGTCTTTTACATTTCAAATAAAACCATTTCTATTTTATTTTATACATGTTGATATTTGAACTCATGACATTAGCATATATAAAATCTCAACTTTACCACTACAAAGAAATGTTTCACCTCACCGAATTAGTGCCAATTGTACATTGAGTCGGTTAGAGAAATAACTTATATTCTTACAAGAATTCTTTTGTCTTTTTCATTTTAAAATATAAATGTTGAGATTTGAAACCATACCATTAACATATATAAAATCTCAATTACTAATATTATTACACAATCAATGCTTCATTTTAAATTTTTGTACATATTAATATTATTAAACAAAAGTTTTCACCTACACATATTACATATTTTATTTTGTTCATATTGCATATGTTATTTTTAAATAAAAATTTATGTTATTTTTGTATGCGTTTTAAAATGCAAATCTAAGTTTTAAAATCGTAATTTTGACATGTAAAAATTTTAATAGTCTTTTAAAACGTAATAAAATAGTTGTCGTGACATCACTATTGAACTATTCTAGATGGCAAAATGAGAGTTTAGTAGAGCCAAGTGGTAAAAGAATTGAATTATTAGTTTCTCTTAAGGGGTTAGAATTAAAAAGAAAATAAACATCAAATTACAAGTAATTGAAGTGTTTAAATGTTGTAAATTGATATGTTAAAGTGCTGCAAATTGAAGTGTTTAAATGTTGTAAATTGATATGTTAAAGTGCTGCAAATTGAAGTGTTTAAATGTTGTAACTTGAAGTGTTAAAGTACTCCACAAATTGAAGTGTTTAAATGCTGTAAATTGAAGTGTTTAAGTGCTGCAAATTGAAGTGTTTAGTTGCTGCAAATTGAGATGTTTTATCGCTGTTATTGAGGTTTATAAATGTTGTTAATTGATATGTTAAAGTGCTGCAAATTGAAGTGTTTAAATGCTGTAAATTGAAGTGTTAAAGTGCTACTTTCCATTGTCACCTCCCCCATTACTTTATGCATCAATAACTATATTAATGAAATCAGGTACTACAATTGTATATTATTACAGATGGGGGTTGGAGAATACGATCAAAGGGCAAACATCAGATATGGTGATTCCCAGCCAAGCAGTGGCTTCTTAGACACCCAACATTTTGCACAACCAAACATGACCAGAACTTCTAAACCTATATGTTGAGGTTGCTACACACAAGTCCCTTCCTTTTTTTAGTTTACGTGTCATGCGATGATTATGTTTTAAAATTTAACTTGTTTTAGTTCCTTATATTCTTATAGGATTCACATTCAAGGAGCAAGAAACATCTCAGCAACTCATTGGGATCGAGTAGTCAAAATTCAAAATCAAGTGACACACAAGAGCTAGATTTGGAGCTTAAACTGTCACTGTAATCAGTATTTTTTTTGCTACTTTAAATGAATGCTCATGGAACTACAATTTATGCTTTCCTAGAATTGTAAGTTCAAATAAGATGTTGATCTGCAATTCATACATACAACTTGAGCAAGTTGATATGAACTAGTTTGAATTTTTTTTTAAAAAAAAATTTAAAAAGAATCTTATGTAATCAAAGGCAATTTGACTTGCTGCATGAGATATAGTGAAAAACATTGATCTTCTTGTTCATGAATTTCCATTTTAATACATCTTCAAATTAAATTATACATTTCTAAATTGGTGGAATCCCACTTTTGCTGCAATCTCTAACCAAACAATGGAGTGATGTATGTACTGATAACATTTCTAAAGGATTTCCTTAAGCAGGTAAAAGGATAGGAATGGATTTGTGGCATTTTTATAATTTTTTATTTTTTTTATTTTTATGACCTTTAGCGGTGTTTATGGGGAAAGCGCCGCTAAAGGTCATGTTCTTTAGCGACGTTTGTGGGGAAAGCGCCGCTAAAGGTCATGTTCTTTAGAGGCGTTTGTGGGAAAAGCGCCGCTAAAGGTCATGTCCTTTAGCGGTGTTTGTGAAAGAAGTGCCGCTAAAAGTCATGATCTATAGCGGCATGTTAGGTAAAAGCGCTGCTAAAAGTCATGATCTATAGCGGCGTTTCTGGGAAAAACATCGCTAAAGGTATTGATCTATAGAAACATTTGTGGTAAAAGCGCCGCTAAAGGTCGTGATCTATAGCGACGTTTGTGGGAGAAGCGCTGCTAAAGGTCATGACCTTTAGCGGCGTTTATTTCTAAAAACGCCGCAAAAGTTAGCGACGTTGTCAATAGTGGCATTTTTTGCGGCACTAGTGAAAGCACCGCAAATACTTTTAGCCGCACTAAAAAGCGCCACGAAAGGCCTAAAAGAACGCCGCTAAAAGCCTGTTTTGGTGTAGTGCTCCCATTCTAGTTTGCCAAAGTAATGAGCTCGCCACTTATTGTTCATTTGAGGTAGCTCGCCATTTACTGTGAGTTCACCAATCTTGAAGGGTTCGCCTAATGTGCATGTTGTATGATTGGTCATCTTGCAAAACTTCTCATTGGCCATCATGTTGCGAACACCAATTTTATTTTTTAGCTTCTCAAACCTCATCTTTCTAAGTGGTTTGGTCAGAATGTCTGCAAGTTGAGTTTCAGTACTACAATGAACTAGAGTCACTTCTTTTCTTTGTTCGACTTCTCTCACAAAATAGTACTTAATCTTGAAATGTTGTCTTTTTATGGAAGATTGAGCTCTTCGTAATTGCTATGGCGAACAGGTTGTCGTATAAAACTTAGGTTGCTTTAACATGCATAAGATTTACGTCAAACAAAAGTTTTCTCAACCAAATTACTTGGTTGATTGCTGCTGCTGCAGCTACGTACTTTGCCTCAGTTGTAGATTAAGCAACTATCGATTACTTCTTCGAACTCCAATAGAGCACCTCAAATCCAAGCAAAAAGAAATATCTCGAGGTATTTTGCATATCATCCACTAATCCAGCCCAATCACTGCGAGTGTACCTAACAAGCTTCAACGTGTTTGCCTTTACATACTAAACACCAAAATTGGTTGTTCCTCTAACGTATCTCAACACCTTCTTCGCAGCTTTGAAATGAGAAGTATCGCAGTAGTGCATAAATTTTGACAATAAGTGAACTGCGAACATAATATCAAGTTGTGTTGCTATTAAGTATGACAAACAACCCAGGAGACTTCGATACTTCTTTTCTTCAACCTTCTGGAAATCTTCATTGCTATTGAGTTTTTCTCCAAGTGCAACAGGCGTTCCGATTGGTTTACATTTCTCCATGCAGAACCTCTTTAAAATCTTCAATGCGAAGCTTTGTTTATTTATGAAAATTCCTTCATGAACTTGTCATTCAGCCCCACTGTCCTTTACTTCCACAAAGAATCTCATAAGCTTAAGCATATGTTCTTTTACCGGAGTGTCGGGTTTTTGTTGAGAGTTCATCAAATTTGTAATAGTAGTTGTCGAGCCAATGCGACTTGGCCTTCGAGCAAATCCTCCAAATGTGTCATGATCTCTAAGTACAAAATTATTATGTTGCTTTTGCAACACACTACTCATGCTCGCTAACATATAACATTAAGCAATCGAGTCAGAATCTCTCCAACGATCTCTCGCTTTGGGCTAAGCTTCAGGAGGGCACATTTTGTCAAGAATGAATTTGTGTTTCTCACAGTCAAGAACAACCAACAAGTTTCGTTTCCATTCTCAAAAGTTATCCCCATTTAATTTATTCTCATTAAGAATGCTAATAAGAGGATTATGAGACATATTTGAACTGAAAAAAATAAAGATTCACTAATTACTATCTTTGCATAAAGCAAATATTTTTCATTTCAGCAACATATCTAGAGTGCAATATGATGCATGTGTCTTGTGCTAAAACCTTGAAAAACTATTTTTTCATTGCTACGATCATTCTCACACCTATCAACCATGTCGCCTTGGGGTCCCATGATTACCTAGCAAAAATATGGATTACATCTAATCAATTCGTGAATCTTAATTCTCAAGACTCCCCACGAACTAACGATTGTTTAACATTTGGTCATCATCTCTAGCTTAAATATCGTTTCTTAGGAAACTATTTAATAAGAGGTGATCTTGAGTGTGTAACCACTGACTCAACACCCATCATGAACATGCTCTATTTGTGAGTTATCTTGAGACAATTTTCTGAAAGTCTTGCATGACTAGTTGTCCTTAAAAGGAAATCTCATCTAGTGAGCCCACATGACAAATTTTAACTTTGGGTGCGGCCAGGGTAGGAACTGGCTCAAAAATTTAACATGCTATCACTTAGGGACGATCAATGGAGGCTGTAGGTCTTGTTCAAGGACCTTCTCTGTAACACCCCTAACCCGTATCCATCGTCAGAACAGGGTTATAGAGTATTACCAAAATAAATAGATTAAATACAGACATTTCATATTATTATTCAACATTCATGTCGGTTATTATTCATAAAGTCCCTTATGAGAGCCCTCGAGGCTCAAATTTCACTTTAGAATAGAATCGAGACTAAATCAGAAACTCAGAGAATTTTTCATGAAATTTCAAAATTTTCCAAAGTGCAGGGGACACACGCCCGTGTCGTCAGGCCGTGTGGCTTACACTGCCAAGTGACACACCTATGTCTTAGGCCGTGTGGTATTTGAAATAGGATATTCGGTCGTGTCCCCAGCCCGTGTAACTCTCTAACTTACAATACATTTAAGTGCAGGGGTTACACGGCCAAGCCACACACCCATGTGCCAGGCCGTGTGATCAATTCTGAGCATTCTGGTTTAAAATTTTAAGATGCAGGAGACACACGGCCAGAACACATGCTCATGTGCTTGGCCGTGTGTCACACACGGCTGAGACACACGCCTATGTCTCTGCCCGTGTGGACAAAATAAGGTCATTCCCAAGCCTTATTCTTCACCCAAGTTCACCTTCCACCTATATAAACATTTAAACACATTCAAGAGTCAATTGAAGACATTTAAACCTAGCCAAATTCAAGTATTATGCATGACGTATTAATACCTATGATCAAATGTCTAACTTACCAAGATAGCCTAATACTTATAAACATGTTTTACCAAATACACTATCATAAACTAATATCCAATATACTTATATGATTTTCCTCCTTCACCCCTTTAAACATACTCATCAAGAATATTAAGGCTATTTACATGTCAAAACATATCACTTAATAGCCATTCCAATGGCTAATTTCAACCAACATTACATTGCCATCAATGGTAACATTTAACCTATACACGCCATTATTACCAAAATTAGTTTACTATTTATATATACATCAAAAAGTCCGAGGGATAGTGTGATCTAGCTCCGACCAGCTTCCAACCTTTACGAGCCTCTGAGTACTATAAAATAGAGGAAATAAAACAAAGTAAGCACTTAATCCTTTGTAAGTTAGTATAACGAGAAATTAACTTACCATTCATTTACTTATATAATAAACATGCATAATACATCCAAAGAAATTTGGCAATTAGCTAACACATATAACCTTAACAAACATGTTAGTCATGTATTTCATGTGAATAACAAGAACAAGGATGAGCTCATCAGGTATCGAGTTTACAAGTATTTCATGCATATATAGATAATAGATTTATTTTGATTTCACATGTTTTCATATCAGAATTTCACTCGTTGAATCATTTGAATCTCGATGGATACTTGGGTAGTACACCTGAAGTGTACAATACTATAAATTCGTCAATTCATATCCGGGAGTGCTTTTATAAGCACTTAAACAAAAAGCTCTCTCTCAAGCACTATAACAGGAAGCTCATTGAGTCTTGTAACGGGAAGCTTATCCAGGCAATATAATGGGAAGCTCACAAAGAGCCTATAACTGGTAGCTCCAAAGGGCAATTAACGGGTAGCACCGAATAGCCATATAACGGGAAGTTCAAGTGAGCACTAACAGGAAGCTCACAAAGTGCCTTTAATCGGGAAGCTCATGAAGAGCCATATAATGGGGCGCTCATAAGAGCTGCGGTGTGCCCACAACACATGTAGGGTCACAACATATCGAGATGCTCCGAAGAGCATTTAACGAAAAGCTCGCAAGAACACTATAACAGGAAGCTTAAGAGGGCTTGTAACAGGATGCTCTTTCGAGCTGTGCTACATCCGCAACATATACAGGAACACTACCATTTCGGGAAACAGAACCCTGTATCCATTGAATCTTATTATCCAAATGAGAATTATTTATTTATCAGGGATTTTCAGTTATGAGATCAATTACATACACATGTATGACATTTACACAATTTACATATTCAACACTCAATATAAACTTATAAATATACACAATTAAGTTACACGAACTTACCTCGACAATTGTTCGTGACTTGTAAACTACTAATCCGATACTTTTTTCTTTTCCACGATCTAACTCCGTTTTTGATCTATCCGAATATGAAACAAATATTGAAAAACCAGCTTAAACCCACTTCAATGGCTATTTTAGAACTGAAAAATGATGATGAAAATGTCTAAAATTTCAATTTCCCATTTATTTCACTTAAATTTGGCAAATTTTATAATTTTGCCCTTATTTCACATCAATTCCTTTATTTTTCTATGCTTATGCCGCCTCAGCCATCCCATGTGGGTCCAATTGTCCTTTTAGTACTCCTTTATTTACTATTTAGGCTATTTAATCACTATTTCTTTAATTAGCAAGTTTTGCACATTTTTCAATTTAGTCCTTTTTAATTAATTAACTACCAAAACATTAAAATTTTCTAACGAAACTTTAATACTACCTTAATGACACTCTGTAAATATTCTCATTATATAGGACTGAGATCTCGATACCTCTTTTCTAAATCACTTGACCGAATAAAGCCTTATAAAACACAAATTACTAATTCAAAAATATTTTAAAAACCACATTTGGCTCGTAAATATTAAATAATAAAAATTTACAAGCTTATTTGCCAAATTTGGTGGTTTCGAACCACTATTTCTGATATCACTGAAAATTGGGTTGTTACATTCTCCCACTCAATATTTTAAAAACATGTAAGGTTTTTTATCCCAAATTTCAAGAATGAACATACAATAGTCCTAGTGGCATTCTTACCTAATGTAAATGATATGCTTCCAATATATGCATGGCATGCTATGAAAATTTTGTAATATTCACATTCATTCACAAGAATCAATAAATCATAAAACAAACAATTTTGATTCTCCACAATTTTTCTTTTAAGGGAAAAAATGAAGAAGTGAATGTGAACCGTGCACCGTGCACCAAGTAGGGTCTCAGGAAAAGGAGGTGAATCAAATTTGACTGCTTAAAAACCAAACCTTTCCTAGCCAGAGCCAATCCGAGACATGCACCTTCTCATTACCCCACTTCTCATAGTTATCGAATAACCTAAAGAAGTGAATGGAACAATACAACACATATATTTTCACGTTACCACACTTCTTATTTTTTAAAATGATCAACTGTGGATCATCTCATATATATATCACAATTATAGCATTGCATAATATAAATATTATAAACAATTATAAAACAAATATATAATGAGAAAGGTAATTAAAATAAAATTGTCAGACAAGGTTTCTATGGTTCTATTATAGAAAATAAAATTACATAAATTTTCACCACAAGGCATTCCTTAGGTCTTCAACCACCATCGCATTTTTTTCTCATCATGGACTCCTTTTGAAAAAAATTACATTTAAGTCCTATGTCTGTTTCCAGCTCACAAGAATTTTATGAATTAAAAAAAAGTCTTACGTGGAGATGATAGTCCACGGTCTATTTCCTAAGAACCACAACCTTGGCAATAAAAAAAAATTATATAAAAAATATATAATATCGCAACCATTCTCATATATAACTCAAAACATGCATAAGATCTAAAAAATGTCACTTTCTATGTAATCAAATCATTCAAAAAGAAGAGAATTTTATTTTGATTATCTATTTATACTTACAAATAGAACATAACCTAGCTCTGATACCAATTGTTGGATGATAAAAGGTGAACTGTTAAGGTTGATAAAAGGTTGATAGTATATTTTAACTTAGTGAGATCTTTGTATGAATAATAATCTCGGTTCAATTGTGATGCCCACACCCGGATCCGACGAACAGGTCGAGTGAGGGTGTTACAAATTTGGTGGATGAAAGTTATCACCCACCACCATTTGGTGGTTTAAAAAAGGTTCAATTTCTCAATTGGTCTTCCAAATAATTAAAAATTTATAACGATAAACTTTTACCACTTTTAAAATTTGATCCGAGTACATTAATTAGTCACTAATTCAGTAAAATTACTTATTCAAAATTCAATTTACCTATATAATAACTCCGTAAACATTTTATTAAATATTTACAGGCTCGATTTACGGAAATAAAGTCCCGATACTTCATTTTCTGACACCATTGGCTTTAGAGTCACTACACTTATACCTTAGTTAACTATCCATTTAACAAAATTAAATGATCAAACTCTAATTAAACTTCATAATAACTTTTTAAATATTAAATAATAATATTTACAGGCTCAATCATCAAAAATGGGGTTCTGAAATCACCGTTCTTGATGCCATTAAAAAATGGGTTGTTACAGGTTTTCCCATTTCTGATTAGACTAAGGATATGTTTAGGTTCGTCTACTAATATAAGTTGTCTTTCTGTATTATGATTCAACCACGTAATACCGCTTAGTATTAGCTAAATATTAGACAACCAATGAGCTAATATTTGCTTCTATTTTACTTTACATAAAAAAACCATGTGAGGACAATATACAAAGGGTATTGATGTAATTCATGAATAATTTTATAAGTCAATCTATTCGAAAAATTACAAGTGTATATAGACAAAAATACTACACTCAAGGCACTGGATCTAACATTAAATACATACAATGGTAAACCATAAGTTTACGTTTGTATTGTTGAATCGCATGAGATAGTAAACCTGACACTTACTAGTCCAAATGTATTAATTAATTTGGCATGATCGATTAGACCATCCCTATCAATAATTATGCGAAAAAATCAGAATTTACATGAAAGTTTATTGAAGAACCTGAAGATTCTTCATTTTTCAAGTGTTGCTTGTTCGCAAAGAAATTTCATTAAACCTCACTAGCAAAAGTTGATATTGAATCTCTTATATTTCTTAAAGAAATATAGGCTCATTTATCTAGCAAGTGGGTATTTTGATATAATGTTGGTGAGTTTATTTTTTAGGCTTTTAATGATCATTGTATGTTAGATTATCGGTGCGAGTAAATATCGCAAAGCCTGATGTTTATGTCTATAAATTGGTTTAGTAGAATTAATGATTCAATGCATCCAATTAGCAGCTAAACCATAACTTTTGAGAACAAAAATTTTTGTATATATGTATAAAGAATGATATTTTCCAACACTTGTACGAATCATGTCAATAAGTTACGATAAAATACTCCCCATTAGAATTAACTTTTGGTTAGGAGCCAAATCCTACCCGTTTTAGAATCTTTGAATGTGCAATGTATGTTCAAGTTGCTCCACCACGATACTATAAAAATGGGTATTCAATAATGTTGTGAATATATATTAGTTATGAGTAGAGGTGTGCATGGGTTAGCCCGGGTTTGGGTCGGGCTCAACTAAAAATTTAGGCCCGTCTACTAGGCCCGGGCCCAGCTCGGCCCGAAAAATGGGCCTAAAATTTTGCCTAAGCCCGACCCGAATAAAAATGCTAAAACTTGGGGTCGTGTTCGGCCCGCCCATATTAATTTTTATATAATTTTTAAATATATATAATACATCAAAAATACTAAAAAATCAAAATAAATATTTCCCAACAAATTGAAAATAAATTTTAAAAAATATGTATACTTAAATAACACTAAGATAGATGCAACTTATCTAGAAAATACCTTTAAAATAATAACGAAATTAACAAATGTCTTTAAAATAATAACAAAATTAACAATAAAATAAGTTTGATACAATATCCAAACAATAACAAGAAAATAGTAGCAACATAATAGTAAAATGATAGCAAAATAGGGAGAAAACAAGAAAAAATAATATTAAAAAACAAAAAAAGCATATTTTTTGTCCTTTAGTGAATTCGGGCCGGGCCAAGCCCGGGACAAAAATGCCTTACCCGGGGCCCAGCCCGTTTTTTAAACGGGCCTTATTTTTTTGTGCAAGCCCATTTTTCAGACCTATATTTTTGCCCAAACCCTCCCACATTTTGGGCCGACCTTCGGCCGGGCCGGGTGGCCCTACCCATGGACAGGTCTAGTTATGAGTCTCCTTGTATTATTAAATGTGTTCAATAAATTGGAGCTTCAATTATAACATGATTTGTTAATTACAATTTTAATTTAATAAGTATTCTCCACATTAAGAGGGAGAAAAATTATAAAAGCTAGATAAAATAAATTACTTGGAATGAATTATTATTATCTAGATCCTTATAGAAAGTAATTTGAACCAGAAGTTCAATAAGATAATTCACTTCATTACAATTTAACTGCTAGATGCATTTACTACTTGATGAACCAATTGTTATATACCAGCTAATTTTTTT
Organism: Gossypium raimondii; assembly: GCF_025698545.1. Taxonomy (NCBI): domain Eukaryota; kingdom Viridiplantae; phylum Streptophyta; class Magnoliopsida; order Malvales; family Malvaceae; genus Gossypium; species Gossypium raimondii. The sequence goes on along the minus strand of NC_068567.1, from coordinate 23,111,245 downwards.
ATTTAAATTGAAGTCCTAGTAGGAAAACTTTTTAAACTAATTGAAGGTAATGCATGGATGAAGCTTGATAGTTCGATTGGCTCCTAAGATGAAAATTCTTGTAAAATAAAAGAATAAATCTAGATGGTCATATAGTGGAGGTGGAGCTCCTGAAGAGACCTAAGGCATAACTAATTGTTCTAGAAGAGATTCAGGTTCCTGAAATTGAAGATGGAAATAATGAAAATAAATAGAGCTCGATAAGTTATATCAAAATGAGAAAATATGGAACCAAAATGAAAAGTTGTCGATAAAGGTTTTTCATACAATATTATTGTTGAGATAATGAAAGAAAATGAGGATCTTGAATAAATTTTTCGAGAATATAGACATGAAATAAGTTGACCAAAATGAAAAGATGCAATTTAAGTAAAATTAAATTAGTAAATTTTTTGGACCAGTAGTCCAAATATCCAAAGGTCTAAAGCCAGTGAGGTACGAATGTGTCGTTTTGTGAAAATGAAATAAGAAAATAAAGTTTTCCGCTAAGTCCTGACATTGATTATGATTATAGTGAATGCAATAACCTTTAGATATTTTATTAGTTTGACAATTGATGAAATTTGATATGTGTCTAATGGTTGTTGTTACAACCTTTTATATGAATCACTATATAGTCAAAGTTTATACTAAAACCCTTGAAGGATTTAGAATCATATAGAAATTCCCCGAAAATTGTTCAATATGTTTCGTAAACATTCATATGAATTGAAATGATTTGAACATATGTAGTATATTTGATTCAGTGAATGGTAGTTGAAGGAAGATTATAAAATGATCAAAAATACGTATTTGCATTTTATAAAAGGATCATGATCAACATTTATTATGATTATTGTTGAAACTCTTAACGAGGTCAAAATATATTTCCCCAAAATGTTTCATCACTCATTACTTAAAAAAACAGTGATATAAATGCTTAGCAAATACATTCAAATGATCATTTGAAAAGCTAGCATTCAAGATTCAATACCTAGAATTTGAAATATCATGTGATGTTTTCATAAGAGGGAGTAAATATGCGTTGTACTATACCGCATTGGGTTTTCCCTTAACCAAGAATTTATCCCAGTGGGTTTTCCTACTAAGGTTTTTAATAAGACATTATGTTATGCGTATTATTAATAAGTGTACTATTTTTCCTTCAATAAGATTTCCAAGAGAGTTTTTATCTTAGTAAGATTTTAACGAGATACATTATATACTAATGAACATCTAAAGGGAGTGTTATGAATATGTTATTATTAAGTGAATGCCCATCAAGATAAGTTTGATGTACTTTAGGACTCTAATAGTTATTAGTAGTACAGTTTTATTTCATTTATACTTCTTATGTCTAAAAATATAAACTTTAAAGAAGTATTGTAAACATCCCTATTGATAAAAAAAATAGTTCTCTTTTGTCCTTCTATTTTCTTATTCTTTACTCCTCTTCATTATTTATTTCATAACAAAAATTTAATATTGTCAATAGTCTCAAAATAAAAAGTAAAAATAAGATTGTTACAAATTAAAAAAATATTAATTTAAAATATAAACTCTAAAGATAGAGTTAAAAATAAAGATTAATAATTTTTTAAATTTCAAACATAAATATTTAACAATTTAAAGCAATAAAGAGTTAATAATATTTTTCTGAAAAAAATTATAAAATAAAAAATTAATGGTAAAATACTTTTACTTATAAAAATGATATTTTAAAAATGCTTCTCATTTTCTCGGGAATTTTAAAAAAAAAACCCTTTTTTAAAATATTTACTAGATTAGGCCGATTTTTTTTTTGTAAAAATAGGGATTGGGCTGAAATAACTCAGCTAGAAGCTTTTTCAAGTAATTTGTAGGAAAATGGTTCCGGTTGGAAGTGATTTCCATCACGTCTGCTGAAAACGCTTCCACCTGGAAGCATTTTCCTTTTGATCCATTTTTTTAGGGTTAGAGTTTTGTTTTATTTAAAGTAAGGTTAGGGTTTTGTGGATTTTAGGGTTTATGGTTGTGTAAGGTTTTGAGTTTTTTTTTATATTTATTAAGTTTTTTATAATTTTTTGAGATGTAAAGTTAATAATTATTTAATTCAATATTTAGAAGCATCGTATTTACACCAATCGTATATTTGAATTATTTGAATTGTAAAATTTAATTTGATTCATAATTGAAACTCGAACTACTCAATTTAATTAAGTCTTACTTTGTAATATTTTTTTTGAATTTTTTTGAACGCAACTGATTTTTAATCTCTTTTTTTTCATGGAAGGTTGAGGTTGACCAGATTTTTCGATGCATTATTTTTTTCCAGTGCATTGTTTTTGAATTGCAATCTATTTGTTGATTTTTTTCATCATACTCAAATTTTGTTGTAATTTGTAAACACGCGTTTTTATTATACCATACAAATCAATAAAATATACATCTTTGTTCCATTGTTCCCATGCAGAATGGATTTAATAATATGAAATGAAAATGACAACAAATTTTTATACAAAAACGATATTTATTTAAAAACATAAGGATGTACAACATCAATACAATAAAAAACATTTCATATTTATTTAAAAATTTACATGAGATGTACAAAATAAATAAATAAATCAAATACTCGGTTAGAATGTGTGCCACATTAGGGTGATCGACGGTTGCAAGCTGAATTCCTTCTTGGTTCAACCTCCGGTACAAGTTATGGTCTTGGCCTCTCATCTTATTCGCTTTTGTCTGTAGTAGATTATAATCAGTTGCTCCTCGATTCTCATCCTGTATCCTCAATTCTAGGAATAGGTGGTTGCAAAGGTAGTCCACCTTGGTAGAATAATGATGTCGAAGGTGTTTATGACACCATCAACGTAAGGATATAACTATATTCTGTCCCACACAATGATGGCATAACGATCAGTCTTCTTGTCAATCCCCCAAACATAGATGGCCTATACATCGTCATTTGAAATGTCGATGGCATTGACGTGTAATATGTTTGGGGAAAAGGTCCAAAAATGAAACCTGGCATCGAAGTAGAAGCAGAAAAATGTGGTGCAATATATGGTGATTGTGTAAAAATGAAAGGGGTTAGTATAAGCACCAAAATAAGTCAAGTCATACTGACCGGGGGTGGTGCAGTTATTGTTGTCAGTTCTTGCGTAGGTAGCCAATGGACCCGCCTCGGCAGCTCTGCCAGACCTGGGATGCCTAAGTGTCTTTCGTGGCCTCCTAGTTTGCAGTTGTCTACCCCTCGCCTCTTCTGCTAACATATATAGCTTGCCATGGACCCTAAACCATGGCATGTACTCTAGATTGCAGGCTAACTCCAAAGTGACAATGCCTTATGAGTAGGTAAAAACTCATACCTATTGTTCCAAATGTTGATATATTGCGCATGGAATGTAGGCCAATGCTTATTCGTTCTCCCTCACAAGTCGATATGATGCAGATCTTCAATATCTTTGGGAATCGGTGGAATCGATTGCCTAAACTCGAATTGTCACAACACTCTATCTGACTCGTGCATCTCTAGAGTAGCGTAAACTACCACTGACACCTTCATGTGCCAAATGTTGGGATTCAGCAAGAAATTGATAGGATGCATTCTTGAATTGTCGAATTGGAGTATGACGTCCATTCAAACTATATTAAAATAATAAAAAATTTATTTATATATATACTACTAATTTTTAAATCAAATATGTTAATATTATATAATTCAAAAATAAAAAATACATACCTCCACTTCCGATTGTTGGTCTAATAGAAGCTGTATATCTCGAAGCTCATCCGATAGTTCTACGTAACCAGATTCATGGTTCCACCTATTGAAATAATATGTTAACACAATAATTTAAAATTTAAATAATTTTAGTATGGTAAATATATTATCTAATGAATTTTACCTTGTTACGAGTAGAAATGTATAAGGGTAGTCCACTTAAGGACGTAAAAATGATAGCTGGTACAACACCCATGATTGCAATAGAATCATGCAACCATCGATTTTAATTTTTTATGGTTCTGTCGTCCGACACATCTCCAAGTACAACGTCACCAACACGACTGGCCCCCAACTAAGTTCACTCGCTTCTCTAAAGTCGAAGAGCTCTAGCAGCTACCTTAAATGGATAAGATTTTGTGACTTATCAGGAACTAGGAGACCCTCGATAATCATAAAGATGTACGTCCAAGCATGTTGTTCTCTTTATATTTCACTCGAATCCTCAGCGAGCCTACTGAAATTTCTTCTTAACCAATTCATATATATCTGAGCTCCATAAATTGTTTTCGGAACCCTCCCCAAAAGTTTCTTGCATACAACTCTTCAATCGACTGCGTAAATTCACCCTATCACTACCGGCCTATTCATCGGTAACCCGAACTGTAACTGCACGTCTTTCAGAGTGATAATACACTCGCCACATGAAAGATGGAATGTGTGCATCTCAGGTCTCCACCTTTCCTGTCATATCCTGAAAATCGGGTCAGTAAACTAGGGGTTGAGTCAAGTACCAGAAATTAGGTTCGTAAGTGGGTAATTAAAGAATTAAAGTTACATATTTGGGTTTTTATTTTATTAACTAGATAAAAACAAAATTCAATTTTGAGGTCTAATTTTAAAAAAAAAATTTAATCGATTTAGGACCTATTTGGAAAAGGGAAGATTTAGGAGTGGCCTAAAGGGAAAATTATCTAATTTTTGAAAATTAGTCTCCTACATAGAGCCATTCACGTCTTCCCCTTCTTCTCAAAAACCCTAAATCATTCAAAAAATTTTCAAAACTTAAAATTAGAGAGTTCTTGCAAAATCAATTCATTCCTTCAGATTTATTAACTTCTCAATCACCAAAACAACCTTCAATTTTAAAGGAAAATCACATTTTCTTCCCTAATTTCGTCATTTTTCTTCTTGAGTTCAAATTCTGAATTAGAGTTGTAAATCATCATTTTCAACGAATTAAGGTAATATTTAGACTTTTTAGGATTAAACAAATAGTGTTGTTAATTCAATTTAAGTTTTAAACGATTGTATTAAGATTTATTTAGATTTGGTGTTTTACAAGAAACTTGGATTCAAATAATGGAAAATCTCAAAATCTTGATTAAACTTGTGTTTTCAAAGTCATTTTTATTCATTATAGCCTAATTAAAAGGCATTTCACTTCAATTTGATAGTTCATAACTGAATTTTTAAGAAGCAAACATTTTCCCCTTTTACATGTTCTTAAAGGCTTGAATTTTCCAGAAATTTTAGAACCACAAATTTAGATGAAATTAATGGTTTAGATATGAAATTAAATGATATTTAGTAGGTTTGAAATCAAAATTGAGGATTAAAAATGAGATTAGAAGGTCGAAATTTCAATTTCGGCAAAACTAGCTAGTTTTCGGTAGTGAGAAATGTGAGCCTTAAATTGTGTTTTCCTTATTGTTTGGTTGTGTTCAAAGCTATTTTTGATGAGTTTGGAATGTTTTTTTTATGTGTTTAAAGTGTCAGATCAATCAAGAGCCACTATGAGAAAATCTAAAGGTAAGGAAAAGCTTGTTTGAGCTTTCGGCTAGTAAGCAGAAGCATGAATAGTGAGTGCCTGGAGTTGTTGTTGGTATACGCGATTCGTAGCATTAATCAGGAGCTTAGAAATAACTTAAAACCCTATCCTAAGGTCCAAGTGTAGGCCTTCTTTATACTTTTTGCCTTGTTATGATATTATGCCTAATGCATGTCAAGTTGTGGAATGTAAAGCTATTATGACAGGTAATGTGGGTGAAAACTTGTATGTGACATGTGATAAACTGATTTTAATGCACACATATGTGGTCTGATATATGATGGCCCAATGAGCATTGTTGTGGCACTTAAAGTGAAATTAAATGTGAATCTGATAAGCATGCATTGTGTATGAGCTTGTGATGTTAATTAATGAATATGAACAAATATTATGTGCAGTAAAGCAGTAACTAAATATGTTTAATTGTGGATATTTTGGTCTTGTGATCTCTTGAAACCGTTAGATATAGTTGGTATGCCATAGGATTGTGAGTACTCACCTTTGTGTTTTGTGATTTGGGGGTTGAGGCCTCGGGACAGGTTGGAGAGATAAGGGAATGTCGAGTTAAGCTCCATTCATTAGGACATGTTGGTGTGTTGGAGAGTGTTTAGCTTTGTATTTCACTTGTGGGACATGTTAGACTCTTTGAGTAATTAGTGTGATGGAGACTCGTTTATCCAATGTGTGGTAATAGAGTCTACTTTTTTACGTTTCATAATCTTAAACTGCCAAATTATCATTATTTTGAATTATATATATGAGATATGGTGTGTGTAAATGCATGTGAGTATATAAGCTAGACTTGTGAGATAATGATGTAACACCTTACACCCGACCCAATCATCAGGTCCGAGCTACAGGATGTCACATTCATAGCCAGAGCGACTATGATTAATTTTATTCAACTCTAAACCATTGAAAGATTTAATTCAATCAAATGAACATTAATCACAATAACCAACCATTTACGAGATTTATACAAGCTTACAAAAGCTCCAAGAACAAATCTGAGGTTGAATAGGGATAAAAAATCCATCATATAATATCAAATTCAACAGAAGCATTCACTTAAGAACAAACCAAACAAGACTCAACTAGGTACATGCCAACTTAAAATAAAAATGGAATATAAACACATTGATGAGTTCGGGATTGTTGACTGGATGCTGAAGTCGTAGTTCAAATATCTTAAATTATACTTAACTTAAGCACGAAAAACATACCATATGTTGAGCAATGGAACTCAGTAGTATTTCTATGATTCAAATAACAAAATTTCAAGTTAAGAAAATTGTAACATCCAACTAGTATGTCATTCATATCAAATGGAAAACCAATTCATATAGCATTGCAATAGAAGTGATCGATTCCAGTTATATGCCAACACCCATCGTAAAGCCTTTTTAAAATTCAATACTAATCATGAATAAAACATTTATATCCTTAACATTATAGTAATCAATTAGATGTTCATTCCACAATAATAAACCATTAAAGTCTCTTTCTGAAGTCGGCCGACTTATTCATATTCATTTTAGCCTCCCCAAGGCTAGTTTCCAATTTATTCACGTAGAAGTTCACGTATTTCCTTTATCATGATCCACATATATATATGCACAATTGATGCCATAACATTATACTATTTCATTTCGATACATTTTATCAAGTCGTAAACTCATACTAATTTCACATAACTCATTTCATTACATTCACTACACCAAAACAGGTTTTTAGCGGCGTTTTTTTAGGCCTTTAACGGCGCTTTTGGAAGCGCCGCAAAAAATGCCGCTATTGACAACGCCGCTAAAGGTCATGTTCTTTAGCGGCGCCACCATAAAAACGCCGCTAAAGGTCAAGTTCATTAGCGGCGCTTTCCCACAAATCCCGCTAAAAGTCATGTTCTTTAGATGCGCTTTTCCCAAAATCGCCCCTAAAGGTCATGTTCTTTAGCGGCACTTTTCCCACAAACGCCGCTAAAGGTCATAACTTTTAGCGGTGCTTTTTCCAAAAATGCCGCTATTGTTTGGCGGCTTTTAGCAGAGTTTTTTCTAAAAATGTCACTAATTTTGGGATTTTGTAAAATAAAATTTTTCATTTTTTCAACCCTCCTATAGCAACAAATCAAAAGCAACCAAATCTAAACCAGCCAAAAGTAATAAATTTATATAATATTTCAAATTAAACGAATAAAATCATATTAATATCAATAAATAAAATATAATTCATATTATTTTCACAAAAATGTTAAAAGTTAAAATGATAAAAATATTTATACAATACACTATGACGACGGAAGTTGGGACTGTTGGAACATCTTCATCATATTCTGAAGCTGCTGCTGGAGTTCGTCGTACTTTCTGCTTTGCTCTAATTCCCTCGCTGCCGCCTCTACTTTAAGTTGTAGCTGGAGTTCTTCATATTTCCTTTGAGCTTAACTGTGGTCATTTGCATCTCAGCCATCTGGTCTTTTAACCTCTGAACTTCAGCTTGAGCCTGACTCCCCGAAGGCATGTATTGGTGCAAGCTGGATCCAAAATATTGGGTTGGGTTAACAAAAGATCCTTGAAATCGAACCCAACCATACCTTTCAGGACCCAAATCTTCAGTAATAATCCGGTTATCAATGTCTTCAAGATGAACAGAACTATCACTGGAAGCAATCGCTTCGTACTCTGCCTTTTTATCCTTTAGTTTTTCATAATAAATAAATCACATAGTCAGGAACGCAATATATATTAAAAAAACAAATGCAAATAAGTTACAAGCAATGAATTAAACCTTTAGAAAATAAACACTATAAATAACTAAAAGAAGTTAAATCGTATTAAGTAAACGTACCATGATTTCTGCAGCTTCAGGAGTCATAGGAGATCCATCTTTCTTCCTATGTGTAATCTCAAAAAGTTGAAGGCGTCCAACTTTTTGACCGGACGACAGTTCCTACAATATAATAGTAAAAATATTATTTAATGGAAAGTAATACATATTTGACAGTATTAAAAAATTAAAAATACCTCGGCCTCAGCTACACAAGCAAAACTTTTCTACCCGGCTGTGTAAGTGAATTTTTGTTTCTCCCTATTGCCTTTTCCAACTCATTCACGATCCTATGTTATGAAATTATTAGTACGTAAATAGTAAATACTATAAACCAAAATAATTACAAGAGTTTGGAAGTACATCATACCTCGCTTTTCTTCGAATGCCAAAATCTAACCGCATCTTCCCATTGGTACCTCAGCATACCCGGCGGGACATTTTGCAATTTCTCATCGAGGGTTGTTTTTGTCTTATAATAATCTTTCTTTAAAGTACTTTTATTGTCTCTCCATGTTTTTCCCAATGCCTTCTTTACATAAGTATCTGAGACCTCTAAAGCAAACCTCGCCTACAAAAAACACAAGTTAAGAAAGTAAATATAAATGAAACTAATTCCCAAGTATTATAGATCACATTAACATTTTGTTACCTTAATATTATCGAGGGCTTGGTTTTTGTTACTATCGGGCATTTGATGCCATAACTCGTAGTTGATAGGCAACATATTCGAATTTCGTGCTAAAATGCCCAAGTATCCTGCTAAAAGTCGAGCTTCTGTTCCAACAGGCTGACCAAAATTGTTTCTGCATACTTTTACACGCTCGACTGGATCTAACTTGTATAAATCTCTAAGTAGCGTACGTCCTCGACCTCTGCGCGTCCCACCATTTTCAGCTGAAAAATGGTATATTATAATATAAGAATTTCAAAAATAAATCAATTAGAAGTCAACACGCATGTAAATTAAATATAAAATTACTTTGAACTTCTGTAGGATCCTCAGGTGCAATCGGAACATTCGAAGATCCAATAGTTGTCTGTTGTTCACTATTTGTTTATGTCGAGTTTGGAGCATTTTGAACAATGCTTACATTTCGCATTTTTCTTCTAGGCATTTTATCTACAATACACATAAAATAGTTGAAAACTTAGTAACTAATTACAACAATAACAGCACATATAAAATAGTTGAAATATATAATAAGACCAAGATTTAAATTATGATATTACATATAATTAAACAATCGTAAAATCTTACTAAATCATAATTCATAAATATCTTCATCCGTATCATGGCAAACCCATTGAAATTGTGTACTAGTACTAGGGATATTTTCGTTAAGTTTTGTTCTGGAAAGGGCAAAGTTTCTGATCTGTCGTCGATGTTATCTCTACTTCCACTGCCCATGTCAAACAAGTCTCTAGAGATGTTACAGAGTACAATGTACCAACTCTCATCAGTTATATCTTTTGAGTAAAAAACTTGTTTGACTTGAGATGAGAATACATACAGCTCATCTATCAGTTGTTGTCCTGTGTGAATCAATCGAGCGAAGTTCACCATTGTAAAACCAAATTGATCTTGCTTAATTCCACGAGCAATATTAACATCGGCCCAATCACCTCGAAATAAGACAACTTTTCATTTGCCGTAGTAATCCAACTCAATTATGTCAGTAAGAAGTCTGAAATATTCCACATTTCCCTCGACAGGATTATTGTCCTTAGCACTAGCATAACTTGTAATGGAGGAATTAACAACTATTCCACAATTTTGCGTTCTCCTCAATCTCTCGTGATATTTTGTATGAAATCTGAATCCATTGATGAGGAACGCACTATATCTTTTAACCACTCGATTTGGACCTTGGGAAAGCCATTTAACTTCGTCATTGACATTCTTCCCACTCCAAGCCTATTGAATGGAAAGTAAACTGAGTAATTAAAAATGTTATGAGAAAACATTATTATTTTGTCAATGAAAGCTCCAATTGCATACCGTTTGGCTTAACCATTCATGAAAAGATTCTGTGAACAACTTATTGATATCTCGATGTTGTGTTTTTCGGGAGCGTGAACGAGATCTCAATATTTGTTTGTACTCACTATGTTAAAAATGTTCACTTTGTTAGAAGATAAACAATTTTGGATTGATGAATATTTATCAAATTTCTACAACTTACTTCCGTAATGGTTCCATTGATTCGTGGTGAAACAGAACATATCGATGTGCTTGTACCCACGATAAATCATCTAATTCTGCAATATCAACTTTTCCAATTGGTTCTCCAAAACTTTGGAACAAATAAGTATCGGCAAAGTTATGATCCGTGAGTCCAGCATTTCTACTTGTTCTGTTCAACTTTGTTTCAACATCCTCCAAATATCTTGAACAGAAGGCCATACATTCCTCTGCCAAGTAGCCTTCAGCAATCAATCCTTCTGGATAACGCTTGTTGCGGCAATAAGACTTTAATTTGGATAGGAACCTAAACACAATATATAAATTATCAAAAGTTGTAACTAAAACAACAATAGGTGAATGAAGAAAAATTTAAAAATAAATTAACACCTTTTTATGGGATACATCCATCGATAGAAAACGGGTCCGCCGAAAATTGCTTCATGTGGGAGATGGATTATCAAGTGAACCATAATAGTGAAGAAGGAAGGTGGGAAGATTTTCTCCAAGTTGTATAAAGTCAAAGCAGCTCGATCCTGTACCTTCTGAAGTTCTTGAACATCCAAAACTTTGCCACAAATGGCTTTCATTATATTGGATAGTTCAATTATACAAGAGGTTACCTTCTTCGACATACAACATTGTAGAGCAACTGCCAGTAAATCTTGCATCAAGATGTGATAGTCATGTGATTTTAGCGAATATAGTATTCGATCTTTAACACCAACACATCGAGATATATTTGATGCATGCGCATCTGGAACCTTTATATCCTTCAACACCATGCAGAACACTTCTTTCTCCGTCTTCGACGTTGAAAAAATAGAAGGCGGTAACCGATATTTCCCATTCAGAAGTGGATTGGGAAGAAGATCAGCCGAATTCTCATATGGACTAAATCAAGTCGACTCTGAAGATTTTCTTTTGATTTTCCGTCGACATTCAAAATTGTACCGACAATGTTCTCACAGACATTTTTCTCAATGTACATAACATCGAGATTGTGTCGTAAAAGGTGATGCTCCCAATAAGGCAACTCAAAAAAATACTTCTTTTTTTCCACAAGTCCGCCTCATTAGGATCATCCTCTTCATCAGAGTCATCTTCAGCTTCATCATTTGATCTTCTATTTCTTTGCGTGTTTGGTGATTGGTTCATCTTCCCATAACTAAAATTCATATCTTCCAACATGAACAAGATTTCAGATCCACTAGTCTGCGAAGGAGCTTCTCTGAACTCTTCAGTACCGTCAAATACAGAACTCTGAAATCTAAATCTATGATTTTCCAGTAACCACCGACGACGCCCCATGTAAGAGAACTTCTTCCCATTGTATAACCATTGCGAACATGTTTGTGCAGCACAAAAAGGACATGCATAACGACCCTTGGTACTCCAACCGGATAAAATGGCATAAGCGGGGAAGTCATTAATAGTCCACATCAAAGCTGCACGTAAATTAAAATTCTCCTTTTTGAGCACATCATATGTCTCAACACAAGCCCATAATTATTTTAACTCTTCAATAAGTGGCTGTAAATAAATGTCGATATCATTCCCGGGCCCTTTCTCTCCAGGGATAATCATAGATAAGATAAGGGAAGATTGCTTCATTCAAATCCACGGAGGCAGATTGTAAGGAACAAGCACTACTGGCCAAGTACTGTACGCAGTGCTCATGATCTTGTAAGGATTAAATCCATTAGATGCTAACCCAAGCCTCACACTCCTAGGATTGCTTGCAAAGCTTGGAAATTTATTGTCAAATGATTTCCAAGCTAAAGAATATGTCGGATGCCTTAGTAATCCATCATCGGTTCGTCCATCATGGTGCCACGTCATAGACTCTGCTATCTTCGATGACATGAAAAGCCTTTGAAGCCTTGGTATCAGCGGAAAATACCGCAAAATCTTGACTGGCTTCTTTCTTGATTGTGCATCATTTTCATCATCATTCCCATCTTCTGTATTTCTATTTATCCAACGAGATTGGCCGCATACATGACAGCACTGTTGGTTTCTACGATCGCCCCAATACAACATGTAATCATTCGGGCAACTATGGAATTTGGTGTACCCAAGAGCTAAATCTTTTATCATTTTCTTCATATATTTACATGATTGAGGGATTTTTGCAAACGGAAACATCTCTCTCAAAAACTCTTACAGCATTGTCAAAGAGTTCTCGGTCCACCCTCCCAAACATTTTAACTGAAAAAGACGAATACAGAAAGACAATTTTGAGAATTTTGATCCCTCATACAGTTCTTCATTCATGTCATTAAGTAGCACATAGAACTTCGCCGCTTCTCCATTCGGCTCTTCATGATGTACACTTCTTCCCAGTTCGGTAAAAGCATCTCCACCGAGATTACAATCATCAGATGCCACAAAGTTGGCTGGGAACGACTGCAAACCATGATTGTGCATATTAAATGCATCCCGCAACATCCCTTCCATGTCATCCCCTCTAACAGACTGATGGTAAGCAGTACTATCATAAGATACATCCATCCTTGAAGAGGAAGTACTAGGCGAGCATTCTCCATGAAAAAGTCATTGTTTATAACCCCGAACAAACCCATCAACAATTAGATGCTTGTATACAACCTCACGATAATGCCAGTTAATGTTGACACACTTCTTACACGGGCAAAGAATCATGTTCTCTTGGCTTGCATATTGAAATGCAAAATTTAGAAAAGTTTGTACTCCATTTCGATAATCGTCACTTACCCTTGACAAATTCATCCAAGATCGGTCCATTTCTTATTTCTTGAAGTCTGATTTTCACCAGAAATTACAAGGGTAAGTTGTTCAGTGATAAGTATAAATGAGTTATGTAAGTATATCATATTATATATATTTATGTATTAAGTAAATTATGTAAGTTATGTACGTGTATAAGTTATGTAAGTTATGTATTAAGTAAGCTATGTAAGTTATGTATTATGTAAGTTATGTAAGTTATCAAAGTAATGTATGTTATGTAAGTTGTGTAGAATGTAAGCTATGTAAGTTATGTAAGTTATGTAAAGGGTGCAAAATGTAATTAAGTTATGTAAGTTATGAGTTATGTAAGTTATGTATAATGTACGTTATGTATAATATTAAAAAATTATGTAAGTTGTGTATAATGTAAGTTTTGTAAGTAATGTCTTATGTAAGTTGTGTATAATGTTAGTTATCGAGTTATGTATTATGTAAGTTATGTAAGTTGTGTAGTTGTGTAAGTTATTTAAGTTATGTAAGTAATGTAATATATACTTAAATTTTAGTAAGTAATGTATTTAAGTAATAAATTTAACCAAATTTTAGTAAGTAATGTATTTAAGTAATTTATTTAAGTAATATATTCAAGTAATATATTAAAGTAAATTTTAGTAAAAATATGTTTTAGTAAGTAATGTAAAATATACTTAAAATATATATTTAAGTAATGTAAGATATAAATTTTAAAAATTATATATTAACAATATATATATTAGTAATAAGTTAAATTAAATTGTAAAAATATAATAAATATTGAAAATATATATTAACTTTAAAATATATATTAATAAGTTATTTATATTAAACATGCAATCAATTAATAATTCATTGACAATTCATTATATAATCAATTTATTAAACATTCAATCAATTAACTTACAAAATTGATAATTCATTGACATTCAATCAATTAATCGATCAATTTATTGAATAGTCATAGATTATGAAACATTAACATTCAATCAATTACATGAGAACTAACGTCGATAATTTATTAATTGACATAAAATTGAAAATCGATAATTTGTTCACTTTAAACCGAATCAACTATTAGCCTATAATTTATTCAATTACTCAAATATATAAAGTGATTTAAGAATTTTAATCATTTATGTAATTGTTTTTGCTTGGGTAAAAATATGTACAAAATTACAATCATAATTTATACCTTGCAATTATGGAAAATTTTGCAAAGTAACATGCAAATTGAGCTAGCAACATATAAATCAAAAATAATAATTATTTATACTTTACCCACGACTTAAAAAAATCTTAATTGAAACTCCTTTTAAAACTAAAAATAGTAATTAAAGTATAAAGCTAAAATATAACAAAATCCAAAATTTAAACATTTGGAGGTGTTTTTTAAGAAAACTAAGGTGGGAAACATAGGAATAAATACCTCAATTTCCTCGACTTCGAAGCAAACTACTGCAAAAAAGAAAAGAAAAAGGAAAACATAAGTAAATTAGTACCAAATAAACAGGAAAAAAATAAAACAAGGAAATAGAAGAGTATTTAACTAAATTACAATTTCTTAAAACAACTCTAAATCCATCTCCCTCAACTTAATTATTCACTATGGATTCATTTCATTCAACCCCAACACCTTCAACCCTTGGGATAATTGCTTCTCCATTACTGCTAGTCTTTCTTTTCTTTTTCCTATGGATATCAAAATCTAACCCGCTAAATATAAACAATGGGAATCTAGCAGCAGAAGCGGGTGGAGCATGGCCTATTATTGGCCATCTCCACCTCCTAAGAGGGCCACAACCATCTCACATAATGTTCGGGTATTGACAAAAAAAAGAGCAAATAAGCCAAAAAAATGTAGAGAAGATAAGCAAAGAAATGCAAGTAAAAAAAATGAACAAGATGAAACTGAAAAAATGAATCTGATCATCATTTCAAATTTTCATTAACTTAAAAACATATAGGTTACAAAGCTCTGCCTAATATATTTTCCCACAATTACTGCAGTAAAGGAAAGCTAAAAATGCAAAACAAATATGTTGACAGAACAAATGCAACATCACATTCAAAATCTGTCAAATCCTAAACTAATCTTACTAACTTTAAATACAAATTAGAAAACAGAAGTTCATATTCATAAACAGTGGCAACCAAACAAAGTAGAAAACATAACAGCATTTACTATATTCATTAAGAAAATTCATTCAAAAAATTCATTTAGAAAATCTCGCAAAATCCCTCATACAGAAATTCATTCACAAAATTCATTCGGGCAACTGCTAAATAAACAATTTATACCTAAATCCCTCATACACTGTAACCAAAATTCAGGGCAACAGCTAAATAAACAACTTATACCTAAATCCCTCACACACTGTAACCAAAATTCACAAAATTCGCTGTAACCAAACAAAATCCCTCATACAGTATTAACAAGTTTAACATTGCAGGGTTCGCATTCGGGCAACTGCAAAATAAACAATTTATACCTAAATAAACAATTCTATTTAAACCGCTAAATAAACAATTCCCAAGCTCCCCAAATTCCCAAACAAGATTGGTGATTTAACCTATACCGAAACCCTAAAATCCTAAATTTATTTTCTAAACCCTAAATTTGCAAAACACAATGCAACCAAAACCCTAAATCAAGACCATGTGCTTCGACAGGATTAAACGCTTACCTTTTAACCACAAATTCCGCAGCTACTCAAAATCCCGTCAAGATTGACGCAATCGTTGCTTCCTCTTTGATGATTTCTAAGTTCTCCTCCCCCTTCTTGCTTAGATTTTTTTCTTAGGTTTTTTTCCCTTCCGATTCGGCCTCTCCAACTGCTTATGTTTCTGTTTTTGTCGAGTGAGTAAATGATAAGTTAAAAAATGTCCGGAGAAACAGCGTCGTTCAGCAAAAATTCTAATACACATTTGCGGCGATTCTCGAACAAACGCCACTACTTATTCCACAATTCCGGCGTTTTCAGACAAAATGCCACAAAAGATTAAACTTGTAAACAGAAACGACGCCGTTCTGTTAGTCTGAAATTGCATTTTTTGTGGCGTTTAATGTAAAAATGCCACTAACACTTAATTTAATTTAAGCCAAATGGTGACATTTTAAATAAATAATTCTAAAATTTTTCTAAGTTAAAAATCGTTTACGAAAACGGCGTCATTTAGCCATTACTTTAATACCCTTTTACCGCATTTTCGGTACAAACGCCGCTATTGCTTACACATTTACGGTGTTTTCCTAAAAACGCCACTAAATATTAAAGTTGTAAAGAGGAACGGCGCCGTTTTGTTAGTCTCAAATTGCATTTTTTCTGGCATTTTACGTAAAAACGCCACTAATACTTGATTTCTAAAATTTTTCTAAGTTAAAAATCGTACACAGAAATGGCACCGTTTACCCATTACTCTAATACCCTTTTGCGGCGTTTACTGTAAAAACGCTGCTATTGCTTCCACATTTTCGGCGTTTTCCTAAAAACGCCACTAAATATTAAAGTTGTAAAGGGAAACGGCGCCGTTTTGTTAGTCTCAAATTGCATTATTTCTGGCGTTTTATGTAAAAACGCCACTAATACTTAATTTACTTTAACCCAAACGGTGATGTTTTAAATAAATAATTCTAAAATTTTTCTACGTTAAAAATCGTGTACAGAAACGGTGTCGTTTAGACATTACTTTAATACCCTTTTGCGGCGTTTACTGTACAAACGCCGCTATTGCTTCCAAAGTTCTTGCGTTTTGCCAAAAACGCCACAAATATTAAAAGTTGTAAACAGAAACGACGTCGTTTTGCTACTCTCAAATTGCATTGTTTCTGGCGTTTTATGTTAAAACGCCACTAATACTTAACGTACTTTAAGCCAAACGGTAATGTTTTAAGTAAATAATTCTGAACTTTTTATAAGTTAAAAATCGTGGAGAGAAACGACGTCGTTTACTCAAAATTTTAAGACACTTTTGCGGCGTTTCTTGTAAAAACGCCACTAATGCATCCAATATTTGCGGTGTTTTAAAAAAAACGCCACTAAAAGTTTAACTATTCATTTAGAAATGACGCCGTTTGTAACAATTATATTAATTTTGTAAATTTTAGGTTTTTTTTGTCTTTTTTGTTTGTTTTTTTATTTCATTTCTTATGTATTTGGTCCTATATATATATATATATATATTTCCAAAATAAATAATTATACCTAAATATATATCCATCCATATAATATATATCAATAATTTTTAAACTTATTTATTAATTCTATTTAAACTAATATTTAAATATATCAATTGGTACTTTAGATTAAATTTTAAAATGTTATTTAAATAAATTAATCTAAATTAACCCAAAACCCTGATCCGACCCTTGAATTCCTAAACCCTAAATCATTAACCCCTTAACCTCTAACCTTTAAATCCTAAACCCATAACCCCTAACCTCCAACCCTTATATCCCAAACCCTAAATCCATACCCTCTAATCCTTAAAATAGCACGTCCATCCAAAAAAATCCCTAAATCTTTAATAATCATAAAATAATTAAAATTGATTAAACAATAATTAATAGTAAAATTTTTTGTATAAAGTAGCAATAAACAATATTATCTTTATAATATTTATTTTTTTGTATAAAGTTTGAAATTTATAATATTTTATTTTATTGATAAATGAATAAATTTATCTAATTAACTAATTTATTATATTCTTTCTCAAATAGATAAATTAATGAAAACAAACAAGGAGTAACAAGTATATGAGATTTTTTTATTGAAGTGATCAAAATAGGAATGATACTGAGACTCGTATATGCATATTTTGAATGATTTCAATTGAAATTCACAAATTTATTTAAGTATTTAAGTGTTATTCATGAATTATTTGAGCATTACTATTCAAATTCAATTTAAATTAATAATATACCAAACCAAATCATATACGAAACCAAAAACCCTAAACAAATTTATTATTACCTCTTTTACAATTATATAAGAACATATTTAAAATATAAATTGAAAAAACTAATTAATCTAAACCCAATACCCTAACTTGACCCCTAAATCCTTAGCTAAACCCTAAATTCTTAACTCCTAACCCCTAACGTCTAACCCCGACCTTAGCCCCTAAATATTAAATCTCAGCCCTTAAACCATAATCCCTAAATCAATATATATACTCCTGATCAATTATAATAACAACCTTAAAATAGTAACCCTAAACCGACCTAAAATCTTAAATTAATAATATCATATATATACCCTAAACCTAAAACCCTAAATTAACTATAGTGATACGCTTAATTTAATATTTTAAATTTAAATTAATAGTATCTCTTTTAATTACGATAATAATTTCAAATTTTAATATATAAATTAAAAACAATCGGTAATCATTTACCCAACAAACTTTAAAATTATTTTAAATAATAGTATTTTAATTTTTCCATGTGTTTTATTTCAAATTATTTATACGTGTTATTTTTTCTGAAGATTTTAAATATTTAATTAGAAATAAGTTTAATTTCATTTAATTAATACAAATAATAGTTCAATTAAGATAAATTGTTTTTGCGGCGCTTCATCAAAAACGCCGCTAAAACCCCTAGAATTAGCGGCGATTCATAAAAAATGCCACTAAAAACCCCGAGCATTAGCGGCGCATATTTATAAATGCCACAAATAACAAGAGCATTAGCGGCGCTATAATAAAAACGCCACTAATTCCCCCCGAAAGGTCACCAAACGACGCCGTTGGCTTTTATTATTTGCAGCGTTTTTTCAAAAAACTCCACTAATGGTTATTTTTTGCAGCGATTTTAAAGGAACACTGCTAATGCTCCACTAAATCCCCCGAAAGGGCACCAAACGACGTCGTTGGCTTTTAATATTTGCGGCATTTTCCCAAAAAACGCCACTAATGATTTTTTTTGCGGCGATTTTAGTGTAACGTCGCTGATGCTCCACTAAATCCCCCGAAAGGCCACCAAACGACGCCATTGGGTTTTATAATTTTGCGGCATTTTTGCTAAAAGCGCCACTAGTACTTATTTTTTGCGGCATTTTTAAGGAAACGCCGTTAATGCTCACTCTTTAGCGGTGATTTTCCTTAAACGCCGCTAATGATCGATTTTTAGCGGCATTTTTTGTCCAACAGCCGCTAAAAGTGCCGCTAAAAACCTATTTTGGTGTAGTGATTATTTTATTGTCAATATATTTCATTTCATTTTCAAGTTTCCAATTCCAATTATAATATCACACCCGATGGAACTATTTATTTTTCACATATCATATCCTACAATTATTTTCAATTACATATCATACCCTGAATTTTGTTGTATTTGCATACTCGTATCTTGTACATTGTTCTTATCGTATGATAATTATTTCATTACAATTCAATCCAATATATATATTTACATTCAATTTCGAATCACAATTTAGTTGATCATCAACACACAATATCTCACGCTAAACATGTCTTATGAATCATCTTAAATATGAACAAATAACTAGTTAGGAATATATCATATTAACATGATATTTCCCAAACAGAATCATTGAATTCGTCACAATTTCGTACTAACCTTCCGGACTTATAATCTAGTTTACAAATTTCTTTCACATTAACAATTCTTTTCGTTATTATTTTAATTTTTTTACATATTAAATCCCTATGAACTTGACACGGACACTAACAGATACACAAATTCAATCAATACCCCAATTTGGCACCAAGTGCCTCATCGAACAATCTCCGAAAAGATTAGTTTGCGCCTAGCGCTTATCGACATATAATCGAAATAACTTCACCCGAGTAGTTAATAGGGTAATCATTTATCCAATTCCCTTATAATTTCAATTATCATTCTAAAGATCTCAATATCATCAATTCATCACTCATGATATCATATCATACATAACATAACATACCGTACCAATTCCAAACCAGTTTCACCATTTCATTTAGTTTTAATATTTTCACTTTTATTCAATTTAATCTTCCATCTCAATAATCAATTAAATTCACACTAATATGATTCGATCAATCATAATCAACTATTAATTCATTTATAGTTCTTGTAACAACTCGGCTTTAGCTAAATCAAAACAGTGATTTTGGAACCACAAATTTGAGATCGTAAAATTATTTTAATATTATTTTTGGCATTTACAGCATGTGAATTTGATGGTATTAAATTTTCGTGATTTAATTTTACCGATCGAGTGTTTAATTTGATAAAAGGACCTAATCGCGTAAAATGCAAAAGTGGCATACTAACTGTTTAAGTGCTTATTTGCTATTATTAATTAAATGTAAAGCCCTTATTATGTAATTAGACCATAATTTTAGTAAATGGACATGGATGGACATATGTTAGTGGATTTTAAATGAATTAATAAAGGTTAATATAGTAATTTATGAATTAATGTTAATAAATTAAAACAAAACAAAATATTAGTGGTGTTCATCTTTGTTTTGCCGAATATTGAGAAGGAAAGAGTTCATCCATGGCTATTTAGGGTTCGATCACTTGGAGCTTCAATTGGTATGTGATTTTTGTTCCGTTTTTGATAATTTCTATGTTTTTGAGATTGTTGCTTTGTATTCTAGCTAGCCCAAGCTTTAATTTTTGAATTTGATAATGATTTTGTGAAATGTCATTGATGAATATTCAAGATTTTTGTTTTTTGATGATGAAAAATAAATATTTGATGTTAGATTATCATGTTTTATTAAGTGATTTTTGATAAAAATGCTTATTAAGGATTAAATTGTGAAATTTGTAAATTGAGGGGTTAAAATGTGAAATAAATAGAATTAATGGACTGCTATGGACATAGGGAAGATTCAGCCAAGCATGAGTCTATTGAAATTTTGTGTTGTTTTGAAATAGGGACTAAATTGTGAAAATGTGAAATGTTAGGGGCTAAAGTGAAAAATGCCAATTTATGTGTTTTTGGATGAAATTGAATGAATATGTCTTTAAATAAGTTAAATTTGAATTGATTTAGATCAAGAAAGAAAGAAATTGGAGTTAGATCGGGGAAAGTCGAAAGTTGTCGAATAGTCGTTCCGATCCATTCGTTTCTGAACGAGGTAAGTTCATAAGTAATTTAATGTTTTTAAATTCAATTGTATGTATGGATATATATATGTATTATTGAATTAATCTGAGCATGGGATGACTTGTTTGAGTTTGAATCGATTGAATTACGATATCCGAAAGCCCTGTACGAACCATAGGAATAGTATAGGATACGTATGTCATGACATTAGGACTTCCGAGGTATAATTTCGTGTAAGACCATGTCTAGAACATTGGCATCGATATGAGATTATGTGTAAGACCCTGTTTGGGACAGTGGCATCGAGTTGTGATAACATGTAAGACCATATCTGGGATATGGAATTGAATGTGATATATGTGTTTCTGAGTATTCTTAACGATTCTGAATGGTTCAACGAGCAATGTCGATTCGAGTCCGAATGTGAATTTGAGCTAAATGACTCAAGTACGTATGAGGTTTATATGTTCATTGAAAAATAAGGTAAGAGAAGTTACTCAATATGGTAATTTGAATTATTTGAGATAAATGACTGTATATGTGTATGAGATTAGCTAAATTTTGGCCTACTCGAATTAAATTATATATGTTCTTGTGATGAATTAATTGCTTATTTTGGCCTCTACCCCCGCCTAATTTTCCCCAAATACATGTGATGCCTCAAGTTACTGATCTGATACGATTGAATAAGCCTCCGGTCGATAAAATCAAAAAATATGGGCCCGAAGAGTTCAGAGCTATTGTCGACGATGATGCTGAACGAGTTGAATTCTAGCTTGATAATACTATCCGGGTGTTCGATGAATTATCTTGTACTCCTGATGAATGTATCAAATGAGCTGTATCTTTGTAAAGGGACACTGCATATCACTAGTGGAATACACTAGGATTAGTGGTTCCAAAAGAATGGGTTACCCGGGAGTTCTTTCAGACTGAATTCTTGAAGAAATATATTAGTCAGGGATTCATAAATCAAAAACACAAAGAATTCATCGAGTTAAAATAGGGTCGCATGATAGTGACAAAATATGAGTAGGAATTTGTGAGACTCAATAAATATGCCCGAGAATGTGTTTCGACTGAAGCTATAATGTGTAAAAGATTTGAAGATAGTTTGAATGAAGACATTAAGCTATTATTTGGGATTCTAGAAATAAAAGAGTTTGCGGTACTCGTCGAGTGAGCATGTAAAGCTGAAGAACTTGGGAAAGAAAAGAAAAGCTGACTTTGAAGCTAGAGATTCGCGAAAAAGATCATCGAGTAAGTTATTTCAGTCAACATCAAAGAAGTTCCAAGATTATTTTAACCGTTTAAAGGTTACTATGGGTTATTCTAGAAGAGACTGAGACAAACTACCTATGAGTTCGAAAGCTACTTCAATAGTTAGTGTTAGAAATGTCAGACCAAATCAACCTGATTGCAAACATTGTTGTAAACGACATCGTGGAAACTGTAGATTGAATAATCGAGCTTGTTTCGAATGTGGATCATTAGATCATTTCATCCGTAAATGTCCTGAGTTGGCCAGGCAAGATACAGTGAAGAATACGAGGCTGAATAACACTGTAGCTAGAGATAGACCACCCAGAAACACAGGTAATGTGAGTGGTAGCCAGAGGGGAACTAAAGACACTGCTGTTAGATCTGAAGCCCGCACACCTGCCAGAGCTTATGCTATTCGCGCTCGCGAAGAAGCTTCGTCTCCAGATGTTATTACCGGTACTTTCACTCTCTATGATATTAGTGTTGTTGCATTGATTGATCCAGGGTCAACTCATTCTTATGTATGTGAGACTTTAGTATCCAGTAAGACTTTTCCTGTAGAGTCTACTAAATTTGTGATTAGAGTATTGAACCCCTTAGGCAGGTGTGTTTTGGTTGATAAAGTATGTAAGAACTGTCAGTTGATGATTCGAGATTTCTGTTTTCTGGTCGATCTGATGTTGTTGCCATTCGATGAATTCAATATAATTTTGGGTATGGATTGGTTAACACTGCATGATGATATTGTAAAATGCAAACAGAAGACGATTGATTTGAAATGTCAGAATAATGAGATTATCTAGATTGAATCAGATGATTTGAATGGTTTACCGGCAGTGATTTCTTCGATGTTAGCTCAAAAATATGTGAGAAAGGGTTGTGAACCTTATTTTTCCTATGTACTCAACTCTAAAGTGACTGAAAAGAAGATTGAATCAGTACCAGTCGTGTGTGAATACCCGGATGTGTTTCCTATAACATCCTGATTTTGGGCCTAGTCGAAACAGTGGTTTCGGGACCACAAATCCGATGAGGAAAAAAAATTATTTTATTATATTTTTAATGTCTATGATTTCAAAAATTGATTTTGTGAAAATTTTGTTCGAAAATTTCGACGTCGAAAATTTTGTCAAATGGACTAAATTGTAAAAAGTTCAAAAGTTGACTTCTACATGTTAGAGGTGTCCAATTGTTATGAAATTTTAAATTGGATAATCTTATATGGTAATTAGACCATTGGTTAAGTTGGTAGACAAAAATGGACATGGTTAGGCATGTTTCCAAAGTTTTTCATTAAGGGCATTTTGGTCATTTAGTTATTAAAATGAATTAAAAACAAAATTAAAAGCCAATTTTTGTCCATCTTCAACCCCATGGCCGAATTTCACAAGGAGAAACCATGGCTAGGGTTTTTCAAGCTTCCAAGCTCAATTGTAAGTCTGTTCGAGCCCCATTTTGAATGTTCTTTACGTTTTTGGAGTCCTAGTAACTTGATTTAGCTTATTCTTGCAATAATTTAACCTAGGGTTCATATTTGGAAAAATACCCATAGGTGAAATGTGTTTATTTTGATTTTTTATGGTAGAATATGAAGCTTGAAATAATGTTAAACAACTTTTGCTAAGTGATTTTAAGTGAAAATGAGTAAAACGACATAATCGGTAAAAATACCTAATGTTCATAAGTAAGTGTTAGAGTGGGAATTTGATGTTGCCATAGAAGGTAAAAATGTTCAGCATGTCAAAAAACATAAGAATAAGGGATGAAGTTTAATTTCCAAGCTTTGGGACAAAAGTGTAAATATGTAAAAGTTTAGGGGCAAAAACATAATTTTGTCAAAATTTGAGTTAAGGACTGTTTTGATGAATGTGAGTATTAAATAAGCTAAATTTTCTATTATAGATCAAGAAGAACAAAATTCGGAGTTAAACCGGGGAAAGAAAAAGGTTGAGGACTAAAGTGCTAGATTTGATCATATTTTGTACCGATGTAAGTTTACGATAAATAAATACAATATTTTGATAATTATTATTAATGCTGTTATTTTTCAGCAATTATGTATTTATTTCATGAAAATATCTAATGTTAACTCAAGTATGAGAATCAGTGTTAAAAGGCCCCGTTGAAACATGAGGAATGTATTGGATACAAATGTCATGACATTTGGGTAAAGAGATCCCATGTAAGACCATGTCTGGGACATGGCATTGGCATCATTGAGATTATGAGAGGTCCCATGTAAGACCATGTATGGGACATGGCGTTGGCACCGAGATGAGAGGTCCCCCGTAAGACCATGTCCGGGACATGGCATGGGCACCTATATTAGAACTCTCATGTAAGACCATATCTGGGATATGGCATTGGCAGTACAAGAAACATCCCATGTAAGACTATATCTGGGACATAGCTTTGGCATGTTATATTCAGACAGGAGACCGAGTATCCTTAGTATTCCAAGTGATTCAACGGGGTAATAAATAGACGATGTTAAATGAAAGTTCAGGTAAAAGCCTAATAGACAAGTTCAGGTGAGTTAATAAGATTAAGAGTATCTCAGTTATCAGTTGAGAAAAGAAATTTCAGCAACGAATGAGTAAGTTAAGCAAGCAAGAAAGTAAACGAGTAAGAGAGTAAGTAAAGAAGAAAGTAAAGATCTTAATGCTTAATAAAAATTTATGAATATAATTCTTTATGATAAATGTTGTTATTTATTTACTTGTAAACTTACTAAGCTTTATGCTTATTTATTTTATTTCTTTTTCTTTCATATAGTATTATCAAGAATAGTTCGGGATCTTGAAGCCGTCGGAGGGCGTTCACACTATCAATCACCACAACTCGGTATTTTAAGACGATAAATGTTTTGAGCTATGGCATGTATAGGGACTTAGTCATTTCAATTGAATATTCTTAAGATATGACCAAAAGATGATATGTAAATATTTGATGATGAATATTTATTAAAATGGCTAAGTATGAAGGTGTTTGTTGTTATAAATGTCTAGGTGATAAATTATGCATAGAAATCATGAAAAAGTAAAAATTGGTAGTGAATCAGTTTTGAGACAACAGTAGTGATGTGATTTTGAAAAATCAACAAGGATAGTAGAAAATGAATTAGAGGGTGTATAAGATATAGAATTAAATCTTATTGAGTATATTTTCATATAAAAATAACGGTGTAGACAAAGGAATTATGTATTCGAGATATTTGCATTTTAGTTAGACAAGGTCAAAGTGGTTTTTGGAATCCCCTATTTTAACTTTGGAAAATCATTAAAAATTGTACAAAAATATTTATGAGTTTTAATTTATATTTCTAGATTTCTTATTGAGTCTATTTTCTATAGAAACAAGTAAGAACACCATATGAAGTCTGTACAATGAGATAATTGAATTTTAGTAACGAGAGGTCAGGACAGTCGATCAGTGAATCAGGGGAGATTTAACTAATAAACTGTACTAATTGGCTGAACCAAAAATTATAAAAAAAATTATGGTAAAAATATATATAAGTTTAGTTTTAGGGAAAATTTACGGATCTAAATTTTGAGTTTCGTAGCTCGAGTTATAATTGATTTAGTGACTGCTGCGCAGGTGGACAACCTTATTATGAACAGTGAAATAACTTTTAAAAGTAAATTTTTATGCCCCGAAATTTTAAGTTAAGTCAAGTAATGGCTTATGCTCGACTCCGAAAACCATCTCAGCTAAGGGTGTTACATTTCTTAAAGAATTACATGGTTTGTCACCGATCAGAGAAGTTGAATTTGGTATTGAGTTAGTGTCGGGAACAACTTCTATATCGATAGCTCCGTACAGAATGGCACCGACTGAATTAAAAGAGTTAAAATCTCAGTTCCAAGAGTTGACCGATAGAGGATTTGCACGACCGAGTTTCTCTCCCTGGGGTGCTCTGGTATTATTTGTGAAAAAAAGACTGAACTATGAGAATGTGCATTGATTATAGACAGCTCAATAAAGTGACCATCAAGAATAAATATCCTCCGCCTTGAATAGACGATTTGTTTGATCAGCTGAAAGGGGATACAGTGTTTTCTAAGATAGATTTGAGATCGGGTTATTATCAGCTGCGAGTTAAAGACTCTGATGTGCCGAAAACTACTTTCCGAATGAGGTACAGGCATTATGAGTTTCTAGTTATGCCATTCGGACTAACGAATCCACCTACTGTTTTTATGGACCTAATGAATCGGATCTTCAAACCGTATTTGGATAGATTTGTTGTTGTGTTTATAGATGACATTTTGATCTATTCCCGTGATGAATCTGAGCATGCTGAACATCTGAGATTAGTGCTACAGACTTTGCGAGATAAACAACTATTTGCAAAGTTCAGTAAATGTGAGTTCTGGTTACGAGAAGTTGGTTTTCTGGGGCATATTGTGTCATCATCAGGTATTTGAGTTGATCCGAGAAAGATTTAGGTAATATTGGATTGGAAGCCTCTGAAAAATGTATCCGAAGTTCAAAGCTTTCAGGGACTTGCCGGTTATTACAGATGATTCATAAAAGGTTTTTCAATGATTGCGGCTCCGTTGACAAGACTACTTCAGAAAAATGTTAAGTTTGAGTGGTTGGACAAATGCTAGAAAAGTTTTGATCAGCTAAAAGCTCTATTGACTGAAGCTCCAGTATTAGTACAGCCAGAATCGAGTAAAGAATTCATAATTTATAGTGATGTATCGTTGAATGGTTTGGGCTGTGTTTTGATGCAAGAAGGCAAATTTATAGCTTATGCCTTGAGACAATTAAAGCCGCATGAAAAGAATTACCCGACGCACGATTTGGAATTAGCAGCTATTGTGTTCACATTAAAGATTTTGTGCCATTATCTATTCGGTGAGAAATGTCATATCTATTCAGATCACAAGAGTTTGAAATATCTGATGACTCAGAAAGATTTAAATTTGCGACAGCAGAGATGGTTGGAATTGTTAAAAGATTACGAACTAGTGATTGACTACCACCCGGGAAAGGCCAATGTGGTTGCTCATGTTTTAAGTCGAAAATCTCTGTTTACTCTACATGCGTTGAATACTCAGTTAATCTTATCTGATAACGGTGTGATTGTAGCTGAGTTGAAAGCAAGACCGTTATTTATGCAGTAGATTTGCGAAGCTCAGAAAGTTGATAATGAATTGTTGGCAAAACGGGCTTAATGTGATTAGAATTCTGATTCAGAGTTTCGAGTTGATGCTAATGATTGTTTAAGATTCAGAAGCCGAATATGTGTACCGATAAATTTAAAGTTGATTCAGATGATTTTAAATGAAACTCATAGTAGTCGTTTGTCTGTTCATCCGGGAAGCACGAGAATGTATAACGATCTGAAACAACTTTACTGTTGCTAGGCAGTTTCGACTCTTTTTCACTAAAAATTAAATATATTTTAGTACAAGTCTCATATTATGTTGCTTTTATGCAAAACTAGACTCAATAGTATTTAGTTTCATACTTTATTCAACCTCTAACTTAATTTCTATAATTTTTGGTGAATTTTCAAAGCCGTACTACCACTGCTATCCATAAAGTGTTTAGTAAAAAATTTTGCTCTTCCATGATTTGATTAAGTTTTTCTCATTTCATTATATAACATACTACATTCCAACCAAATTCAATGTCAAAACATATAACCATTAAGTTACACAAATTTTTATTTCTGTTCAAATTAGTCCTCTAGTTCAATAATCAATCTCAAACGTAGCATTTTAAACTCATATGATCATTTTCAATTTACCTTGGAGTCATACTTTGCAAAACAAAATAAATATATAACGAATATAATGATTCAATTTATAGAAATACAAACATAACGTGAATTAACTTAGTAAGTTCCCTATGACCTTACCTGACAAAAATAATGACACACAAAACGCTGAGGACTAATCTGCCAATTAGCTCAAATCTCGATCTATATAATAATTTATTTCAATTATCAGTCCCAATTATTTTATAACATTCAATATAATGCATATTTCTTCCTATTAACATTTTTCATAATTTCCCTAAAGTTTTACATTTTATTCAATTTAGTTCTTAAAACCAAAATAAGCTTAACTTTCATATTTGAGCTCGATTTTAAACCCACTTCAATTTCATCCTTCAACTGCTCTCTATTATCAATAATTACGAAATTTCATATCAATTTTGATATACTCACAATTTAGTTAATATTTTCAAAATTAACAATTTTCACTTTACTTAATTAGTCGGTTTTCATATCTAAGCTTCAAAGTTAATCATTTAACTCTAGAACTTCAAACATTCAACTAAAGTAACATCCTCAAGTTTTAATAATAATAAAAATTACAATATGAGTCAGCTAACTTATAGTATCGAAATTCTAAAAATGTAAAAATTACAAGAAACAAACTAATTAAACCATACCAATTAAAGCTTGAACTTTGAAAGCTGTAACGTTTTATCCAAACTTTCCCCCCGTGCGTGGATGATCTGAGGATGAAGAAACAAAATTGTTTCATTTCACCTACCCCTTCTTACATTTCTAATCTTTTATTATTTTATTTTACACGGTTTCTTTTCTTTTATTTTTTATACCATGCATATATATTATAACATATACATATATATATGCACATTCTAATCGGCCATTCAATGGGATTTTGTGGTTAATTGCCACTTTAACCCCTTTATTTAATTCCAACTATAATCCTTTTTAAATTGCACTTTTATTACTTGTACAAGTTAGCCCTTGTACTTAAAGTAAGCACTAATACAACGAAATTACCAAACCGAAATTTAATTCACTTATGATATAACTCTGTAAATGTTTAATAAAAATATTTACGGGTCCGATTCATGAAAACGAGGTCTCGTTACCTCAATTCCCAAAACCATTGACTTTGGAACCAATGCACCTGTACTTTCACTAATTGTCCAATTAACAAATTTATCCCATCAAAATTTAATATAAAATTAGAATTAAGTCATAAATATTATTTAATAATATTTATTGACTCAGTTTATGGAAACGGGATCTTGAAATCGTAATTTTCAACTCCTACTGGCTTTTGTATCATTACACTTGTACCTTAATTTACTATTAATTAAGAAAAAAAATACTAGACTAACTTAATATGATTTTATAATAATCTCATAAATATTAAATATTAATGTATACAAACACATTTTACGAAAAATGACATTACAGAACCAATTTTTTTTACACCACTGGAAATCGAGTCGTTACAAATGAAATATGAATATGTTATTTTGACTTGATGAAAACATGGTTGTAAATGTGTCTTAGTATGCTTTTGCTTAACTTATGATGTTGTGTATGCCTTGTGGTGATTTCGAACATTCAGTGAGCTTATTTAAGCTCACACACTCCACATTAAAATCTTGCAGATAAGTAGCTCTTTCGGTGTGAGTGGAATGGCCTAGAAAGTGATTTAAGCAAGACAATAACCTTCGAGTAAGTGATTTTATAATTTTTGGACACTTTGAATAAAGACAATGTAGGTTAGAGTTATAGTTTTAGTTATTATCATTATTTTTTTTTTATTATTTTAGGATTGGACTTATGAAGAAAATTTAAGAAAATATCTAAATGTTTAAAATTTTTGAAGAAATCGCAGCCCAATACGTTAGGGCACAATTTCTTAAAATCCCAAACATTCAATATTTCCTTTATTTTTTTAAAAAAATCTTTATCTCGAGAAATCAACGTGTCACATCCAATACGTTAGGACACAACATATTGAATTCCCGATGACAAGTTTTATTTTGTTTGATTAAAGAGCAATCCTCGATTGTTAGATTTTACGAAAAAAATCAGAACCCAATACGTTAGGGCTCAATTTTCTTGAAAATCCTAAATACGAGTATTATCCCTATTTTGAAAAGTTCTATTTTTAAAATCGAGTAAAAAGATGACGTCATATTATAATATATATATATGCCACAATAATAAATACAACAATAATAAATATAACAATGGCATAGAAATAATGTATACAAATAAATAAATGAAACTAATATACATAAAAAAATAAACAATGGCATGCAAAGTATTAAATAAACGAGCAAAATAATATAAATGAAAACACAAATTAATAAACAAATAAAAAACTAAATAAAGAATAAAGAATAAAAGGTACATAATATATACATTGAATTTTTAAAAAAAAACATGTACGTGGATTTACATATAAAATCTAGAATTATAAAATTTATATATAGCAAAATCTATAATGTATTGATGAAAATATAGAAAAATACATAATTAGACGTATATATATAAAATAATAATAATAATAAAATAAAAATAAGTAAATATTTAATCATTTTAAAACATAAATATATACGTATAAATATAAAAATATTCATTTAAAAAATAAATATAGAAAAATATTCATTAAAAAAATAGAAATATATATGCATATGTAGATAAAAAATTACATATATATATAAAATAATTACATTATCAATTAATTTAAAAATAAAGAAAATAAAAAAATGACTAATTTGAACTGTAGACAAAAATTTGGGGCAAATCCGCAAATCATTGAGGATTGCGAGACCATATTGAAAGCGCAAAGAACGCAGAGGGGGTGGAAAGGAAATTA
This sequence comes from Gossypium raimondii, assembly GCF_025698545.1. Taxonomy (NCBI): domain Eukaryota; kingdom Viridiplantae; phylum Streptophyta; class Magnoliopsida; order Malvales; family Malvaceae; genus Gossypium; species Gossypium raimondii. Next base: position 23,079,993 of record NC_068567.1, on the reverse strand, counting down.
TCTCATCTTCTCTAAAACGGCACCGTTGCAACTTGGACCAAATTGATATTGAAATAAATAAAAGAGTAAATCTAAAAAATAAAAAAAAACTTAATTGGAAATATATTAAAAGGCGGAGGGGATAAAAGTGCAATTTACCCCTCCGCTTAAAAACAAGCGGATCCTAGGCTGGGTAGGGTCAGATTCGAGTCGGCCTCCCCAAAACGATGCCGTTTTGGGCGTCTGGGGGCTCTCCAAAATGGTACCGTTTTGGTACCCTATAAAAGCCCCCAATTCTCCAAAAAAAAATCATTTGAAGCCTGTTTAAAAAAAAAACCAAAAACCCTTTTAAAAAACTCTCCTTCCCCATCCGTCCGGTTAGGGGTTCGGTCATCGGCCGGACCATTGGCGACCGCGCCGGCCGCCAATCTTCGGAGACGGCGCCGCTGTCTGCGGTGGTCGGAAAAGGGGAAAAAGCCTTATTCGGTCCCATCGACTTGTCCACGCCTAGATCTAGGCTCAAAAATCCCAAAATCAACGAAAAAAACTAGAAAAACCTAGAAACCTTTCGGCTTCTTGCCGTCTGTCATCAGAGACGGACCTCGGCCTTCCCAACCGCGTTACAGAGGCGAATAAAAATAAGTTTTTTACTTTTGTGTTATTTTATTTCAATAAAAAACAATAGAAAGAAAATAAAGACTAAAATAGAGCCAAAAATATAAACCTTCGTTTTCGATTTTGCTCTCTGTTTGTATGCTGTGAAAATACTTTCTTTCTTTTTTATTGATTTTTCGGGATCCCTATTACAATATTTTATGGCTCTTTTATAGCCGGATGAAACAATACAAAGAAGAAACAAATCTGTCCTTTATTTGATTTGCGAATTTTTGATTCACTTTCCATATTCTGTTTGTTTCTTTTTTGATGTGCAGGTGAAGATTAATTTGCATGGCCTTGAATGGGCTAGGTGGTTCTTACAGATGATTAGAAACCCTAGGGTTTTCTGACATTTTTTGGGCCACTGTATTTGGGCCATGTACTATTGTATTTTGGGCTTCTGCTTGATTTAGGGTTTGGCCCATATAGGCCCGTTATAGTCTGGGCCTTTTAGACCCGGGCAAAAATAGGGTGTTACAGCTTCCCCTCTTTGCTCGTTATCGTGTAACAAGAATGGAGCAAAGACTTTAAAAATGCCCAATTTTGCCCGGTCATGCTGGATCTTGGTACTCTTCTTCTTTAAGCAGCCTTATTCCTTCCCAATGCATCTTCAAGGGTATAGGAATCAGTGCTTCAATCTACTCCACTGCAATGCCATGGAGATAGGATGTGTATGCTATAGTTTCTCAAGAGAACAAAATTTGCTATCTTTAATCTGCTCCACTACAACTTCAGGAAGATAAGACTTATAGCTTCAACTTGATCTGCTGCAACTTAAAGATGAATTTGATGCGATCTGCTCTACTGTAATTTTAGAAAGGCAAGATCCATCATTCCAATCCACTTCACTACAACTTTAAGGAGATAGGATTTGTTTATTTAATCTGCCCCACTGCAACCTCAGGGGGATAAGGTTAGATGCGATCTGCTCTCTGCAACTTCAGAGAGATAAGATCCGTGGTTTTAATCCGCTCCGCAGTAACCTCAAGGAGATAGGATTATTGGCTTTAATCTGCTCCACTGTAACCTCAGGGAGATAAGATTTTCCATCTTCAATCTTGCTCCACTACTGTTTAGGGAGATAAGATCTGCAATCATCAATCTGCTCCACTACTGCTTAGGGAGATAAAATCTGTAATTCTTCGGTCTGCTCCGATGCTGCTCAGGGAGATAAGACCTAATGCGATCTACTTTACTGCAATTTCAAAGAGATAAGATCTTTTTATTTTAATCCACTCCACTGTAACTTTAGGGAGATAGGATTACTGGCCTCAATCTGCTCTACTACTGCTTAGGGAGATAAGATCTGCCATCTTCGATCTGCTCCACTACTGCTTAGGGAGATAAGATCTGTAATTCTTCGGTCTGCTCCGCTGTGCTCGGGGATAAGGCTGGGGACTTCGATATGCTCCACTATTGCTTAGGGAGATAAGATCTGTAATTTTCAACCTACTCCACTGCTGCTCAGGGAGATAAGGCTGGGGACTTCGATCTGCTCCACTACTGCTTAGGGAGATAAGATCTGTAATTTTCAACCTACTCTACTGCTGCTCAGAGAGATAAGGCTGGGGACTTCGATCTGCTCCACTACTGCTTAGGGAAATAAGATCTGTAATTTTCAACCTACTCCACTGCTGCTCAGGGAGATAAGGACTTGCAATCTATTCCACTGCTGACTAGGGAGATAGGACTTAAGTTTCACCGGTTTGTTCTCTGGGGAACATGACCTGTATAATTCAATTCATGAACCTAATTATGCCTAGTAATTAAGATGTCATGATCAAAATGAATCAAATGCTCCTAACTAGACGTGCGTGAATGACATTTGAATGAATGCAGAAAGTCCTTTTTCGAGAATTATGACTCAAGTTATCATTACTCAAAGTTTATTAAGGCCTTATCGCTGACGTGCCACAATGCCTTTTTGCTCAGCTAGCATCAAATTGCCCCCATTATGAATTTCAAAGCTCAATCCACTGGGACGCAAAATTTGTCTTTTTCCTCAATCTTTTCCTATCGAATCTCAAGGATGCAGATCATGAAATACCTTAGTTCTTTACACCATTCCCCAAGTATCATACTAAATTCTTATGCTCAAATGAAGAATTTCTTTTCTAAAGGGAACTTATCCCATGAAGCTTTATCACCAATCAAGATTTATTGTCGTCTCGTTCAATCAACATTTGGACAACAAAATCCGAAAGAACAGTCTTGATTTAGAATTTTCTTTCTTTGACATTTCAACTTTTACACTTGGTGCGTTCTAAACAATAGCCCCGTTTCAGGTTACTGAATTATTTAGAAATTTCCAGAGTAATATGCAAAACTTCTTTTGTGAAAGTTTATTAGTCCATTAATCATTATTCTACTGCAACATGCTTGCACAAAGATCATAATACTGACTAAGAGATGAATTAATTCAAGGCATAACTCGAATAATAAAAAGGAAATCATTAATAACAAGTGTCTTGAAAAGAAAAAGTATTCAAGAACAGTACAGAATGAAGTATTACAAGAACAACAAATTCAGTACAAGTAATATGAAGACTAGGTGCATTGGATATCGCAGCTTGAACTTCTCCATACAAACTAAGGACCATTTTGAATTTAACATGTGTTTAGAAGATCTACAGTACTTTGTCGATGCCCCCAAGATGTCGCATATTCTTTTCTTGTTAGGTATAGCAAGATCACCATATGCCCTAATCTAATCAATTGTTTGAGCCGCCCTTTTCGGGTTTTCAATTCAAATCTCTTTTGGTCTCAAGGCGCCCTTTTAGGGTTTTCACCTTGGCATTTCCTTATCTTTTTTTTTCTTATATTATTCGAAGCGCCCTTTATGGGTTTTCACTTTGATTCCTCCTTTTCCCTCAAGTGAAATGTTTCTTGACTGAATCAGAATTTACAGGATTCGGTAAATTTTTACCATCCATTTCACTCAAAATCAAAGCACCTCCAGAAAAAGCCTTTTTTACAACATAAGGTCCTTCCCAGTTTGGCATCCATTTCCCTCTGAAATCCTTTTGTAAAGGGAGGATCTTTTTCAAACTAGGTCCTCCTCATGAAATTCTCTAGGACGAACCTTCTTATTATAAGCTCGCATCATTCGTTTTTGGTACATTTGACCATGACGAATAGCTTTTAGTCTTTTTTCTTCTATCAAGTTCAACTGGTCATACTGAGATTGGATCTATTCGGCCTCATCCAACTTTAGCTCAACCAATACCTGGAGAGAAGGAATTTCAACCTCAATGGGAAAAACTGCCTCCATTCCATAAACCAAAGAAACAGGTGTTGCCCTAGTAGAAGTCCTGACAGATGTTAGGTAAGCAAGAAGAGCAAATGGTAACTTCTCATGCCAATCTTCGTAAGTTTCGGCCATTTTTGCCACAATTTTCTTGATATTTTTGTTGGCCGCCTCCACTGCACCATTCATTTTTTGACGATATGGCGATGAATTATGGTGTCTAATGTTGAATTGATTGTAGACTTTTTCTATTGTACTGTTATTCAAATTTAGCGCATTGTCAGATATGATTCTTTCAGGCATTCAATATTGACATATGATCTCTTTCTTCAAAAATTTACTGACTGCTGACTTCGTGACATTAGCATATGAGGCTGCTTCTACCCACTTAGTGAAATAGTGAATAACCACAAAAATGAAACGATGTCCATTAGAAGCCTTCGGTGATATTGATCCAATGACATCCATACCCCACATGGAGAAAGGCCATGGAGAAGTCATAACATGAAGAGGTGAATGAGGCGCGTGTATTTTATCCCTATAAATTTGGCACTTAAGGCATTTCTTGGCATGATTGATGCAATCTCTTTCCATGGTGGACCAGTAATATTCGAATCTCATGATCTGTCTAGCCATGGTGAATCCATTGGCGTGCGTTCCACAAACACCCTTATGGACTTCTTCTAAAATTTCCTTAGCCTCTACAACATCCACACATCTCAACAGTATTCGATCCTTTCCCCTTTTGTATAGGGTCTCTCCATCTAAGACATACTCAATAGCTAGTCTCCTCAATGTCATCTTATCATTCTCCGTTGCCTAATTAGGATATTCGCGATTCTTCACATATAGCAATATATCTTGGTACCAAGGACGATTATCATTATTCACTTCTTCAATACTGTAACAGTGGGCCGAGATCTCATAAATACTAATTTGAATGGGCTTCATGTCCTCTAACTATTCACTTTAATCATGAAGGCCAAAGTAGCAAGAGCATCAGCCATCTGATTTTCTTCTCGTGGGAGATAATAAAAGGTAATGTTGTCAAAATCTTCAATCAATTCCAAAACCAATCTCCGATACCAAATCAACTTGGGGTCTCTCGTTTCCCATTCCACTTTTAGTTGGTATATTACCAATGCTGAGTCTCCATATACTTCTAGTGTCTTAATTTTCCGTTCTATGGCTGCTCAGATACCCATGATGCAAGCTTCATACTCAGCCATATTATTAGTGCAATCGAAGTCCAATTTACTGGTGAAAGGATGATAATCTCCATTTGGAGATACCAGGATTGCCCCAATCCTATTGTCTAACGCATTTGAAGCTCCATCAAAGTTTAACCTCCAAGAATGATTTTCCTGGTGATCCTCTTCAACATTCGCGACACACATCAAGTCTTCATTTAGAAATCAAAACCCAGAGGTTCATAATCTTCTAACGCTCTGCTAGCCAAGAAATCTGCTATCTCACTCCCTTTTATGGCCTTCTGACTTACATATACTATATCGAACTCGGAGAGCAAGATTTGCCATCTAGCCATTCTCTCATTCAACGCCGTTGACTCCATCATATACTTTAAAGGGTCTAATTTTGAAATTAGCCAAGTCGTATGATAGAGTAAGTATTACCTCAACCTCTTTGTCGTCCAAATCAAGGCACAACATAATTTTTCGATAGACGAATATCTCATTTCGCAATCAGTGAATTTCTTACTGAGATAATATATCACCTTTTTCTTCTTTCCAGTCGCATCATGTTGTCCCAACACACATCCCATGGAACTATCAAACACCGTCAAATACAAAATCAAGGGTCTATCCGGGCTAGGTGGTGATAGCATTGGAGTATTGGATAGGTATTGCTTTATCTTTTCAAAGGCTTTCTGGCATTCTTCATTCCAAACACCAGGATTATATTTCTTCACAAGACTAAATATGGGATCACATTTTTCGATCAACTGTGAAATAAACCGAGCAATATAATTCAATCTTCCTAAGAAACCTCGAACTTCTTTCTAAGTACGCGGTGGCGGTAAATCTCGTATTGCCTTGACTTTGTCTGGGTCAATCTTGATTCCTTTTTCACTGACTACGAAGCCAACAACTTTCCTGATCTGGCTCCAAAAGTGCATTTTGTTGGATTAAGTTTGAGCTAAAACTTCCTTAGTCTTAAGAACAATTCTCAAGACCTGCACATGTTTCTCCTCTGTTTTGGATTTGGCAATCATGTCATCAACATAAACCTCAACCTCCTTGTGCATCATGTCATGGAACAAGGCTACCATGGCTCTCTGATATGTTGCTCCCGCATTCTTTAATCCAAATGGCATCACTTTATAGCAAAATGTTCCCCACAAAGTAATGAACGTAGTATTTCGCATATCTTCAAGATGCATCTTTATCTGATTGTATCCTGAAAAACCATCCATGAAAGAAAACAGCGAATATCCTGTCGTATTATCCACCAAAGTATCAATGTGTGGCAATGGGAAATTGTCTTTTGGGCTTGCTTTGTTCAAATCCCTGTAATGCACGCTTATTCGTACTTTTCTATCTTTTTTAGGGACTGGAACGATGTTGGCTACCCATTCAGAATATTTGACTTCCTGTAAGAACCCAGCATCAAACTGCTTCTTGACTTCCTCTTTAATTTTAAGCACAATATCAGGTCTCATTCTTCTAAGCTTCTGTTGAACGGGCTTGCAATCCTCCCTTATAGGTAAGCGATGCACTACAATGTCAGTGCTCAACCCGGGCATATCTTAGTATGACCATGCGAATACTCCTTGAATTCTCGGAGTAATTCAATGAGGTCTCATCTTGTCTTTACAAAAATCTCAGTCCCAATTTTCACCTTTTTCCCTTCTTCCAAGCTCACAACTTCTATGGCTTCCTTGTGAGGTAGAATTTGTTTTTCTTCCTGTTCTACCATTCTCAACAAGTCAAAAGATAAACCTCCATCTATGTCACCTTCAAAGTCCTTTGATCCCTCTAAACACATGTTTCGTTCAAGAGGAAACTCTGAGTTTGTAGCAGCATCATTTACGTCATTGATATACAGGGACCTAATATGGTTACAAAAGAATGTATGAATTTATGTACAATTATTTGTGCAATATGATTATAAATGAAAGAATAATTTAGTGTATGTACTCGTATGGGAAGAATAAAAGAATATTTGCTCGAAAGAATTGCAAAGATGTATTTTATTAGAATAAAGATATTTGAACATAGGCATTTTTCACAAAAGAGTTCTTATTATTTCTAGGCTAAAACAACAGGTTTGTTCTGAATATTACTCTGAGACAATTCTAAAGACTTCAGGTATTTCTTCCGCAGTCCAATTATTTAGAACACTCCCAGGCTCATAAGGACAAATGTCTCACAAACTTCTTTCTTCATTTGCATCCTCATGAATGGCATTGATGTGCATATTTTCCAACGTCTCTTCTATGCTTTCCTCAATCAGTATCCTTCTATCAGAATGAATGACCCCTCCAGATACGAACGTTTTGGATATGTGGGGAATTACCATTGGATCCCATTTAGTTTCTTCTCCACTTAGGCGCACTTTTCTTCTTTCCTGCCTTTTCTCTAACTCTTTCTTTCTCTGTCCTCTGTCTGGCTTGTATCCTAAGCCAAAGTGATCTTGTTTTTCTTTCAACAACGGAACCTCAATTTTCCCTTGCAGATATCTCCCTAATCCTCTTTTGGGTAAAGCTCCTTTTCCTACCAGTAATTGTAATCCTATCTCAGTGGTTTTTGATAATTTAGGCACCAAAATTTTGCTCCATTCTGGAATAAATGTTGCATTTACAAACTCCAAAGATCGAAAAGAGCATTCCATCGACTCGTCATTAATCTCCACATACGGTGCCTCATTGGATACTGCTGCTATAATATCCTCCTCGGCATTTATTGTCACCAGCCAACCTTCTGACACTAGCTTCAATTTCTGATGTAATGATGACGGTACGGCCCCTGCCGAATGTATCCATGGTCTCCCTAATAAATAGTTGTAGGAGGGTTTGATGTCCATCACAAGAAAATCCACATCGTAAACTGTTGGGCCAATCAGTAGGGGTATCTTAATTCTTCCCATGACCTTCCTTTCTGTACCGTCAAATGCCCTTACTAAGTGTTTTGATGTGCGAGTTGTCTATGGGAAGCTTGTTAAGTGTGGATAATGGCAACACGTTCAAATCTGATCCATTGTCAATCAACACTCCTGGCAAAGTATACCCCTTGCATCGTGTGGTAATATGCAAAGCTTTAGTAGATCCCATGCCCTCAGGTGGTATCTCATCATCGTTGAAGAATACGAAGTTATCAGCACTGATATTATTAACCAACCGATCCAATTTATTGACAGAAATATCATTGGCTACATAGGTTTCGTTCAACACCTTCATCAACGCACTACAATGTACTTCTGAATTCAAGAGCAAGGCTAGTACGGATATGCGAGCCGATTGTTTATGCAACTGTTCTACCACATTATACTCACCATGCTTCAAAAATTTGAGGAATTCCACAGCTTCTTCCTCCTTAACTGGCTCATTGATAGATAGCACAGGCTCAGCTACTTTCCTTTTTTGTTCCACTGCTATGGCCTTTCCTTTCACAGGTTCTAGATAGTCACCTATACTCTGATCCTCTGATATCCCTTTTCCAGGGATAGTTGTATTGCACTCGTAATTCCATGGAACCTTCCTACTATCTTGGTAAGAAAAGGTCGTAGGATTCTTTATTATGATCCTTGGCATTACTGGCGTTCTTACTTCATCTTTCTTTTCTCGCGAGATGACGACCACAGGCTGAGCTACTCTTGGAGTCTTGATGGATTCGGATGTGCAAATTCTCCATTCTTCATTAACTTCTTTGTAGAACTCTATTTCTTTGTTATCCATCATGCCTTGCACTAAGGCTCTGAACTCTGTACACTCTTGAATCTCGTGTCACTCACCATTATGGAACTCGCAGTAGTTTTCCACCCTTCCAAAGCTTCTTTTCGAATCCAAAACAAACAACCCCCTTTTTGTCATCTCCTTCCAGACCCATCTAAAGGAATTTTCACTTCTGTGATATCTTCCTTGATTTTTCTACCCATGTTCCCACCTATCATGTTCACCCCATTGTCATTGTGATTAGGCAACGGATTCTCTGTATTGGGCAAATCATCCAGCTTAACAACGCCCATATCTATGAGTCTTTCAACCAGTTTTTTGAACGCTGTACAATGTTCTATAGGATGCCCCACGATTCCCGCGTGATAATCGCATTGTGCGTTTGTATCATACCATTTGGGGTACGAAGGCTGTAAAGGTTTTAAGTAGTGAGGGGAAACAACGTGTGCATTAAATAAATTTTGATACAGATCCTTATACGACATTGGGATTGGCGTAAATTGAGGCTTCTCAGTGTTTTGTCTTGTGTCAGACCCTTGTTTTAACGATCCTTGTTGGTTAACAGCCACCTTTCTTGGCTGATTCACCGTAATCATTTTTGAATAACCTTTGCTATATGAGCTTGCGTTGTTGACCTTATTTTATTTCTTCTTCGAGGTCGTCCTTCTGCTACTTTCTCCAGCATCTATCTTCCCACTTCTGATAGCATTTTCTATCATTTCACTATTCATAACTATGTCAGAAAAGCTTTTTGTTGCACTTCCTAACATATCTGTGATAAATGGGGCTTTCAATGTGTTAACGAAAAGCATGGTCATCTCTATTTCTAAAAGAGATGGTTGAACTTAGACGGCAACCTCCCTCCATCTTTGTGCGTGTTGCCTAAAACTTTCACTGGGTTTCTTTTCTATGTTCTGTAAAGTGATTCTATCAAGTACCATGTCGGTCACATGACTGTACTGCTTTATGAATGTCTGTGCTAAATCTCTCCATGAATTTATTTTGGTATGACTTAATTGATTGTACCATTTGGATGCTGCCCCTGTGAGGCTATCCTGGAAACAATGTCTCAGCAGTTGGTCTTTATTAAAATACCCAGTCATTCTCCTACAAAACATGGTAATATGAGCTTCGGGGCTACTAGTTCCATTGTACTTCTCAAACTCGGGCATTTTGAATTTGTAAGGGAGTACTAAATCTGGAACCAAGCTCAATTCTTTAGCGCCAATTCCATTGTAGCTCTCAGTACTTTCCATCGCTCTAAGTTTTTCCTCCAGCCATTTATACTTTTCTTCGAGCTATTTTGGCAATTTGTCATTCATTTTCTCAACTGTTTCGTCGAAGTCAGAAATAGTAGGATTAGCAAGATTGTCTCTGGGGTTAGAGCCTGATCTAACTTGAAAATTTATTGGTGTTATAGCACCGTCCTGAAACTGCTGAGGCTTGATGGTGACAAAGGATTTGCGCGAATATATCTCTTCTTGGGTTTGCCCATGTTGAGGGGCAAAGCCTGAGGGATGAAGAAGTCTCTCACTGTCTCTTTCTTCTACATTGAGCACAGAGCCCTTTCCTTTATCAGTTCTTCCGGTCAACAACTGAGTTAATGAGCCATCATACTCGTTTGAGATTCTATCATCTTGTCCATCATTTTTTGCTGTTCATTCATTCGTTGTTGAAGTTGATCCTGCATCTCCTTTTGGAACTGCTCTAGCCTTTCCATCCTTTGATCCATGACTTTAGTTTTTGATCGAGTACCGTAGTGGTGTGTTGTGGATTGGTTGATTTCAAGATTAACTGAGGAATGATTTATACCCATTAGAATCTTTTAATATTTTTTAATGCATATGAAACAAATGCAATGCATGAAATGAATGCAAAAAGGCGTCAATTTTGATTCAATTCCATTTAAGAAAACTTTGCTAGAAAGCAAATTTCTTTACATAAAGTGAATTACAAATAAAGCTTTGCCCTATTACTCAGCATTCTAATCTTCCTAAGTAACATAGCTAACTCTTGCCCCCGATCTGATTCTAATTCATACTTCACACTCAGCATGTCTGCTTGTACTGCCAAAGTTTGTATGTGATTAGCTACTTCTCGAATCTAGACCACAGCTTCCTCCATAATATGATCTCTGCTCCTAACTTGGTTTTGAAAGTAGTGGAGCTGTTCATTATTACGACTTTCATTTGCTTCCAAGTGTTTGATCCAGATCTCACAATTTTACAGCGTCGTTTCTAGCTCTTCTATTCTTTCCTTCATTTCCTCATTCTTGCTTAAGCTTGCTTTCAACTCTATTTCGGAATTTTGATTTCGATACTGACGAAGAGATCTTTCCAACTCAGTCACCCTATCCTTTAATTCACCTTTTTCTCTTTGGCTATCTGACAAACTCCTTTCTAAGGCCTCATTTTGCATCTGCATTTCTTGGAATTTTTGTTCTCATCTATCGGCTTTGTCTCTTTCCTCTTGGATTTCTCTACGCCACTGTTCTGAAGTTTTTCCCAATCCGGCAGTTTTCATTGGCAGACGCAACTTTTTATAATCCGTCTTCAAACTATCCAACTCCTCTTCGACCTTGTTTTTCCCTTTTCTTAATTTTTCAGTTTCGAGCTTTTGAATGTCTATGTCTAATCTTAAGTTCATCTTCTCTTCCTCCATTTGTTCTATCTTCTTTTCTAAATCCGCATTTCTTCTTTCAAAATCCTGTTTTATAATTTCCAACTCAGAAGGGACGACTCGCTAATATTCCTCTATTAACTAGCTATTTTCCTGACTTATCTTAGGTATATTATCGTTGATATTCCGAACCCACCATTCATTATACTCAGGAGTTGTCATCAGACCCACTGCTAACCTCTTCATTCAGCGAGTCTGTTTCCATGCGCTAGACATCTCTTGAATCTTCTTTCTATAACCATCATCCCTATATGAAAATTCACAATCAGCTATTCCTTGGATCACAGGTATGAATTGCCTTGACCTATACTGCCTTAATACTAACAATGGGGCATATCCCACAGCTCTCCAAATTCCAAGCAGTGGAACCCAATCGAAATTACCACACCTATACTGGATCTCATCTGGAAGCAACCAAGGAGCTCTCCACTCCACGTCCTCCTCTTGAAGATTCTGAAGAATTACCATCCATTTCTCCTCCAAAATGTCATCTCTCCTGGGCGTAGCTACTATCTCCTTTAGTGGTGAATAATTTTCAGAGAAAACCCGATACGAAACCTTATCCATCTTCCAAAAGTGACTGTGAAACCATGCGAGTAGAAGCTGTGCACATCCAATGAATCTCCCCTCTCTCGCTTTCCGACATGCACTCAATGACCTGAAAGTTTCTGTCAAAATTGTCGAAATTGGTGTGACCCTCTTATCAAGCTGGTCGAATAAATCAGTGATTGCTTCATCCACATGCCCCAAGGCCTTGGGGAAGACAACCAAGCCATATATACTTAAAGCAAATACATCTAGCCTCTTCCTCACGTCTGGGTGCGTTAGAATGCATCTTTCAAACTTCTCCAAGGAACACACTTACTATCTCCCTTTTGCTTAATCCGTGCAGCAACCCACTGCTCACTCATTCCTGTTATACTCATCAGGTTCTTTGAAAAGGTTGGCACATTTACTGCTCTCGAGTAGACCTTGTCCACTTGAAACTTTGAACATCGGAGTAAAGCCACATATTCTTCTATCGTAGGTACCAAATCGACCTTCCTAAATGTAAAGTAGCTATATGCAGGATTCCAAAACTGGGCGAAGGCTCGAAACAAATGCTTGTCTACCTTCACATCAAACAAATAAGACAAATCCCCATAATTATTATAAAATTGCTATCTAACCTCGTCATTCCACTGATCTCAGATTTCCTTTAATTCTTGCAAATTGTTTTGGGTTACACTGATGCGCGTAAAGTCCCATAATTCCGATACATACCCGTCAGCCAAACTATCACCCTTTTCTTGTTGTGTTGTTTCAGACCAAATTCGGACAGCCGCATTATCCTCCACTTTATCAAGAAACTCTTTTTCCATGATAAGCTTTCTATCTAGCAACTGAATATGAACCGACGCCTTTTATAATGAAATGAAATGCCATGACATGAAATCAAAATAAAACACGAAAAGTCAGTATCATATAAACATAGAATATAATCAAGAAATAGTGAAAACACTTATTCTGGTATCTGCTAGGGTTTAGTGTAGCTTTACCTAGGGTGGATTCCTAAGGTTCATTATATGAGGTTCAGCTTCCAGGGCAAAGGTACCCAAACCAGCAGATTCCTTGATCCTCACCCATTATAGGCTCATATAGATCAAGTTCGGTTCAAGGGAATACATTTTCCCTATGACTATACGGAGATGAAAATCTCACGAAGGCATAGGTATCAATGTATCCCGAAAGCGATCCACTATCCTATACGGAGGTGAAAACCCCACGAAGGAATAGTTTATCACTCCCACTTAGGAGGGTAAAATCATTCAACTCATGTAATGTATAATGCAAAAATCAATTAAACAAGAATATAATAAATGCAAAAGGATCTCATGAAAATTTTAAAAAAAATATTTTCTCGACCATAAGACAAAAATTAATCAACTTTGTGGCTCGACTCTCTTATTTTTTTTAAAAAAAAGTCTCTAGTGGAGTCGCCAAGCTGTCGAAACCATTTTTATTTTTGAAAAAAAAACAAAAATTAGTTGTCGATGAAAATTTGGAGTCGCCGCCAATCTTTTATTAAGGTGTGATTGGATCACCTAAAAAACAACTTTGGTCTACGAGTTTCAGAAAAATAGATTCGGGAGTCAGTTACGTACGAGGAAGGATTAGCACCCTCGTAACGCCCAAAAATTGGTACCAAATTGATTAATTAATGTCTTAAAGTCGAGAGTTAAAAAAATGCGATCCTTAATTAAATTAAATTATTTATTAAGACTTTCTCATTTTGAAAAAAAAAAGAAAAATATCACACCCAATGCGTTAGGGCACAACATTTTATTCTCTTCATGATGAGTTAGTCCAAAAAAAACTCGTGTAATAAAATTTAAGAAAATATCTAATTGTTTAAAATTTATGAAGAAATCGCAGCCAATACGTTAGGGCACGATTTCTTAAAATCCCAAACATTCAATATTTCTTTTATTTTTAAAAAAATCTTTATCTCGAGAAATCAACGTGTCACATCCAATACGTTAGGACACAACATATTGAATTCCCGATGACAAGTTTTATTTTGTTTGATTAAAGAGCAATCCTCGATTATTAGATTTTACGAAAAAATCGGAACCCAATACGTTGGGGCTCAATTTTCTTGAAAATTTTAAATACGAGTATTATCCCTATTTTGAAAAGTTCTATTTTTAAAATCGAGTAAAAAGATGACGTAATATTATAATATATATATGCCACAATAATAAATACAAAAATAATAAATATAACAATGGCATAGAAATAATGTATACAAATAAATAAATGAAACGAATATACATAAAAAATAAACAATGACAAGCAAAGTATTAAATAAACGAGTAAAATAATATAAATGAAAACACAAATTAATAAACAAATGAAAGAACTAAATAAAAAGTAAAGAATAAAAGGTACATAATATATACATTGAATTTTTTAAAAAAAATGCACATGGATTTACATATAAAATCTAGAATTATAAAATTTATATATAGCAAAATCTATAATGTATTTATGAAAATATAGAAAAATACATAATTAGACGTATATATATAAAATAATAATAAAAATAAAATAAAAAATAAGTAAATATTTAATCATTTTAAAAACATAAATATATATGTATAAATATAAAAATATTCATTTAAAAAATAAATATAGAAAAATATTCATTAAAAAAATAGAAATATATATGCATATATAGATAAAAAAACTTACATATATATATAAAATAATTACATTATCAATTAATTTAAAAATAAAGAAAATAAAAAAAGACTAAATTGAACTGTAGACAAAAATCTGGGGCAAATTCGCAAATAATTGAGGACTGGGGGACCATATTGAACGCGCAAATAACGCAGAGGGGCTGGAAAGGAAATTATCTCATCTCCTCTAAAACGGCGCCGTTGCAAATTGGACCAAATTGATATTGAAATAAATAAAAGGGTAAATCTAAAAAATAAAAAAACTTAATTGGAAATATATTAAAAGGCGGAGGGGCTAAAAGCGCAATTTACCCCTCCGCTTAAAAACACGCGGATCCTAGGCTGGGTCAAGTCGGATTTGGGTCGGCCTCCCCAAAACGATGTCGTTTTGGGCGTCTGGGGGCTCTCCAAAACGGTACCGTTTTGGTACCCTATAAAAGCCCCAAATTCTCCAAAAAAAATTCATTTGAAGCCTATTTAAAAAAAAAAAAACCTAAAACCCTTTTAAAAAACTCTCCTTCCCCATTCGTCCAGTTAGGGGTCCGGTCATCAGCCGGACCATCGGCCACCATGCTGGTCACGATCTTGACAGCAGGCCACCGCCTCTCTGTGGCGAAAAAAGGAAAAAGCCCTATTCGGTCCCCTCGACTTGTCCACGCCCAGATCTAGGCTCAAAAATCCCAAAATCAACGAGAAAAACTAAAAAAACCTAGAAACCTTTCGGCTTCTTGCCGTCTGTCATCGGAGACGGACCTCGGCCTTGCCAACGGCGTTATAGAGGCGAATAAAAATAAGTTTTTTACTTTTGTGTTATTTTATTTCAATAAAAAACAATAGAAAGAAAATAAAGACTAAAATAGAGCCAAAAATATCAACCTTCGTTTTCGATTTTACTCTCTGTTTGTATGCTGTGAAAGTACTTTCTTTCTTTTTTATTGATTTTTCGGGATCCCTATTACAATATTTTACGGCTCTTTTATAGCCGGATGAAACAATACAAAGAAGAAACAAATCTGTCCTTTATTTGATTTGCGAATTTTTGATTCACTTTCCATATTCTGTTTGTTTCTTTTTTGATGTGCAGGTGAAGATTCGGCTGCGGCGCGAATGGGCTAGGTGGTTGCAGCGCAGATGATTAGAAACCCTAGGGTTTTCTGACATTTTTTGGGCCACTGTATTTGGGCCATGTACTCTTGTATTTTGGGCTTCTGCTTGATTTGGGGTTTGGCCCATATAGGCCCGTTGTAGTCTAGGCTTTTTAGACCCGGGCAAAAATAGGGTGTTATAAATATAATAAAAAAATTCTTACTATTTGCAATTGATCAATCAAAATGTACTTTCCATCCAAAATAATTAGAGATTTTGTTATTGTTAATTTCGAAAAAGACAAAATAAATTGTAAAATAAAAATAATTTACTTAAATTTTAAGACAATTTTAATAAAAAGAGAGAGCTGAGAGAGAATCAAAATTTGAGTGAAAAAT
The DNA here is from genome assembly GCF_025698545.1 of Gossypium raimondii. Lineage (NCBI taxonomy): Eukaryota > Viridiplantae > Streptophyta > Magnoliopsida > Malvales > Malvaceae > Gossypium > Gossypium raimondii. The sequence goes on along the minus strand of NC_068567.1, from coordinate 23,063,811 downwards.
TAAGAGGAATTAAGTGAAATTTGAGAGAGATTTAAGAATTTGAGGTAGAATTAAGATTGAATTTGAAAAAAATGATATTGGGGTTTATATAAAAAAATATCTAATAAATATTTAACAAAACCACATTAATTTAGTCAAATTAGTAAGGACCCTTTCCTTTCCCTCCTTTTCAACTTTCCCTCTTTTTCTCCAAATCCAAACATCCTGTAACTATTTGAAGATTCGAAAAGAAAAAAAAAAAAACTTGGAATCGAATATAATCTTTGCTATTTTTTTATTGAAATTGGTGAAGAATGGAAGAAGAGAAGGAGAAGAAGAGGTGGAGTGTTGCGTACACCAAGCACATCAAACAGAAGCGCAAAGTTTATCATGACGGTTTCTTAGATCTTCACATTTCATCCAACAAGGTCAATCCTTCTTGCTTCTATACCTTTCTCTGTTTGTTTCAAATCATAATTTGGTGGTAATCATGGGCATGGCTGCCTCCACAGTTGATGTTGTACGATGAGTCCGACAAGCTTCTGGAATGCAGGATGTTGAGAAGAGATGAAGTTGTTAGCTCTGCCCAAACCCTCACTTTCGCTGCATATTTTGTTGACGTTGGCCTTCTCCAGTCTCCTTATCTTAATTTTTCAGATGCCAGAAAAAAGAGCAATGAAGTCGAGCCAATTGATCGAAGTCTGAGCCCTTCACAAAAGATAATCAGAGGTTAGTTTCTTTGCAATTGAATTGTTAATAATTTCCGGATGTTTCTGTTACTAGTTTACTATTTTGATATGAATTTCACTTGTATTTCAGAGTTCAAGAAGAATGAACTTCAAAAATATGTTGCTCAGCAAACTGGTCCAACTACAACGAAAGCTAGTGTCACAGGTTAGTTGATGAAAATGCTGCACTATTTCTAATGTTTATGAACTTCATTTTACTACTAAATGGACCTTTTTTTAAATGACTGATTGCTATAACTATTCTCACCACTGCTATGTATCATTCAGTTTTCATGTTGTCACTCTATGACTGTTTTATGCTGTAGTACCAACTACCAAGCGTTCTATTCCTACCAGCCTGGTAAAAAAAAAAAAATCTCTTCATTATGGAGAGCAAATATTTTCTCTCAGATAGTACTAGTCTGACATTGACGTTTTGTTTCACTCTTGGCATTCGAAAAATCACTCTAAGCCTATGATAAGCACATATTGATTCCCATCATGGATGGATGAAAAACCACTTCTCACTCCGATTTGCACCTAGCTGAATCCCAAGCACCTAAGACTCCTTATCTCCTTATAGTCCAGGGCATTCGTATAAAGAATCTTTATGTAGGAAGAACCGGTCCAGATGGGAAGTCTGCTCCTTGCTTCTTCAGAATCACTGTTTGAGTTCTCTACTAAATCTATATATATTTGTTTTATCCTTTCTCATGCCTTGAAATAGAATCTTTAGTTGACTTCATTCAGAGTAGGTGAGCTTTTAAGTAGCTTAGAGTGGATGCTGAGTTTTGTCCCACACATTCTCTCTGGAAACCAGTGATTGCAAAGATACATGTTGGGGAATGAAAGAAGTGAATTCATTTCCGGGAGAACTTTAGAACTGCTGATTGATCTCTCCTATTACACCTACCCTACCACCAAGTTCCATTTTTAGCCGGGGTTTTGCCTGATGTATTCTGTCGTTTCATAGAGCTATAATTTGGCAGTAGTCAGGGCAAATTTTATTGGTGGTGTTCTCACTATCAACATTTCAATTTGTTAGGATGTCATTTTGTTATTAGATCTTTATATCTAAAAATGCTCTTTCTCTAAATGCATCTCTCTTGTAAAAAGTTATGTCCCTCATTTTTCAACATTTATTGAGGGAATAAGAACTTCTTTTGGCAAAGGAATGGAAGAACGATGCTGAAAGTTGACTTGCATGCTACCTAATGATCAATCCATAGATCACTATTCACATTTTGAGCTAGGTGTGAAGCAATCTTGTATCAGGTTTATTTTTATTTTTATTTTTATTTTTAATAGAGATCCTATATACTTCTCCACATCATTTAGCTTCCTACTGTCAAAGGCAACCACTGGGCAAAGATCCTATATATGGCGTAGTTTGGATTTTTGTACCTTACGAAAGGAACCATTGCATATATTTTTGGAACATCTTTTGTTTTGAGAGAGTTGAAAGAGCACTTATCTCATTGATAGGTGCTATACAGTCACCCTTTCTCATGTCTTTAGACAAAGACTCCATTCTTTTCTGCTTTGGTATCTTATTGATCAAAACTTGTGGTGCTGTTCTTTCATTGATAAAGAATTTAGGTTTTTCAAATGATTGATTTAAAGACCTATTAATGCCAACCCATGTTACCCAAATTCTTCATTTTCTCTAAAGTACTCACGTTCAACACCTATATTCAACATATATTTGGATTTGAGTATAGGGGTTACAATCCAGCAAATATATGGAGAAATTAAAAAAGAAGAGCATACTCATGTCGGAAATGTACCATATCCAACATTCATCCAGAGTCCAAGTAACATAGCATCTAACAATTGATTGGTGGAGCTGATCATTTAGATGTTTCAATTCATGGATGATCAAATCTGTGACTTAGGATATTCTCGAAACTCAAAAAGGAAAAAAGTTGTGAGTGAGTTTAACAAAAAGAGACTTAAGGAAAAAAATTGTTGATAGCTTGAACCAATCAAGTGAATAGTGATTAATATGTCTTTGATTGAACACTACTTGAAAATGTTCTCAGACTTCATTTACCATTGAGGTTGAAAAGTGCTTTTCAACTCAAACCATGATTTTAAGTCAAAAGTAATATAAACAAGTAGCTTTTTAAACCAAATCATGTTTCTAAATTGGGATTTTAACCTAAGCCAAAAAGCCAAAATTTTTAGTTTTTGGCTTTTGCAAAACTACTTTTGGTCGAAATTACTTTCTTATCCTCATGAAAGAAACATATCTTTTACTTTAGAACGTAATGTGTAAAATGGACATTTTACCTTCTCAATGTACTTTTTGACAGTAATAGTAAACATTGTCAAACTTTTCAAAAACACTTATCAAAAGTACTTTTCCACAACATTTTTTAAAAGTACTTTTTAACTTCAATGGTAAACCAGCCTTCAATGCTCTTGGAAATTCTTGATTGAATGTATCTATATGCGTTAGGATTTTGATTCAAGGATCTCTTTGTTTAAGAGACAAAATGCGATGGTTAAACATTTATTCAAACTCTTTCTCAAATTTGATAAATGTTGGTTGATTGTAGATTTGAGTTATAGATCAATTCCCATAGCAATATTTCATTGAGATAAGTCCGACGTGGATGTGAAGTTGAACTTCAACTTTATAGCACCTTGTTTTCGTTACTGGTCATGTTGGTTGATGAACAGAGAAGCTCTTAGAAAGCTAGTTTCTTTAGAGAGTTGTAGTAATAATATCTGGAGAATCAATATCCTCATTTGCTCATCTGGTTGAGACTGGTGATTGCAAAGGAAGCAATGTTTAAGGAAATGATAGCAATAATGGCGGGAGCTGGGAATGAGTGAGTGGAAAAATAAATTTGAAAGTGGTGGAGCTTTTGGAAAAGAATGGTGAGCCTTACCATTACTTGTTTTGTGATTATATTTTTTGCTCCTCTTTCACTTAATTCTTGAAGATAGTTTAGTCAGCTCGCTTTTCTATTTTCACCTTTATATGCATATATACATGGAACATATATTTTTTAATTTCTTTGTCAAGATTGGTATGGCATATGAATGTTCTATTGTCACCTAAAATGCTACAGTTGGAGGCATATGTACTTTTCAAATTTTCATTTTTTTTTCTATCAAATCCAAGATAGATGCTCAAATACGAAATTTGAAATAAGATGGGAGAATAATTTAATGATTACTTTCTCATTTTATGCCTAAGTTCACATTCCATTTTTACACTCTTCTGTTTAGGTTGAACTACTATCACACAATGAAGCATGTGAAACAACTTACCAGTTCCTGTTAATTCCAGACCATGAAAACGATAAAGTGGCTATTTTTTTAGCAGTCTTTAGGTGAATGACATAAACACCACTGCCAGACAGATCTATTATTTATTCATATAAGCATCTTCTTGTTAAGGGGTGGAAACTGGACCCAACCTTTGGGGGAGGTGGCAGGTTGCTTAACTATGTGCTTGCAACACTCTGTTGCTTCAACACTAATTTTTCCTTAAAGTACTTGTGTCTAGCATATATCCAGTTAGACATGGGTAAGGAGGTCCAGCTTTCTTCATATTTGCAAAACTTCTGAAAATGACCATACTACTATTGGATATATAGTGGGTGCAAACCTTATGAAAATAACCATACTCCTATTGGACGTATATTGGATTTGATACTCACTCTTGAGTTCAAGTAACATTGTCAACACCTACATTTTGTTTAAAGGGAAATTGTGGTTGAGAGTCTAGGTCCTTGATAATCTGAGTCGACACTTAATGCTGCCCTGGCTCGATTGGAGTTAAGTTCTTACAAGGGTAACTCGTAGTCTGCAGTCAATAAGGTGTGATTCATGGGGGCATGAATGCGTGATCCATGTGGAAGAAAAATATTATTAATATATATTTTACAATTCATGCCCTCTATACCATTTCTTATATTTTGGGTGTTTAGGTTAATACTATTAACATAGAGCCTAAAGTGCTGATAAAATAGAGCTTTTTTGAAGTTTTGAGAAGAGAAGTTATAACATAAGTAATATTTGGCAAACTTAATGTGGAAGTGTTGTAGATTTAGAGAACTATTTGATAAGAATGGTATCACAAATCTAACTCGAAGAAATAGAAAAGATCAAGAATGTTTTAGGTAATCCTAAATTAAAGGACAAAGCAAATAAAAAGATTAATCAGGGGAAAAACTGAAGTAAATACAAAATTTGAGTGTGAAGTAATATAATTCTCCTTGTAGTTTTATGAATTACTAAAGAATGAGAATAGATAATAATCTCATTAAATATTAGTTACCACACACATCAGTACGCTTTTGAAGAAGTTTGGTTTTAGCTTCGTCTAAAGCCTAAATGAACTTCCAATATAAGTTACTTCTTCAAAAATTATGAGATACAAGCACCTAGCTTCTGCTCTTGTAATAGGAAAGCTCTTCTACATACTAGGTCAATCACCCACTTGGACTTTCTTCTTTACTGGGTGCTAAGCTTAGGGAGTAGTTTATTGGTAGTTATGGTTGCTTGAAGCTTTGACATAATTTAATACTTGATGTTTTGAGGAGGGAAACTTGAATTTTGTATTTTTTTTTCTTGGTATTCTATACTTGTATCTATACAGTGCACTGGAACAACCAGCAGACCCACTAACTTTTTGCTCTCTCTACATATTTCGGAGAATTTATGCAACAGATTCCCTTTTGATTTATTTGTTGGAATAAGGATAGAAATCTGATGGTATTGGAATCCTTATAATTAAGGATAGAAATCATTATAATCCTTGTAAATAGAAACTAATCTCGATTCTTGATTCTTAGGAAATTAGGATATCAATTCTTGATTCTTAGGAATTAGGATTTATTTCCTTTAAAATGATTATTTCTCTCTATATAAATCAGTAAACTAAAGCAATAGAAATAGAATGAAATTTTTTCCTCTGAGTGTTTTTTCGTGGCATCAGGGCTTTAGGATTCATTCGATCCTAATTTTTTCTCTAATTTCCTTTCCTAAAAATTCCTTGGTTTAGTCCTCCAATGGGTGATATCAATGAAATTTTCTCTCAAACCGAGACATCACAAATAACTCGAATATCAATCGGGAATCACTCAAGGTGAAATTAATTCCTCCACTATCGCGATGATGTTTTTGATGTTCGCTAACAAAACACAACTTGAGACTCTCCATAAGATACTTGGTACTCCCACCACTCATGGATCTCTAGCCATTTAAGGTACTGCCCTCAACATTGCTTTTGAATCTAATAATCAATCTCCTTGGATACTCGATTAGGCGCCTCGATCACATGACAAGTAACTCCACGTTGTTTCACACCTACACTCCTTGTCATAACAAATCCCGAATCCGCATAGTGATTTTGGTTCTTACTCACCGTGGTGGAATAGGAGAAGTACAAATGACAGAGAGTTTTTCTCTCGATAAAGTCCTACATGTCCCAAACTTGTCCTGTAATTTACTTTCAATTAGTAAACTTACTAAGGATGAAAATGTTCTTGTTGAATTTTACGCAATTGGTTGTGTAATCTGAGGCAAATCGGGAGGATGATTGGCCTTGCTAAAGTTGATGATGGACTATATATTTGGAATAAAAACAGTATATACAAGGGGATTGGCTCTATCCACTTCAAAAGAGGACACTATTATGTTATGGCACCGTAGGTTAGGACATCAAACTTTGTGTATTTGAAAAACATCTTCATTTGTTATTTCAAAATAAAAGTATTAATTACTTGAAGTGTGAAATTTGCCAATTATCTAAACATACCCGTGTGCCATACCCATTAAAACCACATATTCAGTCCTAACCTTTTTCGTTAATCCATAGTGACCTATGGGGAGCCAAATGAGTGAAAAATATTACGGGGCTAGATGGTTTATAACATTCATTGATGATCATACTAGGGTCTGTTGGATCTATCTACTCAAAGAAAAATCTGAAACACCCAAAGTATTCCAAAATTTTCACTCAATGGTTCGAACCCAATTCAACTCTACCATACATACCCTCCGTCTTGACAATGGGAGAGAATACTTCAACTCATCTTAAGTCCATACCTTTCGACCAAGGCATTATACACCAAAGCTCTTGTCCCGACACTCCTCAACAAAGCGGGATCTCGAGAGAAAAATCGTCATCTCCTTGATGTGGCCCGAGCCATAATGTTCACTATGAATGTTCCAAAATACTTGTGGGGAGAAGCTGTCCTCACTGCCTGTTATCTCATAAACCGAATGCCACAAAGATCCTCAATTTTCAAACACCTCTAAATACTCTTTTAAAGGCCTTCCCTCTATTTCATGTGCCTAATCTTCCAGCCAAAATATTCGGCTGTAAAGTTTTTGTCCATAACCATCAACCAAATCAATCCAAACTTGATCCTCGAGCCCACACCTGCATCTTCATTGGATATTCCCCTACACAAAAAGGCTATAAGTGTTACTCACCAACATTGCGCCGAATGTTTGTCTCTCGGATGTTACCTTCTTTGAAAATGAACCATACTTTGCAAAGATCTCATCTTTAGGGAGATTTTTAATGAAGATGAGACCCTTAATACTCTCCTCATTATACCGCTTTGATCCTACTACTACTATCACAAACAAACCTATCCAGATTTAGTTGTTGTTTCCCTATCAAGAAGAATTTAACACCGTCCTTCCCAATGACAATACCTCCACCAAGTACAATGACCACTTGATCAAGGAAAGCAAAAATCTGAGTTTACTCCGACGAATTGTTCTCCGAAATTGATACAAGATGCCAATTACATCTCCAACCGAGGACCGCTTCAAAGCGAAGTCCCACCTCCGTCACCATCCATCTATCTTCCAATTGCGATTCGAAGGGTACAAGGAGTCGCACTCAACATCCTATTTCTCGGTTTGTATCTTATGGAAATTTATCTAAGTCTTACAAAGCTTTTGTGACTAATGTTGATTCTGTAAAAATTCCAAAAAATATAGAAGAGGCTCTTGAATCAGCTGAGTGGAGACAAGCCGTGATGGAAGAAATGAAGGCTCTCAAAAACAATGAAACATGGGAAGTCTCGGATCTGCCTAAAGGAAAAAACCGTAGGGTGCAAATGGATTTTCACTACGAAATTTAAACCCGATGGCCGTATTGACCGATACAAAGCTCGACTTGTGGCTAAGGGATTCACCCAAACTTATGGTCTCGACTACAATGAGATGTTTGCACCGGTTGCCAAGCTAAACACCGTTCGGGTCTTGCTATCTCTTGCTGCCAACCTTGATTGGCACTTGACTCAATTGGATGTAAAAAATGCTTTTCTCAACGGGGAATTAAATGAGGAGGTGTACATGGATTTCCCACCCGGGTTTGAAGAAAACAAGGATCAAGTGTGTAAGTTGAAGAAGTCCTTGTATGGGCTGAAACAATCTCCACGAGCGTGGTTCAGCCGATTTGCAAAAGCTATGACTAGCAGAAATTACATTCAAGGATAGGCAGACTACACCATGTTCTACAAGCACTCGGAAGAGGGTAAATGCTGCATCCTTATCGTTTATGTTGACGATATAATATTAACAGGAAATGACTCGGCGAAATTTTGAGATTGAAAGAATTTCTTGGTACAGAGTTTGAACTTAAAGACTTGGGAGTCTTAAATATTTTCTTGGTATGGAGGTAGCAAGGTCAAAAAGGTATCTTCATTTCCCAAAGGAAATATGTTCTTGATCTCTTGTCGGAAGTTGGTTTGATGGGCGACAAACCAAATTAAACTCTTATGGAGTTTAACCTTAAATTGGGAACTAATGAAGATGGAGAAGAAATCGGCGGGGAGATATCAACGTCTAGTAGGAAGGCTCATCTACCTCACACCCGTCCGGACATAGCCTTGATGTGAGTGTTATTAGCCAATATATGCATGCCCAGGAGAAGCACCGGAAGTCGCATATAGAATACTAAGATATCTAAAAGGAACTCTGGTAAAAGCACTGTACTTCAAGAAGATCATCAGCAAAGCGTGAAGTCTACAATCGATCTGCAGATCAAGGTGTTCATTAATGATAGACACTCTACAAGCGGCTATTGTAGTTATGTTTGGGGTAATTCGTGACATGGAGGAGCAAAAAACGATCTGTGGTAGCACGCAGCAAGGTCAGAGGCGAGTATCGAGCACTATCTCATGGTATATCGAAGGAGTTTGGATACAAAGACTTATGGGAGAACTAAAAGTGCCTTATACCGGACCTATGAAGATGTCTTGTGACAACCAGTCTGTCAAGATAGCACATAATCCATGCATCATGATCGGACCAAACATGTGGAAATAGATCGTTACTTTATAAAAGAAAAAGTACACTCAAGAGAAGTATGCATCACCTACCTACCTACTAGACAACAAGTTGCGACATGTTAACTAAAAGTTTGAATGAAACATGTATGAAGAACTTAGTGGCAAGTCGGGTTTGATTAACATCTACACTCCGACTTGAGGGGAGTGTTGGAATAAGGATAGAAATCGATGGTATTGAAATCCTTATAATTAAGGATAGAAATCATTATAATCCCTTATAAATAGAAACTAATCTCGATTCTTGATTTTTAGGAAATTAGGATATCAATTCTTGACTATTAGGAATTAGGATTTATTTCCTTTAAAATGATTATTTCTCTCTATATAAATCAGTAAACTAAAGCAGTAGAAATAGAACAGAATTTTTTTCCTCTGAGTGTTTTTTCATTATTACACTATCTTTGTAGCTTCTTTCCACTCTTCCCCTTCAGACTAACATATTTTTGTCATTTAGAATGGCAGGTCTTGTATACTACACAAGTAACTCAAAAGGCCAAGAAGTACCATGATGGTTTCTTAAAACTCGTAAATTCTGCAGCGCTGCAGAGACAGGTTTATATTCACAAACTTCATTTCTCCTTTCTCTTGGCAATTGGAATAATTTTCTTTGTCAAATATGAGAAATAAATTAGTTCGGCGCTTTCTTTTTCTTTTTTTGAATTGGTTGTTTTTCTATCACTTGCTTTATAAGTTTGGTCCCAGCCTTGTCCTTTTATATACTTAATTGTAAATTGGTTTAGGTCCGTCTGCTCATAGAAATTGGCGTCCAGAAAATACTAGAGAATTCTTCTTGGGAAATGTAAAGATTTTTCTTGAAAATCTAGATTTGTTTTATTTGGATGATCCAATCAAAAAAGCTTTTTCTTGTTTAATTATTTTTGAAAAATATACTTTTCTTTCAAATAGTAATATTTTAATATACTAGTTGTTTATAAAATATTATATCATTAAATACTTAAGTTAATACTATTTTATTAAAACATTAATTATATTAATATTTAAAAATTATTAAAATATTATTTCAATTAATATAATTAGTACTAAATTATTCTCATTGGCATAAATATTAAAATATTTAAAACTATTTATTATCAAACTATCAGTTTTTTAATATTAATGTTTTAAATTTTTTATTTTAGCTTAAAATATTATATTATTAAATATTATTAAAAATACTTTAAAATAGTATTATAATGATTAAGATATTATTTTAATAATGTTTATACTATTAAAATAATAATATTTTACATTAAAATAATAATATTTTACATTAAAATATTTATCATTAGATGTATATATATACTTATTATTAAAACAGTAATATAGAATTTTTAATTAAATATTATTAATACTAATTAAAATATTGATGGCGTTATTGTTTATTATTAAAATAATAAAATTCATTATATTAATAACTTACTATTTAAATATTTTTAAAATTTAAAATGAAACATTTCTCATTAAATCTCAATTTTAAAAACTATGGCAAAAATGTCGATTGAGTTTTAGTTCCGTTGGCATTGTTGCCAGTGAAAGAAGATGTAGGTTCAAGTGTGTTGAAGTGCGTTTATCTTCTTATATAAGGGTTGTGATAGATTATGAGTAGTTCTAAGTATTGTATCAACTTAGAAACTTTTACTTGCACAATTGAATTAGATTTTCAAAAAAGAATATGACAAAAACCTATTCATGTGGGACTATACTTATATGAGTGCTTTTCTAGAAAAAAAATATTTCCCTTTTCAGAAAACATGTCTCATTTTCTACTTACTAATAAGTCATTATCTGTTGAGCAAGTCATTTTTCATGACACAAACATAAGAAGATACAGACATCTGTTTGTTTTTGGATTCTATTTTCTGTAAAAACAAATAGACCGTTTGTTCAATTCCATTTTTCTTTTAACTCCTCTTAATGTGTAATTAATGGTCAGACTTGGTTACTGGCTCTGTAATTCAGATTATGTTATATGATGGAAGCAAGAAACTAATAAATAGCAGATTCCTCAATAAAGATGAAGTAATACAATCTGGTGAATCAATAACGTTTGATGCTCATTTGGTAAATATTGGAGAAGCTGAAGGAAACCATCCAGGCCTCATGAACTCTGATGCCCATGTAAGCAATTATAATGCTGCTGGTAAAACAGAGATGATCCACAGAGTGCAGAATCGTCTTAAAACCCACAAATCGTTTTTGAAAGGTTAGCTGGTGCCTGTACTGATAATTTAACTTGTATTTCCTTTATGGTACATGATTGAGGTTGGTCCTTTCTATCAGTTATTTTTCACATTCCATCTGCTCTTGAGTCTTATATCTATTATTATTTCTGTAGCTCTCCTGAAGACTGAATTGATACTTCTCATTTATCTATTCTTTTTCTTTTTATGAACCTTAGCATGATTTTCCCCCAAGTTTGAACCGAACACTAGAAATTTTCTTTATTTTTATAAGGTTTCTTTCTGTTCTAGTTTTTTGGTCTGTTTTAGGTACTGATAATCCCGTTGAAGTTTTTTGGCTTAATTTTGCAGGGAAACCTCAAAAAATTGCTTCTTCAAAGGTATATTCAGATCCCAGTTTTAGCATCCCAATTATTGCTGAGACAAAATCAAGCCAGAATATATCTGCAGACAAGCCTTTACGTGATGGTAAATGTATTCTTTCCTTGATCTGATCATCATATATGACAAAGTCAACAACCTTCAAGAAAGTCTTTTCTTCCACCAATTTTTCTTCCTTTCCATGCAAGATTTCATGTTTTTCTCCTCATAGTATTCATGTACAAACAAAAATATCAGAATGTGTTGGTGTTTTTCAAAGAGAAAGTAGAGAACTTAAAAAAAACAAAAAACGAGCAGCAAAGGAATGAAAAACAAATTTCTTTACATTCAACAAAGCATTATAAGTTTTTTAAGTCAATCAACTTACCACTAACTACTACCACTAAGTAAACTTGAAACTTGTAATACATTACTTGCAGACATAGATAAACTGAATAATCACCTCAATCAGCACCTAGACACCAATACATGACCAAACTAAACTTCAAAACTTGACAAAAAACAAAGTCACAAAAGAACTAAGTAAATTAGCATGCAACTAGTTACATTCTGCATGCATCAAGTTGACTGCAGCTGCATGGTTGGCCATTGCGCAACACTCCTCCTTGGCCTCTATGCAGCAAATACCAATGCTATCTTTCAACCTGAATCTTGTAGCTCTAAGGGGCTTAGTTAAGATGTCTGCAAGCTGGTCTTTAGAACTACAATGAACCAGTTTCACTTCCTTTGATTGCTTAACTTCTCTCACAAAATGATATTTGATCTTGAAGTGTTTTGTTTTGTCATGAAATACTGGATTCTTTGCAATTGCAACAGTAGATTGGTTGTTACAATAGATCTCTATTGCTTCCTCTTGATTCAAGTTCAAATAAGACATAAGCTTCTTTAACCAAATGACCTGGTTGACAGTTGTTGCTGTTGAAATATACTTTGCTTCAGCTGTTGATTGAGCCACAATGTCTTGTTTCTTTGAACTTTAACAAAACATTGCTAAACCAAGTGTAAAACAATAACCTGATGTGCTCTTCATGTCATATGTTGATCTATCCCAGTCATTGTTTGTCTATCCGACTAGCTTCAAGTCATTGGCCTTAACGAATCTAACTCCATAGTTTAGAGTCCCTTTGACATATCTTAAAACTCTTTTGCTGCCTTAAAATGAATCTCATTGTAGCAATGCATGAACCTGGATAAAAGACTGACAACAAACCTAATGTCTGGTCTAGACGCAGTCAAGTAAATTAAGCATCCAACAAGGCTTTTATAGCTTGTTTCATTTACCTTCTCAGAGTCACCTTTGTTGGTGAGCTTTTCTCCTTGAGCAATAGGAGTGCTTGTTGGCTTACAGTTTTCCATCAAAACTTGCTCGAAATCTTGAAGGCAAAGGCTTTTTGGCTTATGAAAATGACCTGTTGAATCTGAAACACTTCCATGCCAAGAAAGTCATCTTCCCTAAGTTTGACATCTCAAACATATCTTGCATTTACTTCTTAAATTCAGTAACCAACTCATTACTGCTACTAGTCTTTAGCAAATCAATCACATACAGTGAGACTACCAGCAAGGTTTCCTTCTCAACTTTCTTCACATACAATGTTGGCTCACTGATGCTTCTTTTAAATCCCAAACTTGACAAATGGCTGTCATTTCTTTCATACCAGTCTCTTAAAGCCTATTTCAGGCCATACAATTCCTTTTTTAGTCTGTAAACTTTGGTTTTATTCTCTGTTGCTACAAAGCTTTGTGGCTGATCAACATACACTTTGTCTTTTAGAAAGCCATTCAAGAAGGTTGACTTTACATCGAATTGATGTATCTTCCATCTTTTTTGAGCTGCTAGAGCTTGTAGCAACTTGATGGTGTCCAACCTTGCCATTGGTGCAAAGGTTTCAACATAGTCCACACCATATTGCTGACTGATGCCCTTTATAACCAATCTGGCGTTAAACCTATTGACAGGTCCATCAGGATTCATCTTGGTTCTGAAAACCAACTCTAATGATCTTCTTGTGGATTGGTCTATCAACAAGTTCCCAAGTCTGATTTTTATTAATCATGAATATCTCAACTTTCATGGCTTCTCTCCATCCACTTTCTTGTGTAGCTTCTTCAAATTTGTAGGTTCCAGTACTATTAAGTCACATCTTTGACACACTTCAGCAATAGGCATAGTGCCTTTAACAAGTAAGTCATCAAATCCTTCATCTTCTCGAATCTTAACTTCAATAGGATACAGGTCTGCTTCTTGCTGACTTTGTTCAAGTAGTTCAGCTTCAGTAGCATCCCATTTTCATGTACTTCATTAAACTTCACATCTCTGCTCACAAGAATCTTGTTGGTGAAAAGATCAAAGATCATGTATCCCTTTTTAGTGCTGTTGTATCCAACAAAGATGCTTGGCAATGATCTTCTTTCTAGTTTGCTTCTCTTCACAACTAGTACATGAGCATAATTGATGCAACCAAACACTCTTACGTGTGAGATAGATAGTTTGAATCCAAACCAAGCTTCAAATGGCAGCCTTGGTTGGCAGTCTATTTAGCAAATACACAGGTATTTACAGCTTTTACCCAAAATTTGTTTGACAGTTTGCTTTCAAACAACAAACATTTGGTCATATCCATCACTGTCTTATTCTTCCTTTCATAGACAACATTCTACTGTGGAGTGTAGATGTTGGTCAGCTGTTGCTCAATGCCTGCCTCTTTTCAAAAACTCTAAAACCTTTTTGATGTGTACTCAGTTCTATTGCCTAATCTGAGTATCTTCAAATTGTAGTTGGCTTGATTTTCAACAGCTGCTTTGAACTTCAAGAAGATCTCAGCTACTACAGACTTCAACTTCAAGAAATAAACCCATTAGTGTCTTGTGCAGTCATCAATAAATAGAATAAAATACTTGTTGCCATTTAGTGAAGAAGTTGTCATAGGTCCACAAACAACAGTATGGACTAGGTGTAACTTGTCATTGGCTCTCCAAGCTTTGTTGACGGGAAATGGAGCCTAGCTTACTTCCCAAGCTGACAGACTTCACAAACATTTTGGTATGCCACTTTGGACATGTTTTCAATCAAACCAAACTTATAAAGTTGGCTAAGGTACCTATAGTTAACATGTCCCAATCTTTTGTGCCACAGACATGAGTCATCTACTGAGCTGGCATAAGCTTTTGAATTCATCAGATTCACATCTAGAACAAAACACCTATCAATCATAAACCCTGACACTAGTTCTTGACCAAATGGGTCCATAATCATACATGTTTTGCTTTTGAAAACAAGAGAATAATTTTTCTAGTAGTTGACCAACATTAAGCAGATTTTGGTCTATTTCAGGTATCAAACGAACATCTGAAATTGATTTTGTACCTAAGGGAGTGTTAATCAAGACTTCTCCTTTTCCTTTGGATTCAATAAACTTGCCATTTCCAGTTCACTTTGGAGACGAAGCTTGTATCAATCTCCTTAAAAATGCTTTCATTAGAAACCATATGGTTTGTGTAGCCACTGTCAAATAACCTATATTTCTTAGCTTTGCTGCAAGTTGCAAAACAAAAAGTAGTAAAAACATGCTTCTCCTGAGCTTGACTTCCATTAGCAGCCTAAGCTTGGACATTGATCTACTGTTGCTGTTGTTTCTGCCCTATTTTTTGCACACCCTTTCCATGTGACCAAATTGTTTGCAGGCTCTACATTGAATGTCAGGCCTGAACCAGCAATACTTTTCTAGATGTGTGGACTTTTTGCTCCATGGTGGATACTTTTTCTTTCCAGCATCTCTTTTTGGCTTTTCTTTCTTTTCATTCAAACTCTTCTTTCCCTTATAGCTTGAGGAGCTCGAGCCTTGTTTTTGGCTTGGAATGCTTTTTTAGAATGCTCCTCTTGTCTACATGCTCTTCTTTTCTCTTGAGCATAAAATGATTTATCAATTTATACAAGGAAATTGTTGTCAAGTCTCTTGAGTCTTCCAAGGAGGAAATTTTGGGCTCTTACCTCTTAGGAAGTGTTGTGATGACCTTTCAACAATCCTGCTGCCACTGAACTGGTCTCCAAGTAACTTGATGTTGTTAACCATTGCCATAATTCTATCTGAGTATTGCTTAACTGTTTCAGCCTCTTTCATCTTAAAAATTTCAAAGTCCCTCCTTTGATTGATGAGTTGTTGCTGCCTTGTCTTTTCTAAGTCTTGGAACTCCTCTTTCAGCTTGTCCCAAGCTTATTTGTGAGTCTCACAGGCCATGATCTTAGTGAAGATAACATCTGAAACACCATTTTGCAGGCAGGACATTGCTTTGTATTTCTTGTCACGCTCATCACTATGTTGCCTTATCTGAGCAATGGTAGGATTTGCTCTCAAGGGTGGTGGCTCCTTGTCTGTTTCAACTATATCCCACAAGTCATAGGCCTGGAGGTAAGTCCTCATCTTCACTACCCAAATGTGGTAGTTCTCTCCAAGAAAGACAAGTGGTGGAGGTGGTGAGAAGTTTGCTGAGGACATATCTAACAACAAGAAAGAAAGCAGCTTTTGTCTTTCTCAGCAAGAAACATAAACAAAAAATAGTGGCCCTCAAAGACAACAGGTTCTTGGTACCATTTGTTGGTGTTTTTCAAAGAAGAAAGTAGAGAACTTAAAAAAGAAAAAACGAGCAGCAAAGGAATGAAAAACAGATTTCATTCCATTCAATTTAAGTCAATCAACTTACCAAACACTAACTACTACCACTAAGTAAACTTGAAACTTGTAAAACATTACTTGTATACATAGATAAGCGGACTAATCAGCTCAATCAGCACCTAAACACCAGTACATGACCAAACTAAACTTCAAAACTTGACAAAAAACAAAGTCACAAAAGAACTAAGTAAATCAGCGTGCAACTAGTTACATTCTGCATGCATCAAGTTGACTGCAGCTGCATGGTTGGCCATCGTGGAACAGTATGGAGATTCTCTCACTTGGCCCATGACTAGCTTGCGTGGTTGATTTGCAAATTATTGGTTAATTTATTCTTCTGTCCTGTGCAATGTACACGATACTATATTATGTAATATTTTGGTATGTGGTGCATATATGCTACTTTCTGCTTGGATATAAACTTTGACAATCGCTTAAAATATGCTTGCTAGGGCAAAACAAGTTTTTTTTTTCGGGGGAAGCAATGCATGATTTTGATTAGTGCTGCACTGATGTCATAAGGAATTAATCTTTTGTTTTGTCTCTGCAGCTACTCAAATCCTGTCCATCCTCCGGAAACCTATGATACAAGTGGGCATAACCACACAATCTACTGATAAGAACGTCATGAATCCAGTCAGCCCTGTGAAGGATCCTTAAAATTCATATTTGACTAAAAACTTTCTTGAATGTAGCCAGCTACAAGAGATATCAATAGCACATCATGGATCAAGTGGGAAATTGGATAATATCAAATCAAATGAATGCATAGACATAAAAATTCCCCCTGATATCTATTCTAAAGGCAAGTTTAAGTTCTATCATGTGAAATTGCTATATTAGTTGCTTTTGGCTTTTCCTAAGTTATCATTAAATTGCCCCTAGAGAGACATAGTCCTAAGCAGAGTGAAAAGGGTTTTCTATCAGATAGGAAATGAGAAGTACTGTTAGCCCCTTTAATGAAATTCATCAATAATTGTTTGGTAATATTCTGACCAGGGCTGGATTCAGTAGCAAAATCCAGTTGTAATGGCAATAAATCCTCCAAGAACACTGAAGTCGGAAACTTGCATCAGGTTTGGCTGTTTTCCTTCTGCATCCACAAATTTCTTTTTTTGTTGCATGTGCGATTTAACAACAGCTAATTATTCTTGTATAAAGAGTTTGAACTTGATGGAGGTTTTGTTTGCTTCCATTCCAGTTGTAAGCCTTAAGAAAGTTGAAAAGATAGGTAAAATATCAGAAAAGTATGTCGTTATATGCAGCCATCAAGTGGCTTAAACTCTTTGACTGAGCACACAGATTCGACAATTGTATAGGCATTTTTAGATGGCAGGTTGTGTATGTGAGGGGATGTGAAAACTTATACTCATTTGGGCTTTGCCAATCCTATGATCAATTCTGTTGTGCTGTTCAGTTGTTTGCTCAAAACCACTATCTCTTACCATTAGTTTGGATGTTATTACAACTGTGTCCAATTTCTCATGTAGGTTCACTCGGAAAATTTGGAGTCGTATACTAAATGCTGTAATGAAGAGTCAGTGCTTGGTAGCTGGAGTCGAGCTGCAGAAACTTGTCATGAGAGAGTTGGTGTAATGGAGGATTGTACAGAAGTCAAGAATTCAAGGGAAGCAGGTAGGTGCCCTAGTTTTGATCTTGGGTTTGACTGAGTGATATGTGTGGTTATTGTTGATAATAAACAATTCAGATAGAGCGCAACGCCAAGGAAAAAGAATCAAATGCACTTTTTAAACATTATTTTTTGTACCAGTTCCATTTTCATTACTTTATAGTCGAAGATTTTTCTCTTCAAACTGGTGTCTCCAAGTTTCCTCCGTATTCTCCTTTGTATCATCATCCATTTTTTTTTTTGAGTAATATACTGACTTGATAAGAACCTATCAAATCCTCTCACGATTTCTAAATATTATTGCATCACAGAAGTAGAATTATCTCATATATAGGTTGTAGTTTTGTGTACGAATGGACATAATCTAGGGTCGGGTTGCTTGTCCACTAAGGCATTGGTACAAAGCACCATAACAACAATGAAGTTGCAAAACACATACAATAAAAGTTAAAAATGTTATACATGGCACAATGGACTTAGAAGTCTACACAAATTTATTAGCGTTAAGAACAATGGACACTTGTGCTTATGTGCAATTTTATCCATGCATTAAATAGTAATAAGTAGAGCATTCGTAGTTTCGTATCTCTATTGACTATTTCCTCTAAATCTGTTTTAATATGTAAGACGAGATAGCTAGGATTTTAAAATTTGTAACATAAGCTTAGGCTAAGGTAGTCTAAAGAAAATGATAAATTAGGCCCATAAATTTTAAAAATAACAAATGAAATAAACTTAAAAGAAATGTCATAAACGAATAAACATTCTCTTATTAATGCTTTGAAATACAATTGATTTTATTCTTTTTTTTTCCTTTCAAATTTTATTCTTTTAAAATTTTCCATTTTTTTTTTGTATTTTCAAATTGCTCTTGTGGGTTTCACATTATTTGGTATAAAAAATTGATCTTGTTGGCTTTGATATCAAATAATCAATTTCTCAAGGGTGCGTTTTGCTCGTGTTTGCGATTAGGGTTTTGGGTTATTAGTTTAGGGTTAGGGTTTTGGTGTTTTAAGTTTAGGGTTTTAGGAAAAAATTAAATAAATAAGAGATTAGGGTTTAGGGTTTGTCAATTAAATTAATTATAAAATTTTCAAATTTGGATTAGGTTTCGTGTTTATTGTTTTTAAGAAAAAATAATTAAATTAGGGTTTAGGGTTACTTGAGTAGTTTAATTAAAAAAATTTAAAAATTAGATTAGGGTTTAGAGTTAAGGGTTTTAAAGAAAAATCAAATAAATTATGGTTCGAGGTTACTTGAGTAAATTAATTATAAATTTTTATAAAATTAGATTAGGTTTAGTGTTTAGAGTTTTTAAGTAAAAACTCAAATAAATTAGGGTTTGGGGTTTAGGGTTAATTAAATTATTTGTTAATTTAAAGAAGCTCCCACGTGGACGCACTTTTGTTACAGTAGCTACTGAAAAAATAATTTCGAGTAAAAATTTTTGAGCAAATAGTGTCAAAAACGCTTTAAGCAGGATGCTTTGTCGTAGTAATCTTGAAAAGCTCCCACATGGACGCTTTTACTACAGTAGCTCCTGAAAAAATAATTTCGAGTAGACGTTTAGAGCAAATAGTGTCAAAACGCTTTAAGCGGGATGCTTTGTCGCCAGAATCTTGAAAGAAGCTCCCACGTGGACGCGCTTTTGCTACAGTAGCGTATGTTTTGCCTGAGGCTATAAATGATGCAAAATTTTTTCTCAGATTGCATAAGTTACAGTAAAAATAATTTAGAGGGGCTAAGAAGGATAGAAATTGAAGATGAGTGAACGTATCAGTGTTGTTATTTACTATGATGGTGAGATTTGCCACACCGAGAACTGAGTTTTTTTTATCGGAGAATACAGTGCGACTGGTTTTTAACCAGAACATAGATTTGACAGAATTTCGTAAAAGAATTAACCGTAAAATATTCGAAACGACGCCAATGAAAGTTTTATCTATTACGTATCGATTTTGTTCTTCTGTTGATCCGGTGACATATGACTCGTTTGGCATAAAAGGTGCTCGTAGCTTGGAGGCAATGGTGCAGACTCATCTCACTAGTGGAGCACCATATATTGAGTTATATGTACAATTTACATCGCCAAATGATGCACTTGCGACTGGTGTTCGAGAGGTATACCCCTGCCCGACACTCGGTTAGTGGGTTACAAAATACGGAACAACCCATGTTTGGTAGTGGTGCGGAATACACAACCCCTGCATGACACACTATCAGTGGATGGGACATGCACCTCGGTGAGTCGATGTTTGATGCTGAAAATACGTACTGGGGAACGACATCAACTTTTAGTGGTTGGCAATCTACATCCAATTGGGGACATTATGAAACGCCCAGAAGAAGGGATGATGAATGCCCGTCCAGTGAGGGGACCTCGTACGTTGCAGATGATGGTGGGTTAGAAGATGACTTCAATGTGGATCCACCTCGAGAGCCTGGGCCTGATGGTGCAAAAGTTGTATTATTCTCTGAACCGGAGCCTATTCTAACCGAACCTGAAGATGTTGAAGGGGGTTCAGATGAAGAAGAAGATCCACGATTCAGGGCATACTCACCTCCAGCCCACATGCATAATGTCGATTTGTCTGCAGATGATGCGTTGGAGTTTCTAGATCTACCATACGGATCATACAAGTTCGGTACTGGATTTGGGTGAATTTGAAGTTGGTAATCAGTTTTCCAACAACGATAGTTTTATTGGTGCTTTGAACAACATAGCATCAATAACGGCGTTAACTACCACATCGTTAAGTCCAAAGCTTATAAGTTTGAGGCGAAGTGTACAGTGCAAGACGGTACATGTTCATGGAAAATCTACGCCTCGTTAAGGAAAATGACAGGGTTGTGGGAGATTAAAAAGTACAAAGGTCCACATACATGTGCTACAGGTACTATTTAGGGTTTCTAAATAATACTGTTATCATGTAATGTTACATTATTTAATGTACTCCGTTTATAGGTATTTCACAAGATCATCTCAAGATGGATTCAACTATGTTAGCTAGCTTGATACTACCCACGGTGAAGGCAGATCCCAAGACTTTAGTTCCGGTCTTAATTGCCAATATTCGTAGCCAA
Source organism: Gossypium raimondii (assembly GCF_025698545.1). Classification (NCBI taxonomy): domain Eukaryota; kingdom Viridiplantae; phylum Streptophyta; class Magnoliopsida; order Malvales; family Malvaceae; genus Gossypium; species Gossypium raimondii. The sequence continues at coordinate 23,042,826 of NC_068567.1, read as the reverse complement.
ATGGAGTACACGCCCTCTTACCGCAAGGCTTGGACAGCTAAGCAGAAGGCGTTGGAGAAGATGCATAGTGGGTGGGACGCTTCATATAATGAAATATGGTAGTGGTGTCAAGGGCTAGAGAGATACGTCCCAGGTTGCATAACAGACCTTCAAACGGAACATGCGTACTACAACGACGATTGCTACGTGGATGCCTAGTGTTCAAAAGCCTGTTTTGGACCTTTAAGCAATGCCGAGAAGAATTTCCATACTGCAAGCCATTGGTACAAATTGACGGTACCTTTATGTTTGGTAGATATACCCATCAGCTATTGGTAGCAGTGGCACAGGATGGCAGTGGGAGAATTCTTCCACTTGCATTTGCAATAACACCGGGGGAGTTAGCTGATGATTGGGATTTCTTTCTATCTAGGTTAAGGAGGCATGTGTGCCCCTAACCTGATATCTATGTTATTTCAGATCGGGGCACCGGCATACTAGTTGCAATTGATCGACAGAGAAGCTTATGGCAGCGCACACACCATCGGTATTGCCTAAGGCACGTAGCTTCCAACTACTACAGGTAATTTCTATCCAGAGTGAACGACGACAAGTGACCAACATGGGTATTTAGTCTCTATTAATATAATTTCGTTTGTCATTTTAGATTTATTCTAATTGAAAGAGTGGTATGTAATATTCGCTATGAACTTATATTGGCAGGGTATGAAATAAATAAAGATCGTTTTCATAGATGTTGGCAGTTTTGCGTTCAATTAACGGCGAATGCGCGGACTACCTTTGTGACATACCTTTCGAACAGTTGGCACAAACTTACACGGTAGCCTACGATATGGTCATATGACCTCAAGCCTGACTGGATGCATAAATTTTGTTCTAAAAGGAACGCGCCATCTACCGATAACATCGGTTGTGCGAGAGACATATTTTCGTTTGGCGACGCTATTTCTAAAGCGAGCAGCGAGTTATGCAGGCTGATGCAGGGAGGCCATGTATGGTGCAGTAAGGTAGTGCAAGAAATTAACAAGGCCAAGGTGCGGATGAACACCATGCACACAGTGTGTCACGATCGAGACAACTTATGGTTTCGCGTGACAGAGTTTGACAGACCGCGCCAAGGTGTTATTGACAGGCAATATCGTGTACACTTGCAAAATAGGACTTGCGACTGTGGGATGTTTGATGCACTTCGTTATCCATACGCTCATGTAATTGCAGCTTGTCAGAATCTCTGTTTGGATCCCATGAGATATATCGACGAAGTGTACAAATTAGAAAACATGTATAACGTCTGGAGACACGTATTCCCACCTGTCCCAGATGAACGTAAGTGGCCGTCTATATCGCTTGTTCCCTTTAAGCTGTTACCGGATAGAGAATTCCGTCGCAAACTAAAGGGTCGACCTTGCTCGACTAGAATACGTAACAATACAGATATCCAAAAAATAACCAGTCAACAGAACTTGTGCGGATGGTGTAGGAACCCAGGCCATACAAGCCGATCATGCCCAAATCGCAATAGTTGAACGTTATTGTAAAAATTTTTGTATTATTTATATTTTTTAAATAAAAAATTGGTACAAATATTCAGAATATTGACTTATTTAAAAGAAAATCTATTTTATTAAAAATATTAAAGTAAATTACAATTACTTTATTCAAAACAACGTTTTATTTTATTAAATGAAATAATATAGAAATATTCAACATATTGCCTTATTTAAAAAAATTTCTATTATATTAAAAATGTATAAGTAAATTTCTATTTTAGTACATGAAATAATATAGATAAATTTCTATTTTATTACATCAAATAATATCAAAATATTCAAAATGTTTGTATAAATAAAAATCAATCTCCGTGCCCGCCGGATTCAGTGCCACATAGTGGTCGTCGATGGTTACGCACTGGATTCCTCCTTTGTCCAGCTTTCGGCGGGGGTTGTGGTTGCTCTGGCGGGGATTCTGGTTCCTCCGGTAGGGGATCTGGTTGTCGGTGTTAGGACGATGAGTCACCTTAATAGAATAGTAACTGTAGAGGTGTTTGCATCACCAACGACGAAGCTATTTGAAACCCATACGGTGATGGGGTTTGGTAAAAAGAAGAGCTCCCAGACGGCCCCTCTTGCGATCTCTCATGCGACGCTGGCTTATACATCGGCGATCCACTCGACGTAATCGAAAATGGAGATGAACCGGGCCACTGACTCCAACCTGCCATAGGACTAGAAAAAGGAAACATATAAGGGTTAGGATACATAAAAGGGCTAGAATACACACCTGGCATCATTTGAAAAGGCTGTGCCGTGGGTATCGTCGATTGAACTGCTGGGTCGGGTGACTGTGTTGGTGCTGTTGCTGGGCCTAGTGATTGTATGGGCAATAATGATGGGCCGGGTGAATGCCTGGGCCTCGTTGATGGGCTTGCATCGTCGTCCCTTCTTCTTGGATTTAAAGGGCCACGTCGTTCCCTTTGGACACGCAATTGCCGCTGCCTCTCCTCTGCCAACAGTAAATACGGCTTACCATGGATCCTAAACCATGGCATGTATTTCGGCACGCACGCTAACTCTGGAATGATGATCGGTTCTCGAGTTGGTATATAATCATATCGATCTTCCCATATTTGGATGAAGTATAACCAGAATCTTGGCCAATCCGTATGCAATTGCCGTAGGTCGATTTTGTGATGATCATCCAACACTTCAGGTGCCATGAGAATCGGTTGTCGGAATCCAAATTGCCGTAATACTCTGTCCGACTAGTGCATCTCCATAATCGTAAAGTTGACCAATGGGACTTTCACATGCCAAGCGTTTGGATTTTGGAAGTACTCATTCGGAATTACTGCCCAAATTGCTAGATCCTCGTATGGTGTCCATTAAAACTATATGACCATGATGGAAATATTAGTTATATACTAAATACTAAATACCAATCGACTATCTCATGATGGAAATATCTATTTTATTTAATACTTACTTGTGCTTCCGACCGTTGGTCTAATAGAAGCCGTATATCTTCAAGACATGTAGGTAATCGAGCATAACTTGCCGGATGGTTCCACCTAATTAAATAAATTTTTAGCATTCAAATATATTTTAAATCTACGTAATAATTGTAAAATCTAATATAAAATTTACCTCGTTATGAGTGGGATTGTATACAGGTGGTCCACTCGAGGACGTAAAAATTGAAAGCAAAACCGTGCCCATGACTGCAGTAGTGACAGGCAACCTTTGATTTTTGCTTTATTCGGTCGCGTCGCCCCGCACATCTCCCGGTACAATATTGCCAACATGGTAGACCCCTAACTAAATTCACCAGCTGCTCGAAAATCAACGAGTTTCAGCAGCCATCTTAGATGTACGAGGTTCCGTGACAAGTCTGGCATCAGATAACCTCCAATTATCTGAAGAATGTATGCCCGAGCATATCAAATTCTTTCTAGTTCGGTTGAATCATCATCCAAATCCGGGAATGTGTCTCGTTACCATCCCATCTCGATCCGACCTCCGTTAATATTTTTTGAAATAGCGCCCGAAAGCTCGTAGCATACCGCTCCCCAATCACCAGATTGAACAGACCCAGTGACTGCGTACCAATCCACCGGCAATCCCAATTGCAAATTGATATCTTCCAAAGTGATAGTGCACTCTCCACATGGAAGATGGAATGTGTGCGTCTCGGGTCTTCACTTCTCAATCAACGCACTGATAAGTTTCAAGTCCACCTTGCATCCTCGGCCTACCGTGGCCACGTACCAAAAACCTGCCTCCCGCAGGTAATTCTCTACCAACGGTGATGGAGGACCATGCATATTACGGATATAGCATTGCAATATCCGATCTACAGACTTTTATAACAAATAATAAAATAATAATTAAAATTGCATAAATAAAAAAACTTAAATAATATTTAAAAATTAAATTTAACACTTACTGTAATACCCAATTTTGTCCCGGGTAAAAGGGCCCAAATTACAAACAGGCCTACAAGGGCCCAAGTCAAAACAAAAAGGATGGAGGCCCAGCGTTTCCAGCACAAGGGAAACCCTAGGCAAATTTCCACATTCGCGCCGCAGCTGAAGTCCCCGTACGAGCCACATCCCCGATCGTACCTGCACAACAAGGAAAGAAGCAAGGTAGATATGGCAAGAAAATCTCGAAATCAAATCAAGCAGACAGTGGAAGATTTCTTTCTATTTTATTTCTTTTCTTCTTATTTCACGATTGCTATAAAAGCGATCTTAATACACTGTAATAGGGGGCGAAAATCAATAAAAAAGAAAGCTATTATTTTTGCAACACAGAGAGAGTTCAAATAGTGAGAGATAAAAAAATTTTTAACATAGAAGGTTATTTTTTTTCCATTTGGTATTCTTCATTCGTAGTTTCGTTATTTTATTTTATTTTATTTGTTTATTCCGCTTAAAAATAGGAAGAAAAGAAAGGAGGAAATGGATTTTACCTTTTTTTCGTCGAAATCGTCGGATGGTTACCATCTCCGTCGCGATCGGAGTGTTGGCATAGGCGAACGGCGGCACAAAATGGGTTAAGAAGAAACCCTAGCAGAGAGCATTTGTTTTTTTATTTTTTATTTTTTTCTTTCTACTGCAAATATTTTTTTAAAAGGGAGAAAACTGTTTTAAAACCTAAGGGCAAAATGACACCGTTCGGTTTGGGGGTGGGTCCGCATGTCGACCCGACCCGCAGGTTGGGTCCGCGCGTTTTCACCCTAAATAGGTAATTTGCGTGATTGCCCCTCGGTGTTTTCACATTGTTCCAAATCCATTTTTTTAAATTTACCCGGTTCATTTTTTTTTTTGGTGAAATGAAGTATCAATTACATAAAGCAACCATTCATTTTATCTACTTGTAGTAAATCTAAAATATCCTTAGGAGCCTCATCAATAACTTGTAAGCTTGATTTCCAACTCAAACTGAGTTTAGCAAGACGGTCCGCTACCAAGTTTTGATTTCTTGGTATATGTTTAATCCTCCACTCCCCTTCTGAATGCAAGATGCGTAAAGTTATTCGGAGAACAGTGATCCCTGAATCTTCCAAATCCATATCATTCAAGGTTTGGGCAACTTCAAGATTATCAGTCATGATGGTAATTCGTCTAAATCCCTTATTGAGTAAAATAAGGATACCATCAAGAATGGCCCAAACTTCAGCTTCGAACGGAGAACACACGCCTAGGAATTGGTTAAAACCCACTATCCACTCTCCAACCTGGTCACGAGCCACGCCTCCTATTGCAGCATAACCGGAATCTCTGGCCACCGCTCCATCAGTGAATAAAAACACCCAATTATCATCTGGATTGATCATCAGAGGAGAGCTCTGGTTATTGTTAATGTGATTTTCAACGTTTTGCCTATGTCAATTTATCCACTTTAGCCTATGTCAATACACAACGTTTTGGGAAGTTGGGTTATTGCCAATCTGGACCCCCATGTCATTCGCGTGTGGCATTTTCGTCCCTAATTTTACTTCTAATCTCATTTGTTGCCTGCTAATTCGATTTCAATTACAATGTGACCTTTTTCACTCAATTTATTACCTTTTAGCATTATTATTTTGTTATTACTATTTTTGTTTTATTCCCATAATTGATATGTACATTAATTTTTATTTATCTTCTTACACGCATATTTATTTTTTTAATATAGTGTAATCATTATTTTTATATATATATGTAATTATTATATATATATGTATGATTTATTATATATATGTATATGTAAATATATTGTTATATTTTTAAAATGAATATTTTATATTTATCTATATACGTGTATATGTCTATGTTTTTATTTATTTTTCAAAATGCTCAAATACATATATATTTTTAACACATATTTTAATCTATATATCTATTTTATATTTTCTTTATTTTCATAAATGCATTATATATTTATATAAAGTTTATAATTCAAAATTTTACATGTAAATCTTGTGCTTGTTTTTTCTTCCTCATAACTTCAATAAATATATTTTGTTATCTTTTTTCTCTTTATATTTTTTGTTTATTTCCTTCTTTTGTTTATCAATTTATGTTCTCATTTATATTTTAAAAGCATGTTTTTTATTTCGCTCATTTATTTGATGCTTTGCATGTTATTGATTTATTTTATTGATTTATTTGTTTATATAATTTCTATGCCATTGTAATATTTATTATTGCATTGTATATTTAATGTAGCATCACATCATTTTTTTACTCGATTTCAAACTTTTCAAAATTGAGATAATGCTTGTATTTAGGATTTTCAAGGAAATTGAGCCTTAACGTATTGGGTTACTGTTTTCTTCGTTAAATCTAACAATCGAGCATTTCTCTTTAATCAAAAAAAATAAGAACTCATTATTGGGAATTCAACACATTGTGTCCTAACGTATTGGATGTGACGCATTGATTTCTCGAAATGAAGATTTTTTCTAAAAAATAATAAAGGAAATATTCCAACTTTGGGATTTTGGAGGAATTGTTCCCTAACGTATTGGGCCGCGATTTCTTAAATCTTGAATAAATGGATATTCTTTTAAATTTTTATTACACGAGTATTCTGGCCTAATTCATTTTTGAGGAAATTAGAATGTCGTGCCCTAACGCATTGGGTGTGACATTTTCTTTCTCAGAAATGATGAGGGTCTTAATACGTAACGTTTTTAAGTTTTTGCTAAGGATTATATATTTTCAAATTTTCGACATTAAGACATTAATTAACTAGGTACCAATTTTTGGGCGTTATGAGGGTGCTAATCCTTCCTCATACGTAATCGATTCCCGGACCCGTTTTTCTAAAATTCGTAGACCAAAGTCGTTTTTAGGTGACCCAATCACACCTTAATAAAAGATTGGTGGCGACTCCAAATTTTCATCGACAACTAATTTTTGTTTTTTTTCCAAAAATAAAAATGGTTTCGACAGCTTGACGACTCCACTGGAGAACTTTTTCAAAAAAAAAAGAGAGTCGAAGCACAAAGTTGATTAATTTTTGTCTTATGGTCGAGAAAATATTTTTTTAAAAAAATTCACGAGATCCTTTTGCATTCATTATTTTGTTGCTTGATTGATTTAAATATTGTTTGCATTACACATTACATGAGTCGAATGATTTTACCCTTCTAAGTGGGAGTGAGAAACTATTCCTTCGTGAGGTTTTCACCCCGTATAGGATAGTGGATCGCTTTTGGAGTACATCGGTACCTATGCTTTCGTGAGATTTTCATCTTCGTATAGTCATAGTGAAAATGTATTTCTCTGAGCTGAACTTGATCTATATGAGCCTACAATGGGTGAAGATCGAGGTATCCGCTGGTTCGGGTACCTTTGGCCTAGAAGCCGCACTTCATATAGTGAACCTTAGGAACTTGCGATAGGTAGAACTATGTCAAACCCCTAGAGGTTACCCGAGTAGGTACTTTATTCATTTTACTTTGTACTAACTGGTTTTTTATGTTGTTTTTATGATTGCATTGCATTTGCATCTTAAAAAGAGGTGTTGATTCACGTTAAGTTGCTAAATAAAGAGCTTGTCATAAGAAAATGAGTTTCTTGATAAAGTGGATGACAATATGGTTGTCCGAATATGGTCCAAGAACACATGATAAAAGAAGTATGATAATTTAATGGAGGACTATACGACTATGGCCCCGTTACCCAAGGATTCAAGATGGCAAAAATTATTCGAGAGCTGCTGAACCTTCTTAAAGAGAAGCAAACGAGCATCACGAGGATGAGTGAACAACAAGTTACGACCTGGATCGAGCAAAAAAGATGATAGAAGAGACATTTTTTTGAAGAGTTCGCTTGAATGAAGAAGAGGATCGAATATCTCTGCCTATGAGGGCAAGGCCGTATAAATATCCATTTTATGTAAAGAGATTTGTTTTCTAGTAAAGTTTTCTAAATGGAATTGAATCAGAATCAACATCTCTTTATGCATTCATTGCATGCATTCGTATTGCATGACATCATAAACATTAAAGTCCACTAAAAGAGCCTAATCGATTAAAAATCTAGAAACCAACCAACTTGCCAAGCACTGCTACAGTACTCGATCAAAAACTAAGGACATGGATCAAAGGATGGAAAGGCTAGAACAGTTCTAAAAGGAAATGCAGGAGCAGCTTCAACAGCAAATGAATGAGCAGCAAAAAATGATAGACAAAATGATGGACAAAATGATGGAATGTCAAGGGAGTATGATGGCTCAGCTAACTCAATGGTTGAACAAGGGAACTGATAAAGGGAAAGGCTCTGTGCTCAATGTTGACGAAAGAGACAACGAGGGGTCTGTCTATCCTCCAGACTTTACCCCCCAGCAAGTTGAGATATACCTGCGTAGGTCCTCTATTACCATTAATCCTCAGCAATTTCAGGGCGACGCAGCAACGCTAATGAATCTTCAGGCTGGATCAAGCTCTAACCCCGGAGCCAACCTTGTTAATCCTGCTATTCCTAACTTCGATGAGACAGCTGGGAAAGAGAAAATGAATGATGAATTGCCAAAATAGCTAGAGGAAAAGTACAAATGGCTGGAATAGAAATTTAGAGCGATGGAATATGCGGAGAACTACTATGGGATGGATGCTAAAGAATTAAGCCTGGTTCCGGATTTAGTACTCCCTTACAAGTTCAAAATGCCAGAGTTTGAGAAGTTTAACGGAACTAGTAGCCCCGAAGCTCATATTACCATGTTTTGCAGACGAATGACTGGTTATGTCAATAATGACCAACTCTTGATACATTGTTTCCAAGATAGCCTCACAGGGGCAGCATCCAAATGGTACAATCAACTGAGTCGTACCAAGATTAATTCATGGAGAGATTTAGCACAGGCATTCATAAAGTAATATGACCATGTAAATGACATGGTACCTGATAGAATCACTTTACAGAATATGGAAAAGAAGCCCGTTGAAATTTTTAGGAAGTACACACAGAGGTGGAGGGAGGTCGCCGTTCAAGTTCAACCGCCACTCTTGGAAAAGGAAATGACAATGCTTTTCGTTAACACATTGAAGGCTCCATTCATCACACATATGTTGGGAAACGCCAAAAAAAGCTTTTCTGACATAATCATGAATGGTGAAATGATAGAAAATACTATTAGAAGTGGAAAGATTGATGTTGGAGGAAATAACAGAAGGCAAGCCTCAAAAGAAAAAAAAAGAGGTGAACAGCGTGAATATGTACAGCAAATCAATTACGGTGAATCAACCAAGAAAGATGGTTGCCAATCAGCAGGGTTCATCAAGACAAGAATCAGGTGTGAAGCAAGATACTGAAAAGCTCCAGTTCACATCAATTCCAATGACGTACAAGGAGCTGTATCAAAGCTTATTCAATGCCCATGTTGTTTCTCCTTTTCATGTGAAGCCTCCACAACCTCCGTATCCCAAATGGTACGACGCAAGTGTACAGTGCGATTATTATACGGGAGTTACGGGGCATTCAATAGAGAATTGCAATACCTTCAAAAAGCTAGTTGAAAGACTCATCAACCTAGGTGTTGTCAAGTTTGATGACTCATCTAGTGAAGGAAATCCGCTACCCAATCAAATTTGATAATGGGGGTGAATGTGATGTATGAAGAAGTGTTGAGAGGCGTTCACATCAATGCCATATTTGAAGACACAATTTACAAGGAACCTTAAAGATATTCGCCCTCATCAACTTGGAGGTGTTCTAAGTAATTGAACTGCGGAAGAAATCTCTGTAGTTTTTAGAGCTTATTTAGAGTAATGTTCAGAACAATTTTGTTATTTTTAGCCTAAAAATGATAAAAATTCCTTTGCGAAATAGGCTCATGTCTGAACGTCATTATTCTAATAAAATACATCTTTGCATTTATTTTTGAGCCAATACTTTTTTATTCTTTTTATTATTTCATTCTTTTGGATTTTCTTCCACATTATTCTCTCATTCATAAGTATATTGTACAAATAATTATTCATAAATTCGCACATTCTTTGGTACTTACTATGGGTCCCTAGATATCAATGACATGAGTGACGCTGCTGCAGACTCAGAATTTTCTTTTGAGCAAGGCATGTGTTTAGAGGGATCTCATGACTTTGAAGATAACATAGATTGTAGCCTATTTCTGGACTTGTTAAGGATGGTAGAACAAGTCGAGAAATGAATCTTACCCTACAAAGAATCATTGGGATACATGACTTCTCCTTATGTGGGGCATGAAGGTTATTTGGTCGTTCTCGCCAAAAGAGTCTGACGGTCATCGATTCATCATTGTGTGGAAGTTGCTTCATATGCTAATGTCACAAAGTCAACAATTAGTAAATTCGTGAAGAATCATATGTCAATATGAAACACCAAAAGGATCATATCTGACAATCTACTAAATATGAACAACAACACAATATCAAAAGTTTGTAGTCTGTTCACGATTAATGCCATATCGCAAAAAAAAATTTCCGAGGCAATACATTTCTCTTAGGCCTATCACGATTCTTTCTCTCTAAGTTCTGGATCCAATTCTGTTTGAAGAGGAATGTTCAAAGTTGTCCATCATGGTCAAATGCGCAAAAAGGTCCGCCCTAGAGAATTCCTCGAAAGGGACCTGGTATTGAAGAATATATTTCTCATACAAAAAGAACTTCATCCCAAGCTGGGAAGGACCTTATGTGGAAGGCTTTATCTGGAAAAGCATCGATCAGAGGGGATAACAAGGACATGCCTAATTCTGTGAGTTCAGATTCAAAAAAAAAAAGAGGCCAAGGTGAAAATCCGCAAAGGACGCCTTGTGACCAAAGGGGATTTGAGTTGAAAACCCGAAAAGGGCGGCTCAAATATTGATCAGAATGGGGCATGAGGTGATCAGAGTAGTTCAAATTTTGCTATACTTGAATCAATACGAAAGGGTAGGCGACATCTTGGGGCATCGACAAAGCATAGTAGATCTCCTAAACACATGTCAAACTCAGAATGGTCTCTAGAAAGTTTGTATAGAGAAGCTCAAGCTGCTATATCTGGGGCACCCAATTTTCATACGATTTATAATGAGTTTTGTTGTTATTGGAATACCTCATTCTTTTCCAAGATACACATTCTCAATCAATTTCTTTGATTATCCTTATTTTTGATAATCTATTTCTTTCGAGCTATGCTCAGAACCAATTGTATTCTCATCTATTGTTATACCCTTTTTGAAAGCATGTTGCATTGGAATAATAATTAATGGACTAATAAAACTTTCACAAGGGAAATTCGGCATATTACTCTAGAAGTTTCTAAATAATACAGGAACCTGAAACAGGACTGTTGTTTAAAACGCACCATGTTTAAATGTTGAAAATTTGAAAAGGAAGAGTCTAAATTAGGATTTTCTCTTTGGATCTTATTATCAAAAACATTGATGATAAGATGTCGTGTTAACGATAAGGCTTAAATAAACAAGCAAGCAATGATCACAGACAGTAGGAAGAGGTTTCCTCGGAGAAGAAAGCCTCCATTTGTGCATGAGCCTTTGGTACGACACCCTGGGAATGGTGTAAGGGACCAGAGAGATTTAAATACTGTATCCTTGAATTGTGATAGGAGAGGATTGAGGAAAAGCCATATATTTCTACCCGTGGGTTACAGTGGGAGAAAATGATACAAATTTTAGCGTCCCAGTGGATTGAACTTTGAAGTTTACGGTGGGGGCAATTTGATCAAGTGTTTCTTTGGAGATGCCAGCTAAGCAAAAATGCGTTGTAGCACGTCAGTGTTAAAGTCTTAATAAACTTTAAGCAATGGCAGCCTAAGCGGGATCATTCTTAAAAAAAATTTTATGCATTCATGCAAATACCATTCATACATGTTTAGTTAGGAGCATTTGATGCATTTTGATCATGCCATCCTAATCTTAGACATAATTAGGTTCATCATACATGTCATGTTCCCCAGAGAACAAATCAATGAAGATAGCAGATTTTGCCTTCCTGTACCGGCAGTGAAGCAGATCAAGGACACCAGCCTTGCCTCCCTGGGCTGCAGCGGAGTAGGTTAAAAATAGCAGAGCTTGCCTTCCTATACCGGCAGTGAAGCAGATCAAAAACTCCAGCCTTGTCTCCCTGAGCAGTAGTGGAGTAGGTTGAAAATAACAGATCTTGCCTTCCTGTACTGGCAGTGAAGCAGATCGAAGACATCAGTTTTTTCACCTTGACATTGCAATGGAAAAGATTGAAGCCGCGATGGCGAATCTTATCTCTCTAGCGTTAAGGCTTGGATTAGCTGAAGTAGAGCGGATTGAAGCTGTGGGCAGCGAATCCTATCTCTTTGGCATTACAGTGGAGCAGATTGAAACCACGACGGTGAATCTTACTCCCCTGGTGATTTAGTGGAACAGATTGAAGCTACGACGGTGAATCTCATTTCCCCAACATTGCAATTTAAAAGATTGAAGCCGCAACAGTGAATCTTATTTCCCTGGCGTTATAGCGGAGCAGATTGAAGCCACGACGGCGAATCTTATCTCTTTGGCGTTAAGGTTTGGATTAGCTGAAGTAGAGCGGATTAAAGCTGTGGGCAGCGGATCCTATCTCTTTGGCGTTATAGTGGAGCAGATTGAAACCACGACGGTGAATCTTACTCCCCTGGCAGGAGGGGTGTTCAATCGGTTAACCGACCTGAAATAACATTAACCGAATTAACCGACCTTTCAAAATTTTTAACCGTTAACCGAACCAAAATTTTTTCGGTTAATTCGGTCGGTTAACCGAATTAACCCAAAATTATATATATTGGTTAAAAATTAACCGAATTAATCAAATTACCCGAATTAACCGAACTAACCGGATTACCCGAATTACTCGAATTAACCGAATTGAATCACTAAATAATTAAATTATTTTTAGACTTTTAGACTTTAGTTTTAGTATTAGTTTTAGAATTTTATTTTTATTTATTAAATTATTTGTAATTTTTATGATTGGGTTGGGTTGAATACTTGGGTTTGTTAGGCGAGTAGTGGTCCTATTTAATATTATAATTTTATTTATTAATTTTTTTCGGTTAAACCGAAAAAATTTGGTTAACTGACCGGTTTCGAACCGAATTAACCAAAAATTCAAAAAAATTAACCGACCCCCGACCGAAAAAATTTGGTTAACCGACCGATTAACCGAATTCGGTCGGTTAACCGAATTTTTTCGGTTTTACCCAAATTTTGCACACCCCTACCTGGCAGTGCAGTGGATCAGATTGAAGCTACAATGGCGAATCTTGTTTCCTCAAATTGCAATGGCGAATCTTATCTCTCTGAAGTTGCAGTGGAGCAGATTAAAGCCAATAATCCTATCTCCCTGAAGTTGCAGTGGAACGGATTAAAACTTTGGATCTTATCTCTCTGAAGTTGCAGAGAGCAGATCACATCTAGTCTTATCTCCTTAAAGTTGCAGTGAAGCAGACTAAGTAAGCAAGTCTTATCCTCCTGAAGTTGCAATGAGGCAGATTGAAGATGGCAAATCTTATCTCCCTGAAGTTGCAGTGGAACAGATTAAAGCCGATAATCCTATCTCCCTGAAGTTGCAGTGGAGCGGATTAAAACCACAGATTTTATCTATCTAAAGTTACAGAGAGCAGATCGCATCCAGTCTTATCTCCCTGAAGTTGTAGTGAGGCAGACTCAAGAAAGCAAGTCTTATCCCCCTAAAATTGCAGTGGGGTAGACTAAATAAACAAATCCTATCTCCCTAAAGTTGTAGTGGAGTGGATTAGAATGATGGATCTTATCTCTCTGAAATAACAGTAGAGCAGATTGCATCAAATTCATCTTTAAGTTGCAGCGGATCAAGTTCAAGCTATAAGTCTTATCTCCCTGAAGTTGCAGTAGAGTAGATTAAAGATAGCAAATTTTGTTCTCTTGAGAAACTACAACGTACGAATCTTATCTCCCTAGCATTGCAGTGGAGTAGATTGAAGCACTAGTTCCTATACCTCTGAAGATGCAGTAGGAAGGAATGAGGCTACTTGAAGAAGAAGAGTACCAAGATCCAGCACGACTGGGCAAAATCGGACATTTTTAAAGTCTTTACTCCGTTCTCGTTACACGATAACGAGCAAAGAGGGGCAGCTGTAATACCCGATTTTGGCCCTGGTAAAAGGGCCCAAATTACAAACAGGCCTACAAGGGCCCAAATAAAAACAAAAAAGATGGAAGCCCAGCGTTTCCAACACAAGGGAAACCTTAGATTTTTTCCACATTCAGCCCACCAAGTCCCCAGACGAATTGCATCCCCGATCGTACCTGCACAACAAGGAAAGAAGCAAGGTAGATATGGCAAGAAAATCTCGAAATCAAATCAAGCAGATATTGGAAGATTTCTTTCTATTTTATTTCTTTTTTTCTTGTTTCACGATTGCTATAAAAGCGATCTTAATACACTGTAATAGGGGGCGAAAATCAATAAAAAAGAAAGCTATTATTTTTACAACACAGAGAGAGTTCAAATAGTGGGAGATAAAAAAATTTTAACACAGAAGGTTATTTTTTTTTCCATTTGGTATTCTTTATTCGTAGTTTCGTTTTTTATTTTATTTTTATTTATTTATTCCGCTTAAAAGTACGAAGAAAAGAAAGGAGGAAATGGATTTTACCTTTTTTTCGTCGAAATCGTCGGATGGTTGCCATCTCTGTCGCGATCGGAGTGTTGGCATAGGCGAACGGCGGCGCAAAATGGGTTAAGAAGAAACCCTAGTAGAGAGCATTTGTTTTTTTTATTTTTTTATTTTTTTTCTTTCTACTGCAAATATTTTTTTTAAAAGGGAGAAAACTGTTTTAAAACCTAAGGGCAAAACGACACCATTCAGTTTTGGGGTGGGTCCGCACGTCGACCCGACCCGCAGGTTGGGTCCGCGCGTTTTCACCCTAAATGGGTAATTTGCGCGATTGCCCCTCGGTGTTTTCACATTGTTCCAAATCCATTTTTTTAAATTTACCCGGTTTATTTTCAATTTATTCACTTTAGCCTATGTCAATACACAGGGTTTTGGGAAGTTGGGTTATTGCCAATCTGGACCCCCATGTCATTCGCGTGTGGCATTTTCGTCCCTCATTTTACTTCTAATCCCATTTGTTGCCTGCTCATTCGATTTCAATTACAATGTGACCTTTTTTACTCAATTTATTACCTTTTAGCATTATTGTTTTATTATTACTATTTTTGTTTTATTCCCATAATTGATATGTACATTAATTTTCATTTATCTTCTTACACGCATATTTATTTTTTTAATATAGTGTAATCATTATTTTATATATATATATATGTAAATATTTTATATATATATGTACAGATTTATTATATATATGTATATGTAAATATATTGTTATATTTTTAAAATGAATATTTTATATTTATCTATATACGTGTATATGTCTATGTTTTTATTTATTTTTCAAAATGCTCAAATACATATATATTTTAACACATATTTTAATCTATATATATATTTTATATTTTTCTTTATTTTCATAAATGCATTATATATTTATATAAATTTTATAATTCAAAATTTTACATGTAAATCTTGTGCTTGTTTTTCTTCCTCATAACTTCAATAAATACATTTTGTACCCTTTTTTCTCTTTATATATTTTTTATTTCCTTCTTTTGTTTATCAATTTATGTTCTCATTTATATTTTAAAAGCATGTTTTTTATTTCGCTCATTTATTTGATGCTTTGCATGTTATTGATTTATTTTTATTTATTTATTTGTTTATATCATTTCTATACCATTGTAATATTTATTAATTGTATATTTAATGTAGCATCACATCATTTTTTTACTCGATTTCAAACTTTTCAAAATTGAGATAATGCTTGTATTTAGGATTTTCAAGGAAATTGAGCCCTAACGTATTGGGTTCCGGTTTTCTTCGTTAAATCTAACAATCGAGCATTTCTCTTTAATCAAAAAAAATAAGAACTCATTATTGGGAATTCAACACATTGTGTCCTAACGTATTGGATGTGACGCATTGATTTCTCGAAATGAAGATTTTTTCTAAAAAATAATAAAGGAAATATTCCAAGTTTGGGATTTTGGAGGAATTGTTCCCTAATGTATTGGGCCGCGATTTCTTAATCTTGAATAAATGGATATTCTTTTAAATTTTTATTACACGAGTATTCTGGCCTAATTCATTTTTGAGGAAATTAGAATGTCGTGCCCTAACGCATTGGGTGTGACATTTTCTTTCTCAGAAATGATGAGGGTCTTAATACGTAACGTTTTTAAGTTTTTGCTAAGGATTATATATTTTTAAATTTTTGACATTAAGACATTAATTAATTAACTAGGTACCAATTTTTGGCCGTTATGAGGGTGCTAATCCTTCCTCATACGTAACCGACTCCCAGGCCCGTTTTTCTAAAATTCGTAGACCAAAGTCGTTTTTAGGTGACGCAATCACTCCTTAATAAAAGATTGGTGGCGACTCCAAATTTTCATCGACAACTAATTTTTATTTATTTTTTCCAAAAACGAAAATGATTTCGACACTTACCATTTTCATTTGTTTGACAGATATGTGCTTGTCATCAAGACGAATCAATTCTCCGGCCATTGCTAAATTGGTACAAATTTTTACGATTTAAAAAAAAATTCAAAAAAATAAAATTTAAAACTTTTTTAAAAATAATTAAAAAATTAAAGCTCTTTTAAATAGAAATTTGAGAGGAAATTGAGAGGAAATTGAGAGAATATTAGAGAGAAATTGAGAGAAAGAATTTAGTTGTGAAAAAAAAATGAAAGGGGGGTTTTTATAGTTTTTTTTTTTACCGTTGCTATTGTTCACGCGCGGGCAAAACGCGTCCCCAAGGGAGCGCTTATGTGGCAGGAAAACGCGTCCTTGGGGAGCGATTTCTGTCCACGTAGGCAAAACGCTTCCTTAGGGACGCGTTTTCCTACCACGTCCTCTGACATCGCGCTGATATAGACGCGCTTTCGGAGAATTGGGCCATTTCGGTAAATAATTATTTATCAGACCCATTTTGATAAATTTTTTATATGTAATTTTCCCACCCTTAAAATACTGGAGTTAAAAAATGCCACTAAAAAATGCCCTACGAAACCCCTATAAAAAAATCAACTAGAAACATTGATAAGAGAGACTTAGGATATGAAGACTTTCTCGTTTGAACAAATAACCTAAAAGAACTTCAACTCTAAAAGCAAGTGAGAAAAATAATAACTTCACTGATTGATCCTAAATAGGTTGCTTAAGCCTCCCATTTATAGCTCCTACATGGATTTTGAAGTAAAAATATAAATTATTTTAAGTTAACAAAACCCTATTTATTTAAGATAAATAAAAAATAAAAAAATAGTTCAATTTTAAAAAAACCTATATATCTAAGATAAAAAATATATATAATTTTAAAATATATTTTAAATTCAAAACCTATTTATCTAAGATAATTTAAAAATAGAAGTAGTTCAAAAACTTATTTATCTAAGATCAATAAAAGATAATATTTATTACAACCACAAAAGATATTTGTTTGATTATTATACACATTGCCCAAAACTCAAATATGACTTTATCACAAGCAAAAAGCTATTTTATGTGGACTCTATCTATGCCTGGATCATTCCTTCCTCTGAAAAGATTTGTCCTCAAATGTTAGACTTGCTTCAACAAATAAATATTCTATTGTAGATGGACTAATGTAATTGAGCTCTCTTCCATGAATCTATAAAATCTTTAAAAAAAAAATACCACTCAACAAACTTGAATTACAATTAGTGAATTCTTCTAAACATAACTCTAGTGAACTACTTTCTTCTTCATCACAAATTATAGGTTCATTATCATAAATTTTAGGCATAATTACATAAAATACTCTCAACGTCTAGGAATTTTTTATTTTATGCCATTGACATTTTTTATTGATATCCTCAATGTTATAATTTTTTCAAAAATTAGTCTAATCTTAACGCTAAATGTGAGTTGACCTTCAGTCAAGCGCCGGTCAACGAAATAAGCCTATGTGACGTTATAAACGGCGTCATCTATTTTTTTTAATTTTGTTTCCATCTTTCTTCTTATCTCTTCCTCTCTTCCCCTGTAGCTGCTATTACAAAAAAAAAAAAAAAAACCCACAACCATTTTCATCAGAGCCCACACCTGCATTTTTCATTGTGCACATTGGCCCGAATTCGTGATCACGCAAAGGCACTCTCAATAACCTAGGAATCCCACACTCCTGCAACTGATACTTTTGAAAACTACTTTGGATTTGACTGGTGTTGTTTATGAAATTGCAACCTTCAAAGCATTCTCTGTCACTGTCTTGAACAAAGGAAGTTCCTTGGTGAGGTCCTTTATTAAGCTGTTGAAACCTTGAAATTGACAAGAAAGGTTAACCATCTAATGGTGCTGACTCTCTAAATTCCTTAAGCTTTAGTCTTGAATTTATCAGCAACAATCCCTGCACATTGTTGAACAACATTCCCACAAATACCTGTTAATGTCTCCAACAAGACTTCTTCTGCATATTTAGAAGGGACTGAACCAGTAAAGAAAATTGCTTTTCTATGCAAACTAGTCCCATTAGGCAAATTCACAGTCAAATTCACCATGCTTTCTTCTCTACTAGAAAAGTTCTTAACTTTCCATCCATCAGTGCAATTTGAAAGAACATGGCATCTCTAATCCTTGCTTCTGATTCGGCTTTCACTTCCTCGTACTTAACATCCAATCTAGACCTAACAAGCTCCCTTGTTGGAACTGTGGTAACCCAACTTGGTTAAGAAAAACTTTGAACTTTGGATGTTCAAGACTTGAAAATGAAACCGACCGACAACATTTATACATCCAATCAGCTAAAAAACCAACAACACGCTCAATTTGGGATTTGCTTAAAGTTGGTCCAGGTGATACTTTAGGACTTTTTAGCTTCTTCACTCTATCTTCGGACATAGCCAAAACACTTAAATCTTCTCTTCCATCAGACAAAACCAAATGTTGTTCTAGTAACAAGTTTCTAGTTCCACTACTTGCTGTCACAACCGCCCCTGGTGAGGGTGAATAAGGTAACTGAAATAGAACCAGAACCCGAAGCAACAAGGACACTACCAGTGGCTGTCATAGTAACCGAAGATGAACTTTGTTTTCTATTACTTTGCGTTGCTGTTGGAGTTGTCATCGTTGTCGGAGATGGTGAAACAAATGAAATGGGTTTAGCAAGGGAGTTAAAGTTAGGACAAGTTCCTCACTTCAAATGTTCTGAAGCTGTTCTTTAAAGGATTGGAAGTTGAGAAAAAGGCGTCGCATAAAGAACACCAGAGTTTCACAGCTTTGGGAAGTCCGGTATCGGTGTTGTGAACAAGCGTAGGCTCAAGATGAGCCCAATACCAAGCTCCTTTACCTTTTATTGCTTTGGTTCAAACCATGACTAACCTTTTGTATCTCTTGTGTACGGCCTTGGCTGCTAATTCATCTACCGACACTGCGTCCGAAAGAAGAGTGAAATGCCGGCGTGGGCTCTGATGAAAGGAAGGGAGAAAAAGAAATAAGATGGAAACAAAATGAAAAAAATTTTAGATGACGTCATTTATAACGACACATATGCTTACTTCGTTGCCTGGTGTTTAACTAACGATTAACTTATTTTTACTGTTAAAATTGAATTGATTTATGAAAAAATTATAACATTGAGGATGTCAATAAAAAAATTAATGGCACAAAACCAAAAAACCTTAAATGTTGAGAGTATTTTATGCAATTATGCCTACATTCTATAAACTCTTCTTTAGTACAACATGTCTCTTTAGTAACATCAACATTAAATGTGTAACAAGATGTTATCTCAAGCCTATAAGCATTCCAAAATTTCTCTTGGTAATAAGCCTTGTTCAAACAATCACACCTTAGACGGTCTTTTTCACCACAATATTGGTATTCTAGAAACTGCTTCTAAAGAACTAATTTTTTGGATTCGTTGGAAAAGGCTTTTGTCAACTTCTGGTAATTATCCGCATATATCTTCTCTTGATGACTAAGAGTTTTAGTGAAAATTCTCTTTGCTCTAGTATCTTTTTTTTTTTTTTTGAAATTTGTTCTTTGAACTCCATTTCACGTTTTGTTAACTATTGCATTTGGTCTGCGTGAGCCTCGAGCAGTAAGAGGTTAGAATCCCTTTGATTAGATTTAGTTGTAGATTTTTCTTTACCAACATCGAATCTAGTCATCATGTAAATACTAAGAGAAACAATGAGACACAAGAAAACAAATTAACATCTCAAAATAAAATCACCCCGCTAATAGGTTTAATTCAAAACTTGTAAGTAGAGTAAGATTTTAAAAACAAGTAATAAGAGAGTAAGTTGAAAACTAATCTTCACAGGAAAAAAAACAAGGAATCTTAGTGGCTTTAATAGGCCAAAAATTTTGAAGATGCAATTTGTAATGGAAGGCTATAAAGGTGAAAAAAATATGTGTGCCGTAAATTCTGATAACATAAGAAAAGAAAAAGTGTTAGAGAGTGTACGAGAAACAATAAAGCTAGGTTGCAAATAATCCTAACTCTAAAATGAAAGAAAATGCTTAAATTAATAAAGACGTAAGAAAACTTTTACCCAACTATTGAAAAGAAAGAGTTTTAGTGCCTTTGAAATTAAAAAAAAAAAAAACAAATGTGTTGGGTTAAACTTGAATTTTGCAATGAAAAAATGAAAAACAAGAAAATTAGATACAAATATTTACGTGGAAAACCCCTTCAGAAGAGGATAAAAAACCACATGTAAAAAAAATTTCACTAAAATGACAAATAACCGATGAAGAGTACAAGATGGCGAAACATACAAACCCGAACCCAAAAATAAAAAGTTCTCTTGAAATTCCCACAAAACTTTCTCTTAATTATGTTGTTGAGTCAAACTCGCTAGGGTTGCTAAGAACCCTATTTATAGACTAAAATTCGGTGGCTAATCTGATTAAAATATACCCAAAGTTCGACTGAAAAAGATAGCAAGTTTAACTAGGAGAAAAAAACCTAGTTTAGTAGGGAACACGTCGCCACGTCGTGACGTGACATATTACCTTGTTGGGACTTCATTTTTCACATTGTCAGGACATGGCGATTGTCACGCATCAAAATTTGACCTAGTAGTTTTGGGTTAGTAGAATCAGGTTTTTTTTAACCGGAGGTTGAGTTAGATATCGAGAAATAGGCCGTAAATGAGTAATTTAAGTATGTAAGTGTCATAATCAGATTTTTATTTTATTATTTAGCTCAAAATAAAATTTAATTTTGAGGTCTAATTTGAAAAAAAATGAGTTTTAATTAATTTATGACCTTTTGAAAAGGGGAAGAATAAGGAGTGACCTAAAGGGCAAATTGCCCAATTTTTTAAATTAGTCTTCTACATAGAGTATACCACCGTATTCTTCCCTCTCGTAACACTCCAAATCATTCAAGATTTTTTTCAAAACCTAAAATTAGAGAGCTTCTTTCAAAATTGATTTATCCTTTCATATTTATTAACCTCCCAAACACCAAAACAACCCTCAATTTCAAACGAAAAGCGTGTTTTCTTTCCCAAATCCGCCATTTTTCTTCTTGAGTTGAAATCCAAAATTAGAGTTGTAGATAATCGTTTTCATCAAATCAAGGTAATATTTTGACTTTCTATGGTTAAATAAAGAGTGTTGTTAATTCAAATCGAGTTTTAAATGAGTATATTTAAATTCGATATTTTTAAAATATGTTTGGATTAAAAAATGGTAGATATCGAAATATTGAGTAAAATTGTATTTTAAAAGTTTTGAAGGATTTATGTGTCGAGGCACACAATGGATTGTCTTTAGTCAAGAATGCTACACTGTTGAAAGGGCTTCATTGAAACCGATTGGAAAAGTGTGCTATCATTTCTTGAAAAGTCAGCTTATACCATCCACGCACAATACCACCGTTTCCAAGGAAAGGATGTTGTTGTTGCATTCTATTATAAAAGGAAGAACAATTAATGTGGGAAGGATAATTTTTCAGAAAGTCCACCGTTGTGCTGAGAAGAATACTGAAAGTTTAAATTTTCCTTCTCTATTACTGCATTATGCAAGACTACTAATGTTCCTCTTACTGGTGCTGAGGATATTACTCCTAATAAGGGTGAACCACAAGGGTAATTTTTGTAAGGCTTCGAGGCATTGATACTGCCTCGGAAACTCAACAAAGTTAGGCTTCTACTACCACGCGTATTCCCACAGCAACACCTTCGGTCCCTAGAGGCTCATTTGACCAGCAAATATTAAACTCCTTGAAGCAGCTAGAGCAAAAGATATCCTTGTTTGAAAGTCAACAGTACCAACTAGCTGAAGAGTTGGTCCAGGCTAAAGAGCAGCAAGCTCATATTGGTCATATGTGAGGGATAGAGATTTGACAATTAAGCGATCTTTACAAAAGAATTTTTCAAAACCAATGCCAGAATTCCCTATCTTCCCCTCGATTTTGCTCCCATCAGTTTAGTCTGTAGTAGAACCAGCTCCAACTACTACCAGAGCTGACTCAGAAAATGAAGCGACCAATGTTGATGTTGGATAAGCTGCTGAGGAAACCGAGAAATCAACATTCGTTAAGCCTGGGAAGGATAAAAAAGAAGGAAAGGAAGGACAAAATGACCCTACTACTACTACAACTCTTGCCACTACAAAAGGTAAAACTCTTGTACCACTATCTCTACCAGCCTCTGTGACTGCACAAAATCGTGCGATTGATCAGTTGATCGATGATCTCATGGAAATTAATAAGGAAGGTGAAGATGTAAGCCCCTTGAAAAGGAAGATCAGGTACAAGGTCAGTGCCTGCAAGTCCACATGAAGAATTGAATAAAATACCTATAATACAACCCAAGCCAGATAAGTTTTTTTTCTCTTTTCTTTTAATGATCATGCATTTCATTGCATTTTTCCATGACATTTGTCTATCCCTATCTATATTTTTGTTGCATGTACATGCATTGAGGACAATGCATCCCTTAGGTTTAAGGGTGTATTGTGCATTTAGGTTGCACTTTATATAGTATGTTTTGCCACTGCATTATAACCACCGAAGTATTTTTTTCTATAAGAAGTACAATTTATACTTATGATGTTCGATTGTGAATTTATATTTTTCGATATACCTAGAACATGTGACAGTGAATTGGGTGAATTTAGCTTAGGTTAAGATGCTTGAAAAATAATTCCTAAAGATAGGATGTCTTATACTCAGTGTGTTTTTTTTTGGGATATAGTACATATCTTTTAATGAACTTAGGGATTTTTAAAGCCAAGCATTAGTTATATTGCCACAGCATTATTTAATAAAGGACAATAGGCACTCCAATATTTAGAATTGCCAAATATGTCAACATCACTTTGTTTGCTCCATCATGTTGTTTATTAGAAAGGTGAGTTTAAGAAAAAGCGTGTTTCATGAAAATAAAATTAGGGGCACTCCATTGTAGCAAAAAGGACTGAGTAGCTAAGGAGGTAGTTGTATGCTCCATCCATCTTTTTAGTCAAAAGTTCAAGCTTTATGGGTGCCTTTCGGTTTAAATTATGACATGATTAAGTATTCAGCAATTCAGTGTATGCTCCATTGTGATTGTCAAGTCAAAGAATATTGTAACATGCTAAATCCCATAATAATAACAATAATAATACTATCTCTTTCATTCAAAAAAAGGAGAAAAAGAAAGAAAAAAACATAAATGTGATTAATATATTCTGAGCAGGCTTAAAGCAAGTAACTTATGACTAGGTAATAAATGAAATAAGTAAATTAGAAGATGGTTGCTATAGGCCAAAAGAGGGAATACATGAGTACTTAGGAGATTTTGTGTTTAGGGAAAAAATCTTGCACTACCTTTGTTGAGCAAGCCTTTAACAGTCGAATGAGTTTTAGGAAATAAGGGAGATTGCTGAGAACTGATGTACTTGTTCTTCAAAAAAACCTGACAGTATGAGTTGGTCTGGTGTGTTGGCAAAATGCTAGCATTTATGCATACATGCATATTTCGCTTGAGGACAAGCAATAAATCAGGTTTGAGGGTGTGATAACTCTTGAAAAGAGTTATATTTTCTGCCCTGGGACCTAGTTAATTGCCTATACGTAAGTATATCTAAATGCATTTTAGGACGTTTCATTAATATTTTTTTAACATTACATTAGAACTTGGGTTGCGTTTAAATATAAGGTGTTTTTAATTGCTCATGGAATGGATTGTTTTATGGTATTGGTAGGTGAAGGATGAGGAACAAGAAATAAATGAGTGAAGTTTTGTCAGGGCAAAAGGGTGGTCACATAGACAGCCAATATGCCGTGGCAATGTCGGGAAGATGTCCAGTCAGCATGCAACGCATATCAGTTTCAACCTAACTCTACTTGTACCAGATAAATTTTCCTAGAAAAGAGGAGAAAATAAATCTTGGGGCTATTGGAATTATCCTAAAAAAAAGGAAAAAAATCAATTTAAAAAGAATCAAAGGAGGAAACCCCAGGGCGCAGACCTGCGGGTAGAGATCCTTGGGGAAAATTAGAAGGTAGCGGCTGAATAGAGAGAGGAAGAGGAAAGACGTAGGCAACTTCTCTTAGCCACCTTAGGACACTGCACAGCTAGAGTATGGATTGAACAAGCGAACGGTGTCTTCCCGACATTCTTCCAATATTTCTAATCTATTTATTCATGAATTGCAGTGATGAAAATGATGTTTAAGTTGAATTTTATTTGCCAACCTATGAGTTATATCTCATAGGGTTAGGATTACTTTGATGAAACTTTAACTGTCTTTAAGGGCTACAATTTAAGTCTTAGTTATTTTACTATTTCATTCAATTATTTTATTCTTTACAATCCATGTGAGCAATCCCTAGACATAGTCAACTGTGCAACATATCCTTAAATTCATCTAAATTCTAAAAAGGTTAGATTAGTTGGATCGTGGTTGAATGATATGGGCAAGTACTTGATAGATACTTGTAGTAGACTATAGACATAAAGCAGCATTCATATAGAAGGAAAAAAATGCAGGGTACCATATTAAAGGCCTAAGACACCGGTAAGGTAACTTGGGGTTTCTGCTTTCGAAAGAAGTAAGCCACTTTAGAACTCTTTTGGGTAGTAGGTTAAGTATGATTTAACTAAGGCATTGCTGATAGGAAAAGTAGATTCTTAGTAATCTCGACCTTCCCACTCAAGATCGCATAACCCTTATCTCTGTCGTAGTATCTTTACCATATCATTCTTAGTCATTTATTTATTCGTTGCATATCAATCATGTAGTTATTCTCATAATTGCCATTACATTCCTACTCTTGTTTTGCATAGCGTTTCCAAGTACTCATTAGTTTCACATAATGCATACATCACTATTCCTTTCATTTCCATTACATACTTATCATTGTTTTTGTCATCACATAGCATTAGTCACATTTTACAATAATAACTTGACCACTTTAGTGCCACAATTCGATCTTCGTGGGAACGATACTCACACATCACTTTACTACTTGATTCCACGTGAATACTTACACAAATCACATATCATTTCACACGCGATAGAGCTCGGTTTGCACTTTATTGATTTACTATGTTATGGACTTTCATGGACTTTTCATACTTTTTGGACTGTAAATTATGTTTGGGACATTACTATTGATTTATTTATTTTATGAATATTTTATTCATAAATAGAATCTTAATCAAGATGGTGAAACCAAAAATATACTACGGTGTTAAAAGACAAATTCTAAAATGTTTTATTCCACTGCAAAATCTTTGAAATCTAACATAATGGTTTACAACTTAATTGGTAAAGTATACGTGATTGTTTTGATAAAATTGGTGTAACAAGGTGTTTCACGCAATCATATGATTGTTCATGTTTTTAATAAATTTGATAACTTTATTTTTCTGATATTAAAATTAAGTTTTTTTTTATAAATGTTAAACATGAATATTTTTATGTAAGGATGTAACCCTCATAATCCAACCGTAACATCTAGGCCGGGTTAGGGGTGTTATATTTGTTGGTATTAGAGCTAGGTGGCAAAAACTTTGGCTTTGTATTTTGGGTTCAAAATGTTTTAGAAAGATAAATTTTTGTTTTAAACGGAAGTCCCACTAAAAGTTAATTTTTGATTTTCAAAAAGTGAAACTGAGACTCTAGGACTGATCCAAGTAAGAAATTTAAACTTTAGTTATGCTTTAGATATAATTTTGTATGTGACACTTTAGTATAAGTATTCGCCTTTAAGACTGTAGTGCTATAAAACTCTCTAAATACTGATAAGTACTCCGATAAAACTTTAAAATTATGGTTTTAAAACTTAAACTGATCCATAAAAGTTTTTGAAACTTGTATACAAGATAATGAGTAGTCGTGGATCTCGAAGACGTGGTACCTATGAACGTAGTGGTCGTCGTCGGGGGCTCGAGTTGAGTCATCTTTAATGGGTAGTATGCCCTAATTAGATACAAGTTAGACTGTCAGAACTCTGATCACTGAGACTGGGTCTGGTGCTGACACTGTTGGGGACGACGCATTATCCCAGGTTATGTTGAGGGTTTTGGAGAGGGTCGCTTGAACTCATACTAGATCTGGGAGTCAAGGTTCGGTAACTAAACAACTCAGGTCCAATGGAGTTAAACTATTTAGGGGTGTCGCTGGAGTTGCCCCAACTATGACCGAGTATTGGTTGGTGGCCACAGAAAGAATAATGAATGATCTAAACTGTACTTCCAAGTAGAAACTAAAGGGTGCAATATCTTTGTTTCATGATGAGTCATATCGGTGGTGGTTGACTGTAGAGGAGGGTACTCAGCCTAAGCGGTTAACTTGGGATTACTTTCGAAGTGCCTTCTAGAATAAATATGCGAGGGCGAGCTATGTTGAGGCCCATAGACGCGAGTTTATAGGGCTGACTGAGGGGGATAGATTGGTGGCCGAGTATGAGGCCAAATTCTTGAGATTGAGCAGGTATGCTCACGGTTGGTAGTAACTGATTATGATAAAAGTATTTGATTTGAGGAGGGTTTGAGGCACGACATTTAGGTTCTAGTAGCTCCCCAATAGGAGCGAGTCTTTGAAACTTTGGTGGAGAAGGCTAAGATTAATGAGGATATTAAGCATGCTGAGCGCGAGAAAATGAAGAAGGAGAAAATTTAAAATAAGAACAAGAAGGATTTAGGTCTTTCTAGTTCTTATCAGCAGCCTATGAAATGGGTCAGGTTTGTAAAACCTCAACGGGCAAAGCTAGTTGCCAGAGTTGAGCCTATTTCTAGAGTTGAGCAGATACCGATTTGTGGGTTCTAGAATAGACACCATCTGGGTGAGTGTTGTAGGAGGAGTGGGGCTTGCTATAGGTGTGGGTTTACTAAGCATAAGATTGGTGAGTGTCTTTTGGATGGTTAATTAGGTTCAGGCACCGGTTCAGGGTCAAATTCAACCTTAGAGGGTGGGTTATCCACTATTGAGGGTTCCTGGACAAATAAGGGTAGGTAATGGTGGTGGTTGTGGTAAAAAAGAACTGGGCAAAGGTGCAGTTCAGACTGAGGCTAGATAGCCAACCTTAGTTTATACGACAAGGCACCGAGAGGACCAGGATGCGGCTGATGTGATTGTCAGTACATTTGATATGCATTCAGTTCCTTATTTTGCATTAATTGATTATGGTTCTACATATTCCTACATATTTAGTAGTATACCGGGTAATCTGCTCGAGTTGTTACAGTATTTAAGAGGTGTTCGTTTGAGGTACAGGGGTTTCTTTTTCCGCTGATTTAATGGGGTTGCCCTTCCAAGAGTTTGATATGATTTTGGGAATGGATCGGTTGGTGAAGGGTTGGGTCAGATTAGATTCGGAGTATAAGAGGGTGATGTTTAAGATTGAGGATGGTGAAGAGGTTGTGATGGTCAACAAGTGTCGAGATTACCTCTCTAATGTGATCTCCGCTCTAATAGCCAAAAAATTGGTTTCATAGGGGTTGTGATGCATATTTGGCGTATGTGCACGATATGAGTATTGTAGGTTTGACTGTGGAAGGTACTCGTACTGCTAAGGATTTTCCTAATGTCCCCTGAGGAGTTGTCGGGATTACCACAAGATAGGGAGGTTGAGCTAGAAATTGAGGCTCTACCAAGGATAGTTCTAGTATCAATCGCCCTATATCAAATAGCACCAAAAAAACTAAAGGAATTAAAGTTCCAGTTTCAGGAACCTCCGGATAGGGTGTTCATTAGCCTAATGTGTCCCCGTGGGGAGCACCAGTCCTCTTTTTCAAAAAGAAGGATGGCTTTATCAGAATGTGTGTGGATTATCATCAGTTGAACAAATTGACAGTAAAGAATAAGTACCCACTTCCAATGATCGATGACATGTTTGATCAGGTTCGTGGGACGTTTGTGTTTTCGAAAATTGATCTTCGATCGGGGTATCATCAGTTTAAGGTTAAAGAGGTCGATGTGCACAAGACTACCTTTAGGACTCACTATGGGCATTATGAGTTCATTTTCATACCATTTGTTTTGACTAATGCTTCGATTGCATTCATGTATCTCATGAATCGAGTTTTTCAGCCATATTTGGACAAGTTCATCATCATTTTTATCGATGATATTTTCGTATACTCTAAGACCAAGGATGAACATGATGAGCATCTTAGAGTAGTTCTTCAGATTCTGCATAAGAAGCCAAGTTAAGTAAATGTGAATTCTGGTTGAGTAAAGTTATGTTTCTGGGGCATGTGGTTTTCGCTGAGGGTATTCGAGTAGACCCTAAGAAGATAGAGGCTATTCTGGATTGGAAGTAACCTAGAAATGTAATTGATCTTTGGAGTTTCCTACATCTAGCGGGTTACTACCAGAGGTTTGTTGAGGGATTCTCACTAATGGCAACTCATTTGACTAAGTTACTACGTAATAACACTTCGATTGTTTGGGCTGTTGAGCAGCAATCGAGCTTTGAAAAGCTCAAATCGGTTTTGATTCAGGCACCCATTCTGATTCAGCCTGAATCTAGGAAAGAGTTTGTTGTGTATAGTGATGCGTCTTATACCGGTTTGGGGTTTGTATTAATGCAAGAGGGTAAGGTAGTAGCATATGAGTCTAGACAACTTAAGCAACATGAGGGTAATTATCTGACACATGACCTCGAGCTTGCCGCGGTTGTTTTTGCACTTTATAGGATAATTATAAACCTATACCAATGCCATAAGATTTATAAAACTGCATAACCATCAACTCACAAATGAGTAAATCCCTCAACAACACGTATACTTTTCATTCATGACATAATAAGATTTTATAAGTTGTATTACATAATCATCAACCTTTTCTTAAGACGATGAACCATTCCATTTACTTAGCATAAGCTTAAATAACATTATCAATTCACGAATTAGTGTGTTTATTCATGACATAGGTAAATTCATCCATAGCATAAGTAAATTTTTCATATATAAGTAAGTCCTTTAACTCATCAATCCTTTTATATCATCATATTACATCTAAATTATAAACTTACCGTTTCATTACCTTTTCTTACTGTATCATTTGCATAATACAAGACATAAACATAAACATCAACCAATTACACAAGCTTGACAAAAGCCTAAATATCATCATTAATACACAATTTAGTGCATTTATACATAACTCTTTTGGGATCAACCACATGATATGACATTTCATAAGAAAATATATCTTTTGATTCATACAACCTTTTCATGCACATAAGCATATTTTCATTTGGACATTTACCATTTTGATGTATATCATTAAGATTAAGTATGATAGAATCCAACCATAAGCTTGGCACAAGCCTAAGCATCATCAACAACACATGTTAGTGCATCAAGTCATAATTCACTTGAATTAACATAAGGTAAGTCATTATACATGAGCAACATCATTTGAAACCATCAATTTCATGAACATAAACATACTTTCATTGAACATTTCCTTTTCAATCCTTTTCATAGATTCATGACATAAGTCCTTTGAATACTTACTGTTCCTTTCATTCTCATGCCTGTTGAACCATTTAGAATAACATCGAATACGTGGGAAAGCTCACACAAAGTGTGCTAAACATATAGTCATAACCTTTCCGATTCCTTTACATGTTGCTCACTCGAGTTATGAAATGGGTCTGCTCACACAAGCTAAAGGTCAAAATGTAAGCTACGCGATGCTGCTTACAAAAGCTGTTGGGTATCCACAAAAAATGCAGGACCTCAGCCATTAGTAGGACATTCAAGACCAACACTCGAAACATGGTAACCCTAATGACATGTCATTTATATCCTACGTATTCCTAAGGTTCAAACGGGACTTGATAATCGTTGAAACATCGTTGGATTTCCACATTTGATTTCATGTAAAATAATACATGAATATATAATTCAATATAACATTAACACGTTAATTAATCATACGAACTTACCTTGCTAATTTGCAGCAATGAATAAGTATAGGGGCTATTTGGAAATTTTCTCTTCTTCTCAATTTTGCACTCGTTCTCGATATAAATTAATAATTTCATTCAATTAATTAATTTAGACAGTAAAACCAATTTATTTTATGCAATATAGTCCTTTTTGACATTTTTACAAATTTACCCTCAACTTTCCATTTTATTCAATTTAGTACTAATCATGCTAATAAACCAATTTTATTAAAAATCCATACTAGCTGAATGTTAATAGCATCCATTGCAGCTCGCATTTGTAAAAATTTCACACCAAGTCCTTGAATTATTATTACTTTAGCAATTTAATCCTTAAGCATTTAAATCATTAAAATTATTTAACAAAATACTTATAAATAAAAATTAATAATTCAAATTCATCATTTAACATCCAAAATCACAAAGATTCATCAATGACAACATTCAAAATCTTTAACAGTTTCAAAAATAAAGGTACTGGCTAGCTGGACCTAATTGCAACGATCTAAAATACATAAAATTATTAGAAACGGGTGAAAAATGGCTTACCATGCAAGGATATCACCATAGCCGAACCTTGAAGAATTTCTATGGAGCATTCAGTTTGTTTAAAGAACAAATGAAGAAGACAAATGGTAATTTTCATCTTTTATTTTAATTTTATTAATGATTTTTAATTACTTTAACATTTCCACATGAATAAAACAAAAATTTAAAGATCTTTTGCTGCCCTACTAATTAAAAATGGTACATTTACCATTTTAATCCTTCCACTTATAACCATTAAGCCATTTAATCACTCAAATCTAATAGTGATCAAATTTTACATCATTTAATATTTAGTCCTTTTTAAATTAATTAACTATCTAAATATTAAAATTTCTTAATGAAAATTTAATACAACCTTAATAACACTTTATAAATATTTATAAAAATATTTACAACTCAGTTTATAGAAACAAGGTCCCAATACCTCATTTTCTAAAACCACTTGACTTTAGGGTCTTACCACTTGAACCTAATTATTCTTTCATTTATCCAAAAATCATTAAATCAAATTTTATTATTACACCATATATTACTCGTAAATATTAAATAATAATATTTATGGGCTCACACGTCGGATTTGTGACCCTAAAATCACTGTTTTGACACTTCAAAGAAATGAGTTGTTACAATGGGAACGGGTAACTATGGACTTTGTTAGTGGGTTACCTTTAACACCTACTAAGAATGAATCAGTTTGGGTTATTGTGGATCGGTTAACTAAGTCTACTCACTTCATTCCGATTAGGACCGATCACTCCTTACAGAAGTTAGCGAAGCTTTATGTCTCTAAGATTGTTAGGCTTCATGGGATTCCAGTATCGATTATCTCAAACTGTGATCCTCGTTTACTTCTCGCTTCTAGAAGAAGTTACATGAGGCTCTAGGTACTCAACTAGATTTTATTATGGCATTTCATCCGCAGACTAATGTTCAGTCTGATAGAGTAATTTAGATTTTGGAGGATATGCTTCAGAGTTGTGTTATTGATTTCTGAGGTAGTTAGAAGGAGTTTTTGTCGCTAGCTAAATTTGCTTACAATAATATTTTTCAATCTAGCATTCAGATGGCGGATTATGTGGTTTTTTATGGTTAGTAGTGTCGCACTCCACTTTGTTGGATTGAGTTTGGTAAGAGGAAGGTTCTGGGTCTTGAGTCAGTGGCTGAGACTAAGGATAAGACTCGTATAATTTGATATCGACTTAAGGCTATTTCTGAAAGACAAAAGTCTTCTATGGACCTTAGGAGACGAGATATTGAGTTCGAGGTGGGGGGACCGTGTTTTCCCTAAGGTATCTCCTTGAAAGAAGGTTCTTAAATTTGGTCATAAGGGCAAATTAAGCCCTCGTTTCTTTGGGTCGTATCGGGTTTTGAGGCATGTTGAGCCGATTACTTATCAGTTGGAGTTATCTCCAAAGCTGGATCAAATTCATGACTTCTTTCACATCTCCATGTTGAGGCATTACCATTCTAATCATTCTCATGTGGTTCTAGTGGAGGAAATTGAGTTAAGGCCGGACTTGTGTTTTGATGAGGAGTCGATACAGATACTAGATCGTGAGTTAAAGTCTTGAGGAAGAAGACCATTCTGTTAGTGAAGGTATAGTGGAGGAATCATGGTTCAAAGGAGGCCACATGGGAGCTTGAGGACTTGATCTGTCAACAGTATCCCTATCTTTCTGAGTCAGGTAAATTTCGAGGACGAAATTTCTTTAAAGGGAAAGATGTAAAGCCCCGAATTTTATTAAGTATGGAATGTTAACTTGGTTTAATGGTTGAGTGTTGTGATTATGTGCATGAAGTTTTGGGTTCGAGTCTTTCCTTTGAATATTTTTTAACTTTTGGTCTTATTCTTATCCCTGATTATTTGGCTTGAATCTTATTTCTGGGAAAGTTATGACAAAAATGAGCTTGTAGGTTCAATGTGTTGGATCGCCGGCACCCCTACGGCGCAGCGGAAAAAAAATAAATCGGCGACCCTAACCATGGATCCATGTGTGAGGAACGAATTGGGGTGATCAAGGTTACGAAATTACCTAATGTTTATTCAGAGTAGACAGCAACACCTCAACAACGAGTAGTCTGATTTGCTGTTGAACCAAGCCGCAATCTATCGTGATCCCGGCCTCTACGTAATCCACCCAGTTGACTACGAACGGAAGGAATCCCCAAAACAGTTTTGAGAGTTATTTTTCTTTGACGACTGTTAGACTCAAACAAAGAAAAACAGGATTATATATATCCTTTTGTTTTAGGGTTTTTAGGAATTAAATAAATATAATAATATTTTTAAACCGAAAATTATAATTACATTAATTATAAT
Organism: Gossypium raimondii; assembly: GCF_025698545.1. Classification (NCBI taxonomy): domain Eukaryota; kingdom Viridiplantae; phylum Streptophyta; class Magnoliopsida; order Malvales; family Malvaceae; genus Gossypium; species Gossypium raimondii. The sequence continues at coordinate 23,009,499 of NC_068567.1, read as the reverse complement.
ATAAGTCCGGTAAACCATATATTTATTTGAATTCTTATGCTAACCAAATTCATGTCCTCACTATACATACAACAACCTTGTACATAATGTGTTGGAAATTTGATTACCGAATTAAATTAATTCTATAATTAATTTAATTCAAGCGACCCCAAAAACAATACCAACTATGGTTTATTCCGTTCATTTCAACTATAGGGTGTGACTCTGTAGGTTCCTGTAACGTTAGCAGTAACACTAGAATGATTCTAATGCTACAAACAATGAGTGGCATCTAGCAATGCATCATTGATACCTAAGTCACAAGAGATCATGATTCGACATAACCTTTTTTTATGATTAACCTTTTATGCAATAATCCTTAAGTCCTTTATCTCTGGATTGGACACAAGTCATGGAATAGTCACACTTGCATTGTCCATTCCATGTTCCTTGATATCTTAAGCAGACTACGATATACAAATAAGTATGACAACTAATATCAACTTATTTGAGCATGGCCATGCATTTCTAGTATCACTTAATCAAGTGGCCTAAGATATTACTCCTATTATGTAGGAGGGACTTATCCTATATCGACCAACCATATCCCTCTACATAGATTGTGGTATATCCAACATCAGTCTTTATAGAACAACCAGTTACGGTGTACGTTTGACTGTATCAAAATATACAACTCACGATGTTGGGATTATGATGATCTCAAGTCTGAGGATCATATAAATATTAATCATTATGAGTAATGTCGTGACAATTACATAATAATCCAAGAAACATACTCATAACGGGTCAGTCCAATATGTTGTTCTCTAACACACATATTCATGTAATGATTCTGACATTCCATATCAATGACAACTCTTTATCATTAATCAACTACATGTTAGTCTTAATGCATTATCGTTGTCCTATCCAACAATAATACTTGACTAAGGAACTTTTAAGAATAATCATATTATTCTCAGGACATTATTATAAAACAATTTATTTATATACACAGAAAAGAAACTGAAATAATAATGGTAACGCCTTATATTAATAAACATGATAAATCAAGTATGTTATTACAACCATCTCATGATTGATCTTTGGGCATACTCTAACACAATGGTGAGGTGTTAGCTTACCCTTGGGTTTTGTGTTCAAATATCTGTATATGCAATATGGGAATTATTTTTGTTTCTTGCCATGTGTTAGAAATTGGGTTGTCTTCAAATTCTAATAAAGCTTATTTGATTTTGATTGAATATCACATTTAATTTTTATCTTATAGTGAATTTAAAAAAAAAAAACTACCCCTAAGTTTGCTCCCACTCCCAACCGTCCACCTCGTTCCCCCACATTTCTTTTCTTTTCTTTCTTTTGGTTTCTCTTTATTCTCTTTTTCTCCTTTCCTTTCTCACTTTAGAAATTCTTTCTTAGCTATTATTTTCTTTGTTGTTGTTCCATTTGTTTCATGTGTTCGTGTGCGAGTTTTGTCCTTTGATCGTGGTTCAAAGTTTGGTGTAAGTTCATTAAATTTTTTCTCTATTATTTTAGATTGGATTTATTTTTGGATAATATTGGAGTTGTTGGTGTTTAGTCTTCTTTTTACGTAGTGTTCAGTGTTTTTGTGATTTTGTTAGGCGAAGGGTGTGAGAATTGTGTCCCACAAGTAAAGTAATTCTTGTTTTTGATGTTTCCGAGTAGTAAGTACTCGAATTTCAGTTTAGGAACTGAAATTTTGATTAAGGACTGTGATGTTGGATGGTAATTTAATGGTTAGTTGATTTAATTTAATGAATGATTCTAAGATTCTTGAGTTCCCTGTTGCATGGCTAATCAAAAATATTGTCAGGTGTGTGAATCTAACCCGAAACTTCGATCGAAATTCAGAAAAATTGAAAAACAGGGGCTATTTTTTAAATTTCCCAGCTTCACACGACTGTGTCGCAAGCTATGTGACAGACTGTGTGCACCACACGACCGTGTGGTAGGCCGCGTGTGTGAAATTAAGCTTTATTTGATAAAAGATTTTGATATAGCAAATTAAAAGTGTTTTTGAATATAAGCTGAATTTGACAAAATAATTTTAAATTTGAATTCCAAGAAATAAAATTGTTAATACTTACAATAAACTTTTAGAAAATTTTGAAACAATTTTAAAATCAAGTGAAATTATTTTTAACCAAGTCAAAATGATCTCAATTAAGTTAAAATCATTTTAACACATCAAAATGTTTTTCAAATAAGTCAGAATTTCTCCAGGCCAAAAAGTATCAATACGATTTTGCCTAGTATCGATAATATTTTAAAATAATTGACACCCTTAGTAAAAATGAGACCAAAAAGGCATTCTATCAAAAACCTAAAAATTATCTATACCATGATCTCGATATTGATATTTTTCTAAAATAATCGATACCTTACTTAAAAATGATACCAAACTTGTATTATGTTTCTCAAAAACCCTACAAGGTATCGATCCAGTATCAATACCTCTTTCAGAAAGTATCGATAAAATATTTTTGAAGTATCGATTTTTTTCATTCCAACGATCACTGAATTAGAATTTATGACAAAAAATATCAATACCCTTTTTAAAGGTATCGATACTCGAAGTTGCAAGTGAAATAAATGTTCTGGTTTTCATCCTCAACGACCATATTTACTTCTCCAACATCCTCAATGGCTAAAAATGTATTAAGGGGTATAAATAACATCTTTTAAAGTCCTACAACATCCAACAAAAGTAGTTCAAGAAAATATCATCAATTAAAAAATTTTAGAGCTTAAATTTTCATATTCTTCTTACATACACTTGTGAGCCTTATCTCCTTTATTTTTGCTCAAGTGTATTTCATTGTATTTGTGCTTCAATTTACAAACAAAGTTATCTTGTAAGGATTGTTTCTTTATTTCCTTATTTGTATCTCTTTGACAGGCTTTTAAACTTAAGATTTGGGGTAGAAATCTTAAGGAGTTGTAAGGTTAAACCTTGTTCTCAAAGGTTGAACAAATTATTGGATTTGGGAAAATCCTTAGTGGTGGAAAGCTTAGGTAGTGGAGTAGGCAATTGGGGTCGAATCACTCTAAATTCTTTGTGTTCTTTATTTCTTTCTTGCCTTTGCTTTCACCAAAATTTTAAAGGCCAATTCAACCCCCTCTTGGCATTTTTGGTTTGCTTCATCGAGCTTTCAATTGGTATCAGCGCTAGAGCTCTAGAGACGATTTTACCACCAAGAGAGAAGATCCTCAAGGTTTTCTAGTTAGAAGCTTAAGTTAAGAAATCTTTTACATGGCATCGGAGCAAAATTCCACTATATTGGTAGAAGGGCATTCCACCATGAGGCCTCCTCTATTTAATGGCAACAACTACTCATATTGGAGAACAAGAATGAAGCTATTCATCCAAGCCAACGACTATGAAGTTTAGAAGATAGTTACTAATGGGCTATCCATCCCAATAAAGAGGGTCGAAGGTGTTGTTATCCCAAAGAAAGAGAATGAATGAGACGAAAATGACATCAAGAGGGTGCAATTAAATGTAAAGGCTATGCACACCCTATTTTGTGCTTTTGATTCCAATGAGTACAATAGAGTCTCATTGTGTGAAAATGCAAAAGAAATACGGGAAAAGCTTGAAGTCACCCATGAAGGGATAGGTAGAGTCAAGGAGTCCAAGATAAGTCTTCTTACCCTCGATTATGAATTGTTTAGAGTAAAATCGGAAGAAGGAATTAATAAGATGTTTGATCGCTTCACTCATATCATCAATGGTTTCAAAGCTCTTGGGAAGACATATCCCAACAAGGAGATGGTAAAGAAAATGTTGAATAGTCTCCCAACATCTTGGGAACCTAAAGTGACGACAATAGAAGAGTCAAAGGATCTCAACTAACTCTCACTTGATGAGCTCATTAGTTCTTTATTGACATATTCAATGAAGATCAACTACAATGCAAAGGAAATCAAAGAAGTTCCAAAGAAGGTGGGAGTTGCTTTAAAATCAACAACTTGTGAGAAGAATGAAGACTCTAATAATGATGATGATGAAGAAATGACAATGTTTGCAAAAAGATTCAAGAGGTTCATGAGGTCCAACAAAGAAAGACAATTCCAAAAGAAGGAAGGACTCAAGAATGAATCTACTAAAGAGAAGGACCCTATCATATGCTATGAGTGTAAGCTTCGCATTTCGGACAAGCATGAATACATCTATAGGATAACTTCCGTCGTGAAAGTTCTTTGGCGTTTTTATACCGTATCCTCTATTTCTCTCGATTTGTAATCCAATACACAAATCAATTGGTTTGGTTAGGCTGGCTACATGCTGTGTATTATCAACGATTTCCACAAAAGGTGGTAAGATGACGTCTTGAGCAGTTACATATCCGGGACACATCAAATTTGAGTGTCCTAAATAGAAGAAAAGAGGGTCAAACAAACAAAAGCTTAAGGCTCATATTGCTACTTGGGGTGATAAAGATTCATCGGACAATGAAGATCAAGAAGTAGTCAATCTTTGCCTTATGGCCATCGATGATATTAACGTAACTTCTAACTTATCTACTTTAAATGATTATTCTTTTGATAAGTTGCAAGATGCCTATGATGAATTAGGTTTAGAATTTGAAGTCATGATGTTAAAACATAAGAAAAATGTTTGAAAATTGAAAATTGAAAATGACTTACTTTCTAAAACCAATCATGAACTTGAGGAGAAAGTAAATAAAATGCAAGAAATTATTAATGACTTTGAAAAGAAAATTTTAGACTTGCATAATTTACTTTTAAAAGCTCAAGAGGATCATCAAAAGCAACTTGAGTTGCTTAAGATTGAAAAAGCTCACTCTAAAAAATTTTTAGAAAAAGGAGAAAATTCAAAACAAAACTATGTTCAAAATAGCTTTAATTTCTATAAACATAGAGATCCCGAAAATTTTTACAAGAGAGAATTCAGTAAAAGTGTATGGGTCCCTAAATGACTCATAATTTCTCAAGATAGGAGCTTTATTTCAAAATGGATACCCAAAGGGAATAAAATTATAGGAACTAATGCTTATGGACCCAAAAGAATTTAGGTACCAAAAATCAAATCTTAATTCTATGTTTGTAGGGAAAGGAGCATTCTTTGAGGTGGGTTACTCAAAGAAAAACTTATGGTACATTGATAGTGGATGCTCAAGACACATGACTGGTGGCAAGAGTCATTTTATCAATTTGAAGCCAAAAAATGGAAGAGAAGTTACATTTGGTGACAACTCTACCAAACAAATTGAAGGAATAGACTCCATTGGTAAAAACACTTCTATCATTATTGAAAATGTCTTACATGTCAACGGTCTTAAGCATAATCTTTTAAGTATTAGTCAATTATGTGATAGAGTTTTCAATGTCATATTTGAGTCTAAAGGTTGTAAAGCTATTGACATTGCATTTAATAAGATTATGCTTGTAGGACATAAGATAGAAAATATACATATGGTGCATTTAAATGATATGCATAACTCTAGCTTATGTCTTATTGCTAAAAATAAAAATAGCTCTTTGTTATGGCATAGAAAACTAGGACATGCTAGCATGAACATATTGCATAAATTAGTTACAAATGACATACCCAAAATTGACTTTGATATGAATAATATTTATGATGCTTGTATTATGGGTAAACATAAAAGAGTTTCGTTTAAACCTATTAATGATGTATCAAGTAGTAGAGTTCTTCAACTAATTCACATAGACTTGTTTCGTCCAATGAAGACATCTATCTTGGGTTGTAAACAATATGCTTTTGTGCTTGTTGATGACTATTCTAGATTTATTTGAGTTCTTTTCTTAAGTACTAAAAATGAAGCTTTACAAAAATTCATTACATTTTCAAAAATGAACCAAAATAAAAAAGGTTACTCCATCACTAGTATTAGTCGTTCACATGGAACCGAATTTCAAAATCTTGGTTTTGAAAAATTTTTCAACTCAAATGGAATTAGCCATAATTTTTCTACACCTAGAACCCCTCACCAAAATGGATTTGTTAAGAGGAAAAATAGAACTTTAGAAGATATGGCTATAACCATGCTTTGTGAAAATAATTTACCAAAATATTTTTGGGCAGAAGCAACAAACACTGCTTGCTATGTGATTAATAGAATAATGATTCGACCTATTTTAAAGAAAACTCCATATGAACTTTTCAAAAACAAAAAGCCTAACATTAGCTATTTTTATCCTTTTGGATGCAAGTGTTTTGTCTTAATCAATGGAAAATATAATCTTGGTAAATTTGATACAAAAACTGATGAAGGAATTTTTCTTGGTTATTCTTTAAATTCTAAAGCTTATCGTGTCTTTAACAAAAGAACTTTAGTAGTAGAAGAGTCTATACATGTTATCTTTAATGACTCTAATCCTCTTTCTGGAAAGGATTTTTGTGTTGATGATGATGATTTAGAATTTTTTAATAAAAAGAATCAATAATCATATGATGAAATTCGAGAACAAATGCAAGATACTCTAAAATAACTTTCAATTGAGGAAAGAGAAATCACTCATCCAAGAGAGTTCAACTATGTGAAGGATGGTATGATTTTGGGAAATCCTTCCCAAGGGGTAATCACTAGATCTTCTCTAAGAAATACTTGTAAGTATGTTACATTTATCTCATGCATTGAGCCTAAAAATATCAAAGAAACATTAAATGATGAATATTGGATCTTGGCTATGCAAGAAGAGTTAAATCAATTTAAGAAAAATGAAGTTTGGACCCTAGTTGATAGACCTAGTGATAAATATACTATAGGTACTAAATGGGTTTTTAGGAACAAATTACATGAGAATGGTAACATAGTGAGGAACAAGGCTAGACTTGTTGCTCAAGGTTACACTCAAGAGGAATGAATAGATTATGATGAAACATATGCTCCCGTAGCTAGGATGGAAGCCATTAGAATGCTCTTAGCTTTTGCATGCTTTAACAATTTTAAATTTTATCAAATGGATGTAAAAAGTGCTTTTCTAAATGGTTTTATAAATGAAGAAGTGTATGTTGAAAAACCACCCGGTTTTGAAGATCCAAATTTTCCAAACCATGTTTTCAAACTTTCAAAAGTTTTGTATGGTTTGAAACAAGCTCCTAGAGCTTGGTATGAAAGATTATCCAATTTTCTAATTGAAAAAGATATTTGTAAAAGGAAGGTTGATACAACACTTTTTATTAAAAGAAAAGAGAGATTTATTAGTAGTTCAAATCTATGTTGATGATATTATTTTTGGTTCTACTAATGATATTCTTTGTCAAGAATTTTCTATGCTAATGCAAGGTGAGTTTGAGATGAGCATGATGGGAGAACTAAATTTCTTCTTGGGTCTCCAAATCAAGCAAAGAAAGGATGGTATCTTCATTAATCAAGCTAAGTACACAAGGGACATGCTCAAAAATTTTGGGGTGAACACTCTCAAACCACAAGCTACTCCAATGAGCTCTTCTACAAAGCTTGACAAAGATGAAAAAGGTAAATGTGTTGATTTAAAATTATATAGGTCAATGATTGGTTCTTTGCTTTATCTTACCGCAAGTAGACTGTGCTAGATATCAATCTTGTCCTAAGGAATCACATTTACAAGTCATTAAGAGAATCTTTAGATACCATAGAGATACTGAAAATTTAGGTCTTTAGTACTCTAGAGACATCCTTTAACTTGCATGCTTACTCGGATGTGGATTTTGGAGGTTGCAAATTAGATAGGAAAAGCACCTCCAGTACTTGTCAATTTCTAGGCAAAATGTTAATTTCATGGTTTTCAAAGAAACAAAATACTGTTGCATTGTCCACCAACGGAGTGGAATATATTTTTGTCGGTAGTTGTTATGCTTAAATTTTACGGATGAAACAACAACTTAAGGACTATGGAATTGATATAGATATTGTTCCTATCAAGTGTGACAATACTAGTTTTATTTGTCTCACTAAAAATCCCATCCAACATTCTAAAACTAAACACATTGAAATTAGACATCATTTCATTAGAGATCATGTCTAAAAGGGTGAAATAGTTCTAGACTATATTGACACCTTAAACTAATTAACTAACATTTTCACAAAACCATTAGACAAAGAAAGATTTTGGACACTTAGGGGAGAACTAGGTTTAACAACCTTTCCTTAACTTTGTGTTACAGTCTTCTTGTACCATATTTGATTATTTTACTCCTACAAGCTTGTTGAGCATAGATTTCATGGCTTTTATATGTAAAAAGGTAAGAGAAGTTTTCTATGAAAAATTGTTCTATTTTTATTCACATTTTAAAGAATTGGTATTAACTTAGTCTTTTTTTTTACATATTCTTGCTTCATGCATTTCACTCACAGTACACATATTTATGCATATAAAATGTTTAGGAACTATTTTGGAGTCATTTAGGACACTTGAGAAACAATACAACCTAAAAATCTTGTTTTTGCTGTTTTACTGCACTTAGAAAATAAAATGCTTATTTGGTATTGATACCAAATGAAAATTATCGATACTCGAGTAAAAATATTGATCCCACAAGACTTTTAAAGATGCTGCAGCTATTTTGAAACATAAAGAACCCTAAGTTGTTTTTGCCTCCACTGAAAAATCTTCTCTTCTCCTCTCAAAATTTTTTCAAATTTATTCATTTTTCCACAAATCTTGGTTCTTTTCTATCTTCAAACTACTTTATCATAAGATCTGATCCTACTTGCTTGAAGATTTCTCCTTTTTCAACAATTTTGAGGTAAATTTCTAAAAATTTCAACTTCTTGATTTTGACAGATGTAGGTTGAAATTTTGTTTGTTGATGGTTATTGGGATGTTTTTGAACATATATATCATGTTTCTTTGCAAGAGGTCACTTATTTTTAAAGATATTTGTTAAACTCTTTTTCAAACCCTAACCGACCAAATGTTTGACAAAATTTCTCAAAGGAATTTTTTTTTGGTTTTAGTGTTTCTCTAAGTTGTTTCTAGCTATTATGGCCCCAAAGAAGTGTTCTAAGACTAGTGCATCATCTTCTAATCCATCTACTGAGTTCGAGTCATCATTTAGCACTTGTTTTCAAGACACACACTCTTGATCTATTTTTAACTCGTATTTTGCATCAAAACGTGTATGGAAGGCTAGGAAAATTGATATAGCCATGTTAGAAGCCATTAGATTTGCTTAACTCCCTATTTTGCAAAATTGGGGGTGGATGGATTTTTTAAATATTTCTTCGCCAACTTATTTAAATCTTGTTCGAGCTTTCTTATCCAATGCCAAACTCAAACACTATGAGTTTAGCGACTCCATTATTGCCATCATCTCATTTTTAATGGGAACTCCTATTCGCCTTGCTCTCGAAGACTTTGGCGATTATCTTCACTTACCCTCCGGAGGTTCCTCCGATGAAAAAATCCATTTTGATCCCTCCCTTTTTATCCAGTCCGGATCGGCATTCGAACTAAATCTCCATGATCGTGTCCTCCATTTAATTCTTACTTGGAATCTAAGACCTATCAAAAAGCATGCCAAGCTTTGAAACACCAATTATTGGTGGCTCGATTGTTTTAAATCTGATAGGCACCCTTATCTTGCACTTATCTTGTTTAATGACAATACAAAAGCCATTAGAAGAGGGATGAACACAAATATCACTCTTCCTTATGGTACGTATTTATCATACCTTCTTAGGCGATTAGGTATTAGCACTCATGGAGACACCCCTGTTTCTTCTAATCAACCTAATAGTTATGGGGCTCTACATGATGTGGGATACCATTTCGATGTTGCATCCAACACTTGGATGAAACATGATCAACCAGGGGAAAATGAAGATGACGATGTCGAAGCTGCTTTTAATGATATTCTAGCTCCGGACCCCGTTCCTCCACCGCCTTCTTCGTCGCATGCTATTCAACCCTCCTCCGAGGTTAATAGTGTTATCCTCGATGCCATACATTGTTTGAGCAACGACATTCGAGGTCTTCAGGAATATGTTAACTCTTATCTCTTGACCTTGGAGATGCAAATGGCCTCTTTATTAGCCCGTTTCCCTTCGACGCCTCCTTTCTCTCCTCATCATGATGATTAGATTAGCTCTATACCATACATTTCATTTTCATATCATTTGTACATTTATTTTTTTATGCCTATAACTTGTTCTTGCACATTATCGCTTTATTTTTTATCCTAAGCTATTTTTTATGCTACACATTATTGCCATATTTTGATAAGCTAACTTCTCTCTTTAAGCTTTATTTGTCTTTTGATATAACAAAAGGGCGAGAAGAAAAAGGTAAATTGATGATTGAGATTACTCTTTGTTGATAACTAAATGCAAATTTTTGTGACCAAAATTTTTTAAGTACGAATGAATGCCAACTTGTTTGACAAATCTTATTTTGGCCTCAAATTTAAAATGTATTTTATTAAGGGGGAACAATTATTCAAAATTAAATTTACCAAATGTTTTGTTATATCAAAAGGAGGAGATTGTTAAATTAAGCTTTATTTTATAAAATATTTTGATATAACAAATTAAAATGTTTTTGAATATAAGTTTGAATTTAACAAAATAATTTTAAATTTCAATTCTAAGAAATAAAATTGTTAATACTTACAATAAACTTTTAGAAAATTTTGAAATAATTTTAAAATCAAGTGAAATTATTTTTAACGAAGTCAAAATGATCCCAATTAAGTTAAAATCATTTTAACACATCAAAATGATTTTCAAACAAGTCAGAATTGGTCCAGGCCAAAAAGTATAGATACCATTTTGCCCAGTATCGATAATTTTTGAAAATAATCGATAGTCTTAGTAAAAACGAGACCAAAGAGGCATTCTGTCAAAAAATTAAAAATTATCGATACCATGATCTCGGTATTAAAATTTTTCGAAAATAATTGATACCTTACTTAAAAATGATACTAAACTTGTATTATGTTTCTCAAAAACCCTACAAGGTATCGATCCTGTGTCGATTCCTCTTTCAAGAAGTATCGATAAAATATTTTTGAAGTATCATTTTTTAATTCCAACGGTCACTGAATTAGCATTTATGACAAAAACTATCGATACCCTTTTTAAAGGTATCAATACTCGAAGCTGCAGGTGAAATAAATGCTTTGGCTTTACATCCCCAACGGCCATATTTACTTCTCCAACATCCTCAACGGCTGAAAATGTATTAGAGGGTATAAATATAATCTTTTAAAGTCCTACAACATCCAACAAAAGCACTTCAAGCAAATATCATCAATTAAACAATTTTAGAGCCTAAATTTTCATATTCTTCTTACACACACTTGTGAGCCTTATCTCCTTTATTTTTGCTCAAGTGTATTTCACTGTATTTGTGCTTCAATTTGCAAACAAATTTATCTTGTAAGGAATGTTTCTTTGTTTCCTCATTTGTATCTCTTGAGAGGTTTTGAAACTTAAGATTTGGGGTAGAAATTTTAAGGAGTTGTAAGGTTAAACCTTGTTTACAAAGTTTGAACAAATTAGTGAATTTGGGAAAAATCCGTAGTGGTGGAAAGCTAAGGTAGTTGAGAAGGCAATTTGGGCTGAACCACTCTAAATTCTTTGTGTTCTTTATTTCTTTCTTGCCTTTGCTTTCACCAAAATTTTAAAGGCCAATTCACCCCCTCTTGGCATTTTCGGTTTGCTTTATCGCGCTTTTAGTGTGTGATTACACGGCCTATACAGGTAGGTCGTGTGGACCACACGGGCGAGCTTATTAGGCCGTGTAGGCATTTTTTGCCAATTTTAATGTCTGATTAAGGGACTCTAAATTGGGTTCGTGGGCATTATGTAGGCCCGAAAAAGCGTAAGTTTTAGTATATATACACATGGGTAAGCTTAGAAGTATGTCAGGTAAGTTTTGTTTTGTATAAACTATATGTTATGCTATGTTTCGAAAACAAACATATGTATATATATGATTAGGTATGCATGCCATATGAATTATGATATATGTATTTATGAGCTTATGATGTTATGATTATGATTATGCCTATGCATTTGGGGTGGGTTATATTATGATGGAGGAACTGTAATATGGCAATTTTACTACACTTATGGTGATTAAACAATGATTTCTGTCAGGCAGCTCAGCTGCATACTTATGAGTGGCATACCGCTACCTATCAGTGTGATTGGTTGGATGCACTCTTGAAATCCTAATTGGTGTGACTGGTTGAGCGGATATGGTGTGTAGCAGGTGGGGGTAGGATATGTCTGATATGTTGTATGATATACTACGATATGTTATATGATACGATTTTGATATGTTAAACAATATGATTTCGACATGCTATATGATATGAAAAATTTTGAACTGATTATTTGTGTTTGCAAACTCATTAAGTAAACTCTATCGTCAGCCAAGTCACACACTGGGCTTTTAGCTCACTCGTCTATTTTCTCTCATTTCAAGTGATCCTCAGGCTTAGGATTGGACAGTGACTTTGGAGCTCGGTTTGCACTTTATTGGTTTAGTATGTTATGGACTTTCATGGACTTTTCAGACTTTAATTTATGTTTGGGACATTACTATTGGTTTTTGGTCTTTATTTTGCAAATGCTTTATTCATAAACGGAATCTTAATCAAGATGGCGTAACCAATAATATACTATGGTGTTAAAAGACAAAATTCTAAAATGTTTTATTCCGTTACAAAATCTTTGAAATCTGACATAATGTTTTGCAACTCAATTGGTCAAGTATATGTGATTGTTTTGATAAAATTGGCGTAACAAGGTGTTTTCATGCGATCATATAATTGTTCATGTTTTTAATAAATTTGATAACTTTATTTTTCTGATATTAAAATCAAGTTTTTTTTTTTACAAATGTTAAACATGAATATTTTTACATAAGGATGTAACATTCATAATCCGACCATAACGTCTAGGCTGGGTTTGGGGCGTTATAACACCGGTCAATATAACCGACATATAGTTGTGCATAGCACTCCTCGACTCGTAGTCGCAATAACCCTGAACACTTCCTATCCTATGGCATGCCAACTAAATTCAACTCTGCCCGAACAGTTAATAGGGTAATAGTTTCGCAATTTCATTTCATAGTTTCATCAACCAATCATAAATTCTCAAATATGATAGCAAATTTCATAAAAATATTGATTCAATTTCACACTTATAACAATATATAATATTTTCACATATATTCAATTCGGTCCTTGTCACTATCAACCAATCCAAGTTGAGTCAATTCAACTCATTTTATCAAATCATCTATTTATCACATAGCATATCCTATTTTAGTCCAATTTAAGGGCAATTCCTTAATTTATCGAATTATACTATTTTTAGTTCTATTCAATTTAATCCTCTAACTCGATAATATATTAAATTCACACCAATACGATCCGATCAATCATAAATAGTTATCAATTCATTAATTATCTCAAATTGCGTTCATCATATTCAATTTATCAATTAATTGAACATTACCTTATGATTTTAGCTCATACCTCACTTTTTTGCACCAAATTGCAAACAACTTAATTTACTATCAAACATATGCAAATTCATAATTCAAATATATAGAAAATGAAGTATAATCATACTATATGAAGTTACCTGAAAAAAAAAAGGAAACGGTCAATTCCCTAAGGACTAACCAGCAAAATTTTCTTTTTCTTCGATTAATTTTGATTTGGTCCAATTCCCAATCTATACAATTATTCAATTCAATTTATCAATTTCAACCCTCTTATTTCATCCTATTAAAAACATGCATCAGCTCAATTTTATTTTTCGAATGCTCCTTAAAACGTTGCATTTTATTCAATTTAGTCCCTAAAATTGAAATTGTTATAACTTTCAAATTTGAGCATTGATTTTGAAACCGATCTCAATTTCATCCTTCTACATCCCACTACTATCCATAATTACAGAAATTTGATACCAATTTCAAAATATTTACACTTTAGTCTCTATGTTCAAAACTAACAACTTTCACTTTACAAACTAGTCATTTTTCATATCTAGGCTTTAAATCTAACCATTTAACACCAAAAGCTTCAAGATTCAATAATGGAAATATTTATAAACTTTAAAAATTTAACAAATTAAAACATGTATTATCTAGATTAAATTCCACGATTTCAAAACATTAAAATTATAAAAAAATTTTGACTAAATTACACTAACTATTTTTTTTATAAAAAGCATGGAACCCTCTTACAATTGCGTCCAAGTTTCTTCTTTTTATTTTAACTAATGTTTCGACGGGGAAGATGGTGTATTCTCTCTCTTCCCACTGATTTCTAACATATATACATATATTAATCTAAATATTATCTTATATTATATTATATTATAATTACTTAAATTTTAATTTTATAATTTTTTTCCTAATCATTATTTTACCGTCCACTATTGTGCTCGGTGGTATAATTACCACTTTAGTCCTTAATCCATTTCTAATTAATAATAAGCTACAAGAACTAGACTTCTATCATTTTTATAATTTAGTCTTTGTACCTTAATTAATTACTAATTGAAACAATTACTTATTGAAAATTCAATTCACTTATAATATAACTTTGTAAATATTTAATAAATATATTTACGGGCTCGGTTTACGAAAATGAGGTCATGATACCTCACATTCCAACAACACTAACTTTAGGATCAAAATACTTGTACCTTAACTAACTATCCAATTAATAAATTCATCAGACAAAAATTCAATATAATATTATAATTTATTCGTAAATATTAATTAATATTTACAGACTCGATCATCAGAGAACGGGGTTTTGAAACCACCATTTCTGACAATATTGATTTTCGGGTCATTACAATGGGCGAAAATACAAAGAAACTCTTTAATATTCGTCATTCATCATTGCAAATTACTGTTGAGCGTGTTTTGGGACTTTGAAGAAACAATTTTGTGTGTTAGATGCTGAACCATTTTAGAATTTCCAAACCAAAATAGATATAGTGCTGGTTTGTTGTATCATTCATAATCATATAATGGGAGTTGATCCTAATTATTTACTCAATCAAGAATTATATTAGGAGCCTGAGTTTGATTTGATAATACCAACTCTTATGGATCAAGAAGAGAGAGAATAAGCAAGAGAATGGTATACTAAGAGAGAGGAAATTGCACAAACTATGTGGAATGATTATATGGCTAGAAACAGTTATGGGTTTAAGGTTTAGGGTTAACTTTTCTATGTTATGTATGTTTTTTTTAATGTTGGTTGGATACTGATATTGAAATTATTATGTTTTAAACTTGTTGAATATTGAAATTATTGATAATGTAAATTATTAATGTAGAATGGGTACGGAAAAAAGAATAGACAATAAAGCAATTCAGGTGGACAAAACCAATGGAACATTTATTTCTCGAAATTCTTGAAGAGGAGGCCTAGAAAGGAAATAAGTCTTATAAGACTTTCAAAGCAGTTTCTATTAATCGAGTTGTTACAGCTATTTCTAAAAGATTCCAAGTTTAATGTGATGCTAAGCATACGAAAAATCATCTGAGGACTGTAAAAAACACATGGCAAGTTATATGCACAATTCGGGCTGAAAGTGGTTTTGGATGGGATGATAACATGAAAATAATTACAAGTGACAAAGTGACATATGATGCAACAGTGATGGTAATATATAAGTTAAATATATTTTAGTTGTTTTTTACTTTTTATTGTAATTGTGTTTAGTATACAATAGGCACACTAGAAGTATAAATCATTTTGAACAAAAGCATTGACCATTATGATGAAATGACTTTGGTTGTTGGAAAAGATATGGAAACAATGAGTTTTGCTAGAACATTTTCTAACATAGGCTTGGAATATGGCAACCAAGATTCAGTGCTTGTAAACTGCAACAATGAATATGATAAGGAGGTAAGAACAAAAACATCTTCATTTGGCACATCGAAACGTAAAAGGAAAAATACTCAAAAAAGTGTCGTTGATGAACAAATTCAATTTGTGGGTGAGCAACTTGGTGAGATTGCTCATGCATTGGAACAATTTATTGAGGATAAGACACCACATCTTTACGGAGAAGTGATGTCGATGGAGGTGGAAGGATTTGATGACGACTTCCTTTGTAGTATGTTTGATTATCTTGTGGGTCGTGAATCTGAGGCCAAAGTTTTCTTGGCTAAAAGTACAAAGCATAGAAAAAATTAGCTTCAAAAGTTTTCCCAAGGTTAAAGATATCGATGTTTTAATATGGTGTAGTACTAGTAATTCACTTGGACAATATTATTATGTGGTGAACTATCAATTATATGGTGTAGTACTAAATATGCACTTGACAATATTATTATGTGGTGAACTATTAATTATGTGGTGTAATACTAAATATGCACTTGGACAATATTGTAGTTATCATGTGGTGTACTACTAATTATGCACTTGGATAATATTATTAATTTAATGTTATGTATTACTAAATGTAGTTTGGAAGATAATTTATTATTACAAAAGAAGAAGAAAAGACGGAGAGGGAAAAATAATCAGTAGAAAGTCGAATAGCAAAAATCGGCACCAAAGAACTAAGAATAGTCGACTGAAAGTTGAGAGAAACAAAAACCAAAATCGAAATTGGACTTACCTCGTGCGCAAGACTCAATGTCGCGCCAAAGAATTATATGAATAGAGAGAACGAAAGGGAGAGTGGTACAAGAAGAACCAAAATTCGGCAACAAGGTGGGAAAGAAAACAAATACAGATAAAAAAAAAGGAAAGAAAGTCACAATATTTCGGCAAGGAGAAAGTAGAATAGCCATCAGAATAAAGAGAAACACTTTGGGGATTTTCGAAATAGCAAAAAGAAATTAAATCAGATTTGGATAATCCCCAACCTCCCCAAACTCACTCCTAAAAAATATCCTACTAACCTTCCACAAACTATCCATGAAACACCCCAAACCCGACCTAAACGTTATGGCCGAATCTGGCGATGTCACATGGTAGTGTTTTCCGAAAAAGTGAGTTGTCATCAAAAACCTCCTACCCATATAACCTCTTGACAGTATCTTATGTTAATTCTAGGACATTTCGTTCATTTTCAAAATATAATTTATAAAGTTATTCTCTTTCAAAACATTATGAATTCTCAAAACGTCACCTATTGCGGAAGCTTTTTAAAACAGTTGCGTATTTGAGTGAATTTTGTAAAAACGATTTCTTCTTTTTGAAAACTCAATTATCCGTACTACTAGCAGTTATAAATCAAAACAATAAAAATCCCAAATTAAAAATATAAATCCAAAGAAGCCATTATTACAGTAAAATACCCCCAAAATAAATTCAAAATTATAATTAAGTACTAAGTCGAATTAAATAGGTCGTCTAGCCACCGTTGAATCCTCCGTCGCACCAATCCACCTATGTCTGGGGATTACCTGTACAGTCAAATCAGAAGGGTGAGTTTACGAAAACTCAGTGTGTAATCCCCAGAAAGCAATCACAGCCTGAGCCTAAACCCTTTTCAGTATTAGTGACAATATCAGTTTGGCCTTTAGCCCATCTCAGCACAGAAACAATCGTGTGTTTGGGCCTTGGCTCATTCCAGTAATAATAATCAGTACAGTAACAGATTATACAATATACATGTCCTACCCAGCCAGCCTCTACACTCCATCTTCATCCAACCCTACACTCCATGTGGGGATATAATGAACCTACCCATCCCTACACTCCAAAAAGTACTGAATGCGGCACTAGACAGTAGTTTGCAGCTGAGCTACAAGAAAATTAGGCTCAAGGCCTTTCAGTACACTTCCTCCGATCAAAATAAATCCCCAACCCAATGCAATGTAGTATACAAATATGATATACTATAACATAATATCATGCATGTAATCAAGGCATACAGTATCAAATCAGTGGATCATCATCATGCTTATTCATTCAATCGTACATTCATTTCAGTCAATTAGGGGTCTAGGTAAGCTTACCAACCCTACAGTAGATCTACAGTCGACTCAGGCAACCCGTGCAACCTTAGCAGTCAAATAGTGAAAATGGGCCCACAGGCCCATGTTGCATGCCAATGTGGGTCCACAAGCTCGTGTGGCCCACACAGCTCAAAACGGCCTTGGCTGTATGGATCACATAGCTTGACCCAATATTCCAACACGCCCATGTGATTCACCCGTGTAAGGCCCACACGTCCTTGTGATTCACCCGCGTAAGGCCCACACGCCCGTGTGGCCCACACATCCCAATTCAGCTTGGCCCATGAATTACACATGGCCAGCCTCATTGATCACATGCCTGTGTTCAGTCACACGGCTCACCACATGGGCGACCGTACGCCCGTGTGGCGTCGACCTTCACCTATTCTGGCTCTTGTCAAATTCTAATTCTGGAGTTTTGTTTAAACACCTGGTTTCTATTTGCTGAGAAAATTGCCCTAAGTCTTGAAACCTACTCTTGACCGAACAATCACAAAATATTCACTTAAACATTTACTAAATCGCATACACACAAGTTGACCAAGCGTTAAACTCACAACAACATTACCTTCGATCAAGTAAAGAGGGAGGTTTCACCCACTTAAGACGTCAATCAGAGACCTCTAGCCCTTTGGTCAACTCCTAGTCAACCAACAAAAAATCCCCTTAAACCACTTAACCAAATAAAAGTTAATCAAGAAGCAGAAACATAACTTACCGTACCACGAAAACATACGGTTACTCACGGAATGAATGAACACAAAGAAGCAAATAGGAAAAGAAAATAGGTGAGAGGGGAAAGAACTTTCGATAGAAATTTTGGCAGCAAAGAGAATAAATTCAAAATGTCAAAAGATTAGTAGCAACCGAGATTTGGGAAAAGAAACAGTTATCATTTGGCTTGGGAAGAAAAAGAAAAAGAATAAAAGATGAAAACTGAGAGAAAAACCAAAAGTAGAAACGATAAAACTATCAAAAAATTGCGGAATGAGAGAGGGTAGCTGAAATTGCCACTACTAGTTTTGGTTCTATCCAAACTCTTCCATCCAAATCTCCATAAAACACTCCCCTCAATCCCCAAATCCCTTAACAAGCAAAATTCCCTCAACATCCTCCTAAAAATTTTCCACATCCCCACACTCCTCAAATAATTAGAATTTTACCATATTTCAAACTCCTTCACGGAAATGTACAAAAAAACATCCCCCTTGCACGTACAGAGATTCAAACTCAAGACCCCTAGCACTCCAACACACAACTTAACCACCAGACCAGCAGGCCCATTCTAACATATTTTTCCAATATTTATTTTTAACCCTGTTGGCTAGAGATAGGGGTTTATTCAATTAAAAACAAAAATTTTCTCAAGCAAAGGCTCGAACTTGGGACCTCCCAAAAACTCCCAGAACACATACCCACTAAAGCTGATAGATATTTTTGACACAAACATACAGGCAAATATATAAGAGATTTTGAGGCGTTACAACTCTACCCCTTAAAAGAAAAATTTCGCCTCGAAATTTTACCTGATTAGAACAGATGGGGATACTGCTGACGCCTCGCATCCTCAGGCTCCCACGTGGCCTCCTCGGTGCTATGATTATGCCAGAGAACTTTAACCAGTGGAATAAACTTCCTCCTCAGAACTTTTACATCACGATCCAGTATCTGAATCGGTTCCTCCACGAAAGTCAGATCTGGTCTAACCTCAATCTCCTCCACTAGAACAATATGCGTGAGATCAGAGTGGTAGCGCCTCAACATAGAGACGTGGAACACGTCGTCAATCCGATCCAATTTTGGAGGTAACTCCAACTGGTAAACAACTGTTCCCACTCGCTTAAACACACGGCAAGGTCTAATAAATCTAGGGCTAAACTTTCCATTGTGACCAAATCTCAGTACCTTCTTCCACGGTGAGACCTTGAAAAATACAAAGTCCCCCATCGAATACTCAGTCTCTCGACACTTCAAATCCACATAAGACTTTTGTCTGTCTAATGTTGCCTTCAGTCGGTCTCGAATCAACCTAATTTTATCCGCGGTATCAAAAACTAGTTCAGGGCCTAGAACACGCCGCTCGCCCAATTCAGTTCAACATGAAGGTTTACAACACCTACAACCATATAGTGCCTTGTAGGGTCCCATCGGAATGCTAGACTGATAGCTGTTGTTATAAGCAAATTCTGCTAGCGGCAGGTAATCCTCCCAACTGCCTCGGAAGTCAATCACACAACTTCTCAACATATCCTCCATTATCTGAATCACCCTCTCTGACTGACTGTCAGTCTAAGGATGGAACGTAGTACTGAAGTCCAATCTTGTACCCAAAGCTTCATGTAGCTTCTTCTAGAACCGAGACGTGAAGTGAGGATCCCTATCAGATATTATTGAAATCGGTACCCCATACAGTCTCACTATCTCAGACACATACAATTTAGCCAGCTTCTGCAGAGAGTAGTCAGTACGAACCAGTATGAAGTGGGCGAATTTGGTCAATCGATACACGACGACCCACACCCAATCCTTCTTAGTGGCTGTGAGGTGTAACCTACTAACGAAATCCATAGTTACACGCTCTCACTTCTAAAGTGGAATTTTGACTAGCTGCAACAATCCCGAAGATAATTGAGGTTTAGCCTTAACCTGGTGGCATGTCAAACACTTAGCCACAAATTCAATAACCTCTCGCTTAAGACCTGGCCACCAGTATAACTCACGAAGGTCACGGTACATCTTATTTCTGCCAGTATGCATAGCATAAAGGCTACTATACGTCTCTCTCAGGATAGACTGCCTCAATTCAGTATCTTTCGGTAAACAGATTCTCTCACAAAAATAGAGTACCCCTTCGCTATTCAGTCCAAAATCCACAGTATTCCCACTCTCAATTTGTCGAAAACAAAGACCCAAAGACTCGTTCTCCAACTGTTTACCCTTAATCTGCTCTATCCACGTCAGTTTAACTTGGAGTTCGGCCAACAGACTACCATCATCAAATAAACTGAGACGAGCAAACGTTGCCCTCAGATCAGTCACAGTCGTACGGCTCAGTGCGTCAGTCACCACATTAGTCTTACCAGGGTGGTATTCAATCATACAGTCGTAATCCTTAAGCAGCTCAATCCATCTATGCTACCTAAGATTTAGCTCCTCTTGAGTGAGGAGATACTTGAGGCTCTTGTGATCCATGTAGATACACTTTTCACCATAAAGGTAATGCCTCCAGATTTTCAATGTGAACACCATTGCAGCCAGCTCTAGATCATGTGTCGTATAATTCACCTCATGAGTCTTAAGCTGACGAGACACGTAGGCTACCACCTTACCCTCTTGCATCAACACATATCCCAAACCCACATGTGATGCATCACTGTAGACAGTAAACTCTTTTTCTGACTCTAGCTAGATCAAAACAGGGGCCTCAATCAGTATAGTTTTGAGCTTCTCAAAGCTCTCTTGCTGCGCATCAGTCCAGTTAAATGGCACACCCTTACGTAGGAGCTTAGTCAAGGATGCTGTAATCAGTGAAAAACCATCTACAAATCACCGATAATACCCTGCCAGACCCAGAAATTGTAAATCTCAGATACAATCTAAGGCTATTTATAATCCAACACTGCCTCAATCTTTCGAGGATCGACTCTAATCCCCGCAGTAGAAACCACATGGCCCAAAACTGTTACTTCCCGTAACTAGAACTCACATTAACTGAACTTGGCATATAGTTGTTTTTCTCGCAGAATCTGTAAAACCACTCTGAGGTGTTTATCATGCTCATCCTCAGTCTTCGAGTACACCAGTATGTCGTCAATAAATACCACCACAAACAGATCTAGATAGGGCTAGAACACTTGGTTCATCAAATAACTCTTAGGTATGAGCCTTAAGCTCTACAAGCTCTTTCGGTGCCATTCTATAGAAAGCGATGGACACCGGAGTTGTACTAGGAAGGAGCTCAATCCCAAACTCTACTTTACAATTCAGAGGTAACCCAGGTAGTTCTTCAGGAAAAATGTCTGGAAAATCCTTAACTGTCCTGATATCCTTAACCGAAAAATCCCCAAAATCTGAAACATTGATATAGGCCAGATACGCCTCACATCCCTTATGAACCAACTTTTTTGCCCTCAAAGTAGAAATCACATTGATAAGTAGTTCCGACGTTCCCCAATTACGAATACCTCGTTATCCTCCTCAGTTCTCATTACAACCCTTTTTGTGGCACAATCTAAACTCACTCGGTGTTAATCAACCAGTCCATTCCCAATATCAGATCAAACTCTCCAAAAGGCAGTTCTATCAAATCAGCCAGAAAAATAGCCCATTGAACCTCTAAATGATCATCTCTAAATAACTTATTTACCCTTATTGATTGTCCCAGTAGACTCAGTACAGTCACCTCACTCACAGTGCTCTCAACCAAGATACAAGTTCTCAAACACAGTAACAGCTATATAGGAGTGAGTGGATCCTATATATATCAGTGCAGTATAAGGTACATTATCAATAAAGAACGTACTCGTGATAACTTTTGGAGCATCTTAATCCTCTCAGTGGCGTGCAGCATAAACTAGAATCGGCTGTCTCACCTCAGTATGATTAACACCTTTGTTCGGTGCTCTCTGACCACGGCCCAACCCATTACCACCTCTAGCCTGACCACGATAACTTGGTGGCTGCTGAGCTGCTCTCGGTGGTGGTACAGTACCAATATCCAGAGCTTGCATCTGACTGGACCTGCACAGACACTCACTAATATGGTGCTCTAACGAACCACACCTCAAACAAGCCCCAGTCTTTTCTAACACTCGCCCTCATGGCGTCTACCACAGTCAGTACACAGCGGCTGCCCAATAGTAGCAATGAGAGCCCCAACTCTGGTCGGCCCATCAACTCTGGCCTTTTTCTTAAGCCTCTGAACGGAGCTCGAGGGCTCTGAATCCCTCTTATCCCTACCTCTCTCTCTGTCACGATTCTGGCACTCAGTGCGCTTCACTTACTTAGCGATATTTTCCTTATCAACTAGTGCAGCAAAATCTCGCTCCCTCTGTGGAGCAATCAGAACCCTCAGATTATCTCTCAGACCATCCTCGAATGAACACATCGTTCGTACTCAGTCGCCACCATACCAGGCGCATAGCGGCTCAATCTCAGAAATTCAGCCTCATACTCGGCCACCAATCTATCTCTCTGAGTCAGATTTAGAAACTTCCTCCTATGGGTATCCACAAAAATGGCCCCCATATACTTCCCCTGGAAAGCGGTCTTAAAGAACTCCCAAGTCAGTCAATCGGGCTGAGTGCCCTCCTTAACATTGAGCCACCACTGATACGCCTCATAACGTAGCAGCGATACAACACCTTTTAATTTCTGTTCGGGAGTGCAGTCCAAATTATCCATCATCCTCTCTATGGCCTCAATCCAATATTCTGCCACATTAGGGGCAATTCGATAATACCTCAAAAGCTCAAATTCAGATCGGAGTCGTTCAGAATCGACCCACGACCTCCAGCTCTAGTATTGGGTCCAGCGACCCTCTCTAGAATCCTTAACATGGCTTGGGACAGTGCGTCATCCCTAGCCGCACGATCATGAGACCCAGTCTCGATCACGAGTGAAGCCGGTGTCTCACTTGTATCCAAATTAGGCAAATTTCTAGAAGATGAGGACCTAGTTCGAGTACCTCTACGGCCTCTACCACTGCCTCTTGTACCCCGTCCACTAGTACCTCTAGTGCTCATTGTCTAATTAAGTTTTACTGAATTAACAATTTTATGCATCAATTTATAGTTCCAGTGTTTATTAACAGATGTTTTATGAAAACAATATCAGAAGTGTAAAGTTTATTTCGTACATCTCAGTGTCAATCAATATCTATCAAATTTACTACATTCTCAATCTACACTATTTTAAGTGTTTTCAATACAGTATATCTATAGTAGTCTCAGTATATACCACATATAGCAGTTTCAGGATGTACTATAAAAAACTATTTCAGTTTAAATAATTCACATTTTCAAAAAACTTACTGGATAGGCGTCGAAGACTCGGTGTACCACACTTTCAGTAAAAAAATTAGGAATCAGTTCTCAAAAATCACGTTTTAAAAACCCACATCCATATTCGAGTTTTGTAACCTGGCTTTGATACCACTAAATGAAACACCCTAAACTCGGCCTAGACGTTATGGCTGAATCTGGCAATCTCACATGGTAGTGTTTTCTGAAAAAAGTGAGCTGTCGTCAAAAACCTCCTACCTAAATAACCTCTTGACAGTATCTTATGTTAATTCCAGGACGTGTCGTTTTCAAAACATAATT
Organism: Gossypium raimondii; assembly: GCF_025698545.1. NCBI lineage: Eukaryota > Viridiplantae > Streptophyta > Magnoliopsida > Malvales > Malvaceae > Gossypium > Gossypium raimondii. Next base: position 22,985,221 of record NC_068567.1, on the reverse strand, counting down.
CATAAAGTTATTCTCTTTCAAAACATTATGAATTCTCAAAACGTCACTTATTACGAAAGCTTTTTAAAACAGTTGCGTATTTGAGTGAATTTTCTAAAAACGTTTGGTCCTTTTTGAAAACTCGATTATCCCTACTACTAGCAGTTATAAATCAAAACAAAAAAAACCAAAATTAAAAATAAAAATCCAAAGATGCCATTATTATAGTAAAATACACCCAAAATAAATTCAAAATTATAATTAAGTACTAAGTCGAATTAAATAGGTCGTGTAGCCACCGTTAAGTCCTCCATCGCACCGATCCGCCTATGTCTAGGGATTACCTGTACAGTCAAATCAGAAGGGTGAGTTTACGAAAACTCAGTGTGTAATCCCATATAAAGCAAATAGACAGAAAGCAATCACAGCCTAGGCCTATGCCTTTTTCAGTTCAGTGACAATATCAGTTTGGGCTTTTATCCCATCTCAGCACAGAAGCAATCATGTGTTTGGGCCTTGGCCCATTACAGTAACAATAATCAGTACAATAATAGATTATACAATATACAGGTCCTACCTAGCCAGCCTCTACAATAGATCTCCGTCCAACCCTACACTCTATGTGGGGATATAATGAACCCACTCATCCCTACACTCCAAAAAGTACCGAATGCGGCACTAGACAATAGTTTGCAGTTGAGCTACCATAAAATTAGGCTCGAGGCCTTTCAATACATTTCCTCTAATCAAAATAAACCCCCAACCCAATGCAATATAGTATACAAATATGATATACTATAACATAATATCATGCATGTAATCAAGGCATATAGTATCAAATCAGTGGATCATCATCATGCTTATTCATTTCAGTCATATGTTCATTTCAGTCAATTAGGGGTCTAGGTAAGCTTACTAACCCTACAGTAGGTCCACAGTCGATTCAGACGACCCGTGTAACCTTAGCAATAAACAGTAAAAATGGGCCCACAGGCCCATGTTGTATGCCCATGTGGGCCCACACATTCGTGTGGCCCACACGGCCCAAAATGGCATTGGCCGTGTAGATTACACAGCCTAGCCCAATATTCTCACATCCCCGTGGGGTTTACCAGTGTGGGGCCCACATGCCTATATGGCCCACACGGCCCAATTTAACTCGGCCCATGAATCGCACTTGGCCAGCCTCGTTGATCACATGCCCGTGTTCGGTCACACGACTCACCACATAGGCGACCGCACGTCCGTATGGCGTCAACCTTCACCTATTATGGTTCTTGTCAAATTCCAATTCTGGAGTTGTGTTTACACACCTTGTTTCTATTTGCTGAGAAAATTGCCCCAAGTCTTAAAACCGACACTTGACCGAACAATCACCAATTATTCACTTAAACATTTACTCAATCGAATGCACACAAGTTGACCAAGCGTTAAACTCACAACAACATTACCTTCAATCGAGTAAAGAGAGAGGTTTCTCCCACTTAAGACGTCAATCAGAGACCTTCAGCCCTTTGGTCAACTTCTAATCAACCAACAGAAAATCCCCTTAAACCACTTAACCAAAAAAAAGTTAATCAAGAAGTAGAAACATAACTTAGCATACCACGAAAATGTACGCTTACTCACAGAACGAATGAACACAAAGAAGCAAATGGGAAATGAAAATAGGTGAGAGGGGAAAGAACTTTCGATAGAAATTTTTGCAGCAATTCAGTAGCAAAGAGAATAAATTCAAAACGTCAAGAGATTAGGAGCAACCGAGATTTGGGAAAAGAAACAGTCGTCATTCAGCTTGGGAATAAAAAAGAAAATTAATAAAAGATGAAAATAAAGAGAAAAACCAAAAGCAGAAATAACAAAACTATCAAAAAATTAGGGAATGAGAGAGGGTAGCTGAAATTGCCACTACTAGGTTCGGTTCTATCCAAACTCCTCCATCCAAATCTCCACAAAACACTCCCCTCAATCCTCAAATCCTTAACAACCGAAATTCCCTCAACATCCTCCTAAAAATCGGCCACAACATCTCCACATTCCTCGAATACTCGGGATTTTACCATATTTCAAACTCTTTCACGACACATGTACAAAAAAAATCCCTTTTACACATACAGAGATTCAAACTTAAGACCCCTAACACTCCAACACACCATTTAACCACCAGACCAGCAGGCCCATTGTAACATATTTTTCCAATATCTATTTTTAAGCCTATTGGCTAAAGATAGGGGTTTATTCAATTAAAAACAAAAATTTGCCCAAGCGAAGGCTCGAACTTGGGACCCCCAGAACACTCTCAGAACACATAACCACTAAAGCTGACAGATATTTGTGACACAAACATACAGAAAAATATCTAAGAGATTTTGGGGCGTTACAGCCCACTTCCCACTACACCTCAAATTCCTTATTTTCCTCCACCAATCCCACAACTATCGAAACCCCCCATTATCCTCCTAAAAATCAGCCACAACATCCCCCACAGTCCTTAAATACTCAAAATTTTGGTCAAACTACAACACTCATACGGCTCAAGCAGTAAAAATAAATCCCTTTAATTGCGCAAAGATTTAAACCTCAAACCTCCAACCTCCAGTCACTTAACACTCCACCTAACCACCAGACCAGCAAGCCCATTCTAACACACTTTACCAACATTTATTTATAAGCCTACTGACTAGCGATAATGCTTTGTTTAGAAAAATACAAAAATTTTCCCAAGACAAGGCTTGAACTCAAGACCTTTCACACACACCCAAAGCACTTAACCACTGAAGTAGATACACATTTGTGTCATAAATACACGGAAACAAATATACAAACTTTGGGGCGTTACAACAGTGATAAATATAATTCAATAACTCAATCTTTCTTTGTCAAAAGAGGTAGATATTTATAACAAGAGTGATTCATACTAAATATAATTTTTTTCCTCATTTACAATCTCAATATGATATCCATTACAGTGAATATCTTTTAAAACTAATGCGTTAATATTGATTCATCACAAATTTTATTATTTTAGATATTGATAAACTTTCTATCTGTAATACTAGTATTCATTGTTACATTGTCGTGACACATATATTTTCTTTTCTTAAAAAATACTAATAGAAACGAAATATTTTAGCATACAACATGTGACCGATGATTTTCATATCACATTCATGATTATATCCTTTTTTAATGCTTACAATCACGATCTAGTAGGGTGGACTTCTAAACATCCCAATATATTCTTTATTTAAAGAGAATCAACATCGAAAAAGTTGTATTAGGAAATCAATTTATATTTAAACAATCAAAGAATATTTTAGATAATTCATGTGCTCAACTATAAAACAACATTATATTAATATATTTCTACCAAAACTCATGCTTTTAAAATATATTCTTTTCAAATATTAAGACATTACAAAATCATTTGAAAATAATATATTACAAAGGTTCATTAACAAACCTTATGAACCTATTAGTATTTAATAATCCAAATTAATAATTAGATCAAATTTAAAACAAATAAATAATAATCATGCATTAATTTAAAAGCAAAAGGTCAAAGCTCGTTACTAATCTAAAATTTACCCGATAAATCTAATATTAAGAACTAAAATCAAAAGCGAGAATCTTTCACCATCTTCTAAAAGATAAAAATAAAAGAAGTTAATCAAATCAATTATAGTTAACAATGAATTAAAATTAAAATTAAAATTAATCTAGACATAAAATATTGTGTTGAAGACCTCGTAGTAACTAAGGGCTAGTTTTTTATTGCTTTTGAAAAGTACTTTTGAGAAGTGCTTTTGAAAATTTTGAGTGTTTGGTATTGCTATCAAAAAGTGCTTTTGAAGAATAAAATGTCCATTTTACACATGATATTATAAAGTAACAAATATGTATTTAAATAATGTTCAAATTAGTTAATATTATGATATTTTAGTAAAAATATAAAATAATTTATTATAACTTATTGTTAATATTTGATTATATAATATTAATTTTAAACATTTCTAAGTAATTAATATTAATTATTTATTAAATTTAATTAGAATATATAAACTATATTTAAATATGTAAATATAATAATTAAATATTTGTAATTAGATATTGACACAATTGTATTATTATAAAAATTATTTTTATTTTTAATTAATGCTTTTAACACATTTGTATTATTTTATTTAAATTTGAATAGATAAGCTCCTTAGTACCTTAAATTTCAATACCATGTAATGTAACAAATTATCAATTTTGATTTAAATTTATATTGCATTTTTATTTAAAATTTAAAATAACTAGTGAATTTAACAATTTATCAATTTAACATTAAAATTTATCGTCTAAATTTTAAAACAAATTGAATGGTAATGGAACAAAAATGATGGGAATTAAGACTGATGATGGGAGGTTTAAGCCAAATAGTAGCAGATTTTTGAACATGTTCGATTCTTTGATATACTGTGGCGCAACCATTTGAACATCAAAAGGTGACCAATAGCGACTTGATTTACAAGTAAGGAAATACCTAATTTAGTAGGAATTTTTGGTAAATGGCAGCAAAATAGCAATACTTGGGAGGTGAAGCAAGTACCAGCAAGCTGATTAAAGGAAGACAAATTAAGAGAAATAGAAAAACTTGCTAATATCCCTTCAATATCGGGGCACTAATTTAAGAGATATGGCAGCAGCAGCAGCAGTTTATAGAGCAAAGTAAGCGCCGAATCAAGGCCAACTGAGGCTTGCGGCAGACCAACAAACAAATGAGACAGAAATAAAAAGGATTAAGCAATTAACATAACAAAATATGCTTAACAGAGATAGAACTCCATAAGTTACTCTATGCATAATAACCACTATTTGTCTTCGGACTTGTAATATTTCAAGAACAACTTTGCTTGCTCGAAGAACAAATTCATTACCTCGCATACGCTTCCAATTTAGCGACTTGCAATTTCATCCATTTTGCCTCCAAAGCCGCCTTCTTTTCACCGTCAACCATATCCAACCCCACCTTTACAACTGTCCCAAGCTTGGAGCTAAGTTCAATCATGAAATCCATGGATATTTTCTGAAATGTCCCCGGAACTCTCACTGTCCCAAGCTTGGATCCAAGTTTAATCATGAAATCCATGGATATTTTCTCTCTGACCTCACTCTGGTACTTCAACACACTGCCATAGTGCCAAATGTACATGACAGTGAGAAAGAAAGTAGCAAAAACAAGTGGAAGCCAACCTCCCTCCATGACCTTCGATAGAACAGTAGAGAAGTAGATCAGCTCTATCGACTCGAATAAGAGTGGAAAACACAAAGCCATAAGCAAATTGGTCTGCCATATCAAAAGCATTACAAGTGTCACCAAGGCAGTTGTGACCAACATAACAACAACTTCAGCTATACCTGAAAAAATAATTAAACGAGCATTAGAGTGAAGCATATGCTAGCAAAAGCAGCACTAGAATACTTTGAATAAACGAAAGGAAAACTGTGGTGAGAAAAGTTGCTAACCATAGGCATTGGCAATATCTGTTGAAAATGGAAACAAAGAAACCAATGAACTTTTTAGCGTCTGCAAAACAAATTTGCAATCTGATAGGTTGCTTACATGAAGCATATGCCATAGACCAACCCCCATTACCATAACATTAAGGTATTTCTTTTTAGTCTTGAAATCCGTCAACAAATGGGTTAAATTCAATACATAAAGTGCCCAAACGAAATCCAATTTCATACCGATTTCATCAACTGAAATGTTGTAATTACTGTGCCTCTTAAACAAAGCAGTTTTAACAGAATCCATGCATTGGGGTTTGGAACCCAAAAGCAAATCCAATAGAGAGAGAGTGAACAATCGAGCTTGCGAAACACCTGCGATCAACACCCATGAGCCGTTTACCAAATGGGAAGCATCAGGTTCCTTGCTAAAATGAAATAAAATCAAATGAAAATACATTCTTCTTATCCTCAATCATAAGTTTAAGGAACCTATAATTTTTAAACAATATAATAAGCAAACAAAACAGAGAACAGAATATTTACCTCAATCAAAGATCTTTCATAAGAATCAAATGATAATATAGCTTTTTGACCCATTTCAATTGACAGTATTCCCTATAGAAGAATGTAAAATTTCTATAAAATTTTAGCTAAACCCTAAACAATCAGAAAACAACTAAAAACAAAGCATAATGAATAATTAAAAAGAAAAAGAAGAAAAGAAACTCACCGGCGGAAGAGGAACAAAGAACCAGAGGAAAAGAAACAAAGGCAAAGAACTTGATATGCCAGGCAAAGAACCAGAGGGAAGAACGATTTTTGGGGGAGAAAAATGGAAATTATCAGCCAAAAGCACTTTTGGCTGAAGAAATGAAGAAATTTTTAACTTATTCATCTGGAGAAAAAGACTTCTCTGATGGTGAATTTTTTTCTAAGATGGAGGCCGTTCTTCGTTCCTTTTAAGAGAAAAGGACTTTTTATTGAAAAATTCCTTCTAAAACACAAAGGAGAATGGGCCCTAACACTGCACCAAAATAGGCTTTTAGCAGCATTTTTAGTGGCGTTTGGATAAAAAACGTCGCTAAAAATCGAGCATTGGCGGCGCTTTTTCAAAAACGCCGCTAAAGATTGAGCGTTAGTGGCGATTTAAGTAAAGCGCCGTTAAAAATGAGCATGAGCGGCGTTTTTGGAAAAACACCGCAAAAAACCTAAGCCCAACGACATCGTTTTCTGACCTTTCGGGGATTTAGCTGCATTTTTGAAAAAGCGCCGCTAATGCTAGGGGCTTTAGCGGCGTTTTTGGAAAAGCGCCGCTAATGCTAGGGGCTTTAGCGTCGTTTTTGAAAAAGCGCCGCAAAAACATTTTATCTGTCTATTTACTATTTGATTTGTTTATTTATATTAATTAAAATTCAATTTATTTTTAATTTAATATTTGTTAAAAATGGATAAATTTGAAATAATGACACGTAGAAATAATTTGAAATAAAAAATAGAAAAATATTTGTTAAAAATGGAAAAATTAAAATACTATTATTTAAAATAATTTTAAAATTTTTGGGGTACATGACTGATTGATTTTTAATTTATATATTAAATAATTTCATATAATTGTAAAAGATACGATAGTATTAATTTTAAAATATTTAATTAATTATCATTATAGTTTAGGGTTTAATATATATGATTTAGGGTATATGGTTAATTTAGGATTTAAGGTCGGTTTAGGAGTTACAATTTTAAGGTTTATAGATTATGAAATTAGGGATTATGGATTAGGGATTCTGGTTTAAGGGTTGTGGTTTAGGGGTTAAGAGTTAAAGATTTAGGGTTTATAGATTTGGTGTTAGGTTAGGGTTTAGGGTTTAGATTAATTAGTGTGTTTTAATTTATATTAATAAGGTTTAGGGGTTAGGGGTTAGGGTTTATGGTTTAAATTAATTAGTGTTTTTTAATTTATATATTAAATAAGGTTTAGGGGTTTGTGATTAGAGGTTAGAGGTTAGAGGTTAAGAGTTAGTGATTTAAGGTTTAGAGATTCGGGGTCGGGTTAAGGTTTAGATTAATTAGTATTTTTTTAATTTATATATTAATTAAGTTCTTATATAATTGTAAAAGAGGGGTTAGGGGTTTAGGGTTTATGATTTATGGTTTAGGGTTTAAGAGATAGGGGTTAAGGGTTTAAGGTTTAGATTAATTGGTATTTTTAATTTATATATTAAATAATTTCTTATATAATTGTAAAAGAGATAATATTATTTTAATATATTAAAATTATGATTATAGTTTAAATTATTTAAGAGATAATAGATCAATTTTATATATATTAAATGGTTTAGGATTTAAGGTTTACTTTAGATTTGTTAAATGATGAAATTTTATACAATTAATTAGTGTTTTTATATTTAAAAATATTTAATCTAAATTTAGATTAAATGGCTTAAATCATTTGATATATTTAAATATTAGATTTAAAAATTGATAAATAAATAAATTAATGTAACAGATTGATATGGATAGATAAGTATCTATTTTGGATAGGACTAAATTATAACAAATAAAAATGAAATACAAAAACTAAAACTATTTCACATTGAACATCTAGCAAAATAGTTATATTTTAGTTAGGAAGATATATCTCTAATAAAATGGAGATTACATCGAAAATGAATAATATAAAATCATGATTAACATCTCAATATTTAATAGAAATTTGATATATGAGAGATTAATTGCTTATATTAGATAATTCTAACTTAATAATTAATTACAACCATTTAATTTTTTCTTATTAAAATATATGATATTTATTTTGAGAGTACTTAGTTTTTTTATAAAAAATAATTTATAAATAATAATAAATATTTTATAAAATTACTTAACTAATAATTTTAATGAGACAAAATAAAAATTTTAATAGAACAAAACAACGTCATTTTATTCAAAATGAAATGATTTTTGTGACATTTTTATAAAAAAAGCCGTAAAAAATAAGCAATAATCATTTTACTTTACAAAATCACACCATTTTACCCAAAATCTCCCCCGTGAAATCCCTAATCTTCCCTAATCTTCCATGGCCGACAATGTTTTGAACTTTCTTTTGATACCCGTTCCCTTTCCATTCACCAAGTCCTTTTTCCTATTACCCTTTCCCCTCTCCCGTCCTCTCTTTCCTCTTCACCTAACTCTATCAAAGGAAACCAGCTTTCCATCTCGCTACCAGACGACGATGTTTTGAACTCCTTCTTCATCGTTTTCTCTACTTCCCCTTCTTCTTCTGCTCTCTAATGGCTAACCGACAAATACGAGTCCCCACCTATTCCACCAAACATGTTTATCTTGTCTTTCAGAACAAAAGAAACGACACCACCAGCCTAAGCCTAAACAGATCCGAGCTTTCTATTTTGGCTAAACCAAGACTATAGCTTGTTCCAAAGATAACTTCACTGCATTTTCTCTGCTTGCTTTTTTCCAATGGATGTTTTCTAGCTTCTTTTGTTTTGGAGGTTAGTTAGCTTCTTTTCTGGGTTTTATTTCTATTTGGGGTTCTTTTGTATAGCTCTGCCATTGTTTATGCCTATGGAATGTGTTCTTTGTTTTGTTTTTCTTTTCAATGGGTTGCTTTTAATGTTGTTGAAATTTGAAACTTAGATTGCTTTTCTGGATCTGCTACTTCTTTTATTTCTTATTCCATTCTCTAGGCATATATGTTTGATTATGTGTTAAGGCATAATACATTGAGACCTGATATATGTATATGCATGTATTATTCACCTCATTACCTTTGCAAGGATTAAAGATTGTTGAAATTGATATTGGAAATATAAATTCTCTAAGTGGGAATTTGCAGTCAAATAGGTAGAACGAACACCTGACTAAGGTCTTAAAGAATGATTTCTTACAAGTTATTAATAACCTGGAAAGACAGGTGATAAACTGTGTGGTTTAGGACAACTTGCTGTCTATTTGCATCCATTTTCATCCATATGGTACTTTTATCCTGCTAAAGAGAACAGGAGGAAAATGTTGAAGCTTTATTGACCTGAAATTGCAGGTTCATTGCCTTTCTTGACGCAAGTTCCAAACTCTAAAAATGTGAGTGAAAAGCATCGCGTCCCTGTTCCTACAACAGATGATTTAACACAGGTTTTAGAAGATGTCTGCATCGGCTATATATTGTCTCACTTCAAAGGTCTTGACACGGTATATGAGTGGTCCAGTGTTCTTTCCCTTGGCGAGCAGCAACGCCTTGCTTTTGCACGTTTGTTGCTTTCTAAACCAAAGTTGGCCCTATTGGATGAATCCACCAGTGCTTTGGATGAGGTCAATGAGGTATGTCTGAATTCTAAAATTTATACTCTTTATTCTTGTGAAGCCATGTGGTCTTATGAACTCTAGACTTCTCCTTAACTTCGTGTTATTGAGGTTTTTTTAGATGAATGTCTCATATTCAATGTCCTTGTCCAAGTAAATAATATTCATATTCTTTGCTTGTAATGTAACTGACACCTTTGGACCACAAAGAATGGGAGAACATAGTAATAGCCAAATGAAAATTATTCCTGCTACACAATGTTATGTTCACGGGTTATGAATTGTGTCACATGGCGGTTCATGGGAAATAACCTGCTTCGATTCATAAAGTTTTACCCTTGTTGTATGATTTGTAATATATATGTAACTCATCAGGGAGCTCTTAACCTTGGACTCGTTAGGGAGAAAGTCTTAAACCTCAATAATTTGAATGAAAGTCTGTCTTATTTTATTACTAAGAATTGCCCGGTAAGGTTACATAGGGTTTTAGTCTTGTAGAATAAGGGTGGGTTTGGTTCGCTATAATGGAATAGAGGCGTAATGGAATAGAGACGTAATAGGTAATCTTTTTGTTTGGTTCGCTCTAATGGAATAGAGGCGTAATAGTATTCTTGTGTTTGGTTGAATGGAATAGAGGTGTAATAGCATAAGGAAAAAAACTAAAATGACTAAAATACCCTTAGCAGAATTTTTTTTAAGTAGATGATTATTGTTAATCTTATTAAATTTTAATAAGATTATTAATATAAATAATAAATAATTTAATCATATTTTAACATAATTATTATTAAATATAATTTAATAAAATTATTAATATTAAATATTCTTATATGAATTTATTAAAATCATAATATATAACGCTATAAAATATAATTTTAACATAATTACTATTAAATATAATTTAATAAAATTCTTAATATTAAATATTCTTATATGAATTTACTAAAATCATAATATATAATACTACAATACTTACAAATTCTATTAATCTGGTCCTAACTTTAAAAATTCTATAAACTTAACCTTCAATTTTACATATTATATCAATTTAACTTTTATTCTTAAAATTCAAAATAAAAATTAAAAACTAAAAATTTAAACATTTATTTTTCGATAAAATACATGCAAAATTATAAAAATATTTATAAATAAATGAATATCTATTTTCTCATTTTTTTAACATGACATTTATTTATTAGAATAATAAATTTATAAATAAAACAATTTAAGGAGAAAAAGCAATGAAAAAGAATTAGAAAAATTTTAAAAAATATTAAACATTAACGCCACCATGCTTAATTTTGATAAAAACTACAATAAAAAAGATAAAGTTGACGTCCTTAGATTGTTGGCCCAAAATGCCAAATTTACATCCACGAGAAATTTTTTTTCAAGTACTTTTTAACTGAAACCAAACTTGGGAATAAAGCACATGTCATTCCGCTTTGCCCGCATGTTGCAACCAAGGCCAATCTGAGTCACATAGGTCGACTGGAGAGTTGCCATCGCTATCCTTCGTATCTTTGTCTACATTTTGTTTTACAAGAAATTTGGCAATGTCTTCCCTCTCACACATAACAGCATAGTGCAATGGGGTTTGACCTTCATTGTCCTTCCAATAGAAAGAAAAAACAATGATTTTAACAACAATGCTTACAACACCAGAAAGAGAAGAGAAATATAGAGCATTGTGCACCATTTAACATAAAAAAATTTCTTATTTACTTCGGTATGCTTTTGAAAACGGTTCAAAAACACTCTAAAGACAGTTATTTCACATTTGTTTTTGTGCATTACAGGTACATCAAACAGGGATAGTTTCAGCACACACAAATAGGTTAGGAGGTGAATACCAGTAAAACCGTAACAACGATACAATAATTACCTTAGCATTCACATCCAAGACAACCACTGCTCTGTTAAAAACCAGGATTAATCGCATGTATGATTGGAATCAACTATAACAACTCAATGCTGGATCTTGTACAAGGAAAACAAAGCCATTAACTTGGCAACCATACATCTGAAATAAGCATATGAAACTGAGGTTCAAAATAATCAAAGAAAATGAAGCTTCAAAATGTGTGACATTGAACACATAATCAATTACAGAAAAGTTGCTATGTTTTGGCACTAAAAGCAACCGCAAGCCACAACTACCAGCATGTCAAGAATTAAATTTGTTTTGGCACTAAAAGTAAACCACTTCACAATAACCAGCATGACAAGGATTGAATTTGTTTGGGCACTAAAAGCAACCGCAACCGCAAGCCACAAGTACCAGTCCAACCCCTTAACCTACAGCTTAATTGCAGAAACCTTATAAGCCCTCAAACCGATATATATTGCCGAATCTACATGACATGTTGTACATATCTAACCACTATATTTTGCACATCCATATCCAATCACAGTAGATAAAAGAAACTGCCTCAAAATTGTAACTAGGCAGCACCGAAAAGTGCTTTGTACTTAGCCTTGAATGTTCCCACCAAGGGGAAGGTAAAGAGTATGTAAATAAGCTCTGAAAATACAACAAATGAACAACAAGGTTTCTTCCCAAAGCATCTCTCAGTCAGAGGCAATTAATAAGACCTATTATCTATATCTCGAAACAAAAACGCTTGTGTCATGCAATCAGCAACCCAGAACTTCAAGCAAGGAATGATCCAAAATCGAAAACTCCCACATACATCTCATCTTATAGCTTTGATCACACAAGTAAGCACAAAAAATAATAATAATAAAAAACCCAAAATCCCATACTAACAAAAGCAAACTTAAAAAGCTACACAAACAAAACATTAAAACTCCCGTCTTATAATCCAAGAAGGCTAAGAGTAAGAGGACTGATGTGATAAATATCCAGCTCAAATAAACAATATAAGAAGAGATGAAGAAAAAAAAATGACCCCATGGAGGCAAAAAGAGCAGAAATCCAACATGGAAGGTAACCAGAAGATAGCATCTAAAATCCCCAAAGCAAAACCCTAATTCCAGAAAGGAGAAAATTAGCTGTAATGGGTATGCGATTACCCATCTATTAATAACTTCCCTTCCAATTCCCATCTATTAATAGCTATAATGATGTTATAGTTAAATTCCTGAGAGAACAATAATTAAAAATAAAAAAGTTAATAACTTCCCTTCCAATTCCTTTCTTCCCAACTGTTTCCCCTTCGATTCTTGGTAAGAAGAACAAAGGAGAGAAAAGGGGTTTTCTAGGAATGAAAGAAAATGAAAATGACTACCTTGAAAACGGCATAATAGCTAATCGTTGAAGAAGACTGGGAGGGTAAAACAGGGCATAGAAATTGGGAAGACGACCGTAATAGCTAATCGTCGTTTTGGGAAGGGAATACAAAAGCAGAGATTTTGGGGAATAAGCCTGTAATGTAATACGCCCGTAATAGGTATTGCAGCGAACCAAACGCCGAATTAGATGAGGCGCGTGGAATAGATGGATAATCGCATACCCATTACAGCGAACCAAACACGCTGTAAGAATCTAAAATTAACTTGTAGAATAAGAAACTATAATTAAGGTATCCTTAACATATAGTTTGCTGGTAGTTCTAGAAAAGCACAAAAAATAATACCTTGGGAAGGTATCCTTAACATATAGTTTGTCGATAGTTCTACAATGTTAAAATATGTCATAAAGTCTATGTACTTTTCATAAATTTAAAATTTAGTCCCTAATCTTTTATTTTTAAGAATTTAATCCCTCCACTTTTCAGATTTCAAAATTCAGGTCTAAGTGTTAATACAGTTTAAGACTATTTTGTTAAATCCATGTTCATTACAATGTTATTTTTTAGTTACATTGCTATCAAGTGAGTTTTTTTTTTTTTTTTGTATTTCAGAATGTGTCACCAACAAATTTAACAACAAACCAAAAAAAAAAACATTATTAACAATTGGATCTTAATTTTTGGTTGCACTCCCTTTCTAGAGTGTTAAAAACCATTCTCCCTTCCAAGATTAAGAATTACATTAATTGTGTTGTGCTTAAATTCCATATACAGGCCCATTTGTACGAGAAAATGAAGGCAGCGGGCATCACATATATCAGTATCGGTCATCGTCGTACCTTATATGCTTATCATAATAGGGTCCTATATATCATTGGCAGATGCAGATAGCAGACAACGCAATTGGAACATCAAATTCATTGAGCAGGACACTTCACACAATTTCTTGAAGTTATAGTTGTAGCTGCCCTAAAGTTTGGTCAAAATGCTTTAAGCCGATTTCTTCATCAAATTGGAAAAAAGAAAAAGAAAAAGTACACGGCAAAAAGGTTTCCTATGGATCATACTTCCAGCAGGTAAAATGTAACCACTAATCACTTCAATATATATTATATATATTATATGTGATTACTTATAGCTATTGCAAGCAAATTCTTGAATGTAAATTTTTGTCGGCTTTGACATATTATCTTAGTGCTAGTTGTAAACTTACTAGTGCATCATGTGCTTTATTTTAATTTTAGGAAAACGGTATAGTTTACCTAATTCACGGATAATGTAAATTCTTGAATGTAAATGTTTAGGAAAACGATATAGTTTACCTAATTCACGGATAATGATACATCAGCCTCTTGGTGGAGCTCAAGGAGGTCAAACTGATATCGATATTCAGGTATTATGCTTTTTTTCTCAACAAGCCTTGTGTTTAAATTTTGTACTTCCTTCCTTACCCTCTGTATGAATATTAAACATGATTCTCAGGCAAATGAAATGCTGCATCATAAGGCAAATTTAAACGGGTATCTTGCTTACCACACCGGTCAAAGCTTGGATCAGATTAACCAGGATACTGACCGTAATTTTTTTATGAGCGTGAAAGAAGCAAAGGAATACGGACTTATTAACGGTGTCATTATGAATCCTCTTAAAGCTCTTCATCCACTAGCTCCTACAGCTGATAGTAACGAATAGCCGGGTCTTCCTTCAGGTATTTTTACTATCATTTGACATGGCTAAGAGATAACTCGAAATGATTGTTCGGTTTTCTGATTACTGGTACCATGTACTTCACTCACTGAATCTTTTGGCTGAAATTCATGGCTCTTAACTGTCCCTTGTTTCTTACTACCGTTAATCCATGAACAGGATCGATATAGACACATAGATTCTAGTTTTACCCTTTTTTTCTAAGATACGCTGATTTTGCATTGTTTTCACGTGCTTATTTCTGCTCTTGTTCTCACTGATGTAAGATTGAATTAGTTTAAAAGTGTTTTCTGCTAATGGGTATTGTTTAGCACTCTTCAGTCTAAACTATTGTAATTTATATTTATTGTGGATATATTGCCATGTCTATGTTTTTGAATTTGATGAATTACTGATATGCACGACGTGTTTGCTTTACTAGACTTTAAATGGTGGAATTTCTTTGTTTTTGGATACAAATGCTATGCAGTAGCTAAAATTTGGATGAAATGATACACAGTTTTGAGATTTCTTTTGAATTCAAAATTGCCCAAGCTGCATTTAAGTGATTGCATATGTGAAAGTGTGCGTTTTTCTTGTCCATATGTCACATGTCAGGCTTTAAGTTTATGAAACCTGAGGATTAGTATATAATAGATATATCATTATTTTCTGTTTAGATAATTAAGCACCAGCTATGTTTAGCAATTAACTTCTGTCAGGCTAGTTAAATTTTTAATAACCAACTTTCAATCCCAGATGAGAACTTCGTTTTTAATAACCATGTTTTTGTTACCTAAGTTTTTCACCATTCATCCCTCTTTCTCATATATTCATGCTAGGTTGGAAACTAGAGAAGGTTAACCTTTTATTTCTTTGTAGAAGGATAATACTTGCTATATAATGGTTAAGACTAAAAGTAACATCATTCGTATGTTTTTAGAAAATATTTTAATTTTTTATGAAAGTAAGATATTAGAAGTATGCCGATGATGAAATTAGCTCTTATAAATCACTTCTGGACTGTTGTGTGATCACATGTCTTGCTATATATGGACTGTTGTGTGATCACATGTTGCCATGCTAAACTAGCAGCACTCTTATCTTAATTTTGCAGTCACTACTCAGAGGTAGGTTCTTGCTTGAAAGACCTGTTGAAGAGGAGAGACCACCTTCAGTGACAGTGAGTGAATTAAATCAATTAAGTCACTACTCAGAAGTAAAATATCAATTAGCCTGTTACTTTATCAGAATGTGTTATATTTTCTCAACAATGTCTAATTTGAGTTTATAGAAGCAATAAACCCATGTAGTAAACAGTAGATGTAGTAAACCCATTTTAGTCTAATTTCAAAGGGTTTTTGAATTTCCAATTTAGTCTATAAATTTTCAAGTTTATACTGTACATATTGAACTTGTGCATTTTTTTTGCAATCAATTAGTTGCACTATTTGAACTTGTAATTTTGCTATTTAAATATTAACATGATTTTTCAATATTTTGACTAAAAAATATTAATTTATTATATGATTAAATACTATCTTTTTGACTAAAAGTATATATTTAATACTAATTAATTTTTGATATTAATAATGTTTAATTTTAATATTTAATATTTTTAAATGTTTTTAAAAGTTAGTGGCGTTTTTATGTAAAATGCCGCTAAAGAGCGTTTGTGATAAAAAGCGTTGTTAAAAGCCATGTTCTTTAGTGGCGATTGTTAGAAAAGCATCGCTAAAAGTCATGTTCTTTGGCGGCGTTTGTTATAAAAGCGTTGCTAATGAACATGGCCTTTAGCGGCGTTTGTGGGGAAAGTGCCGCTAAAAGTCATGATCTATAGCGGCGTTTGATGGAGAAGCGCCGCTAAAGGTTATGACCGAGAAGTGCCAACCTTTAGCGGCGTTTGTGGGAGAAGCGCCACAAATGTTAGCGGCATTGTCAATAGCGGCATTTTTTGCGACGCTTCAATACTTTTTTTAGCGCCGCTAAAGGCCTAAAAAAACGCCGCTAAAACCCTGTTTTGGTGTAATGTAAGTGGTGAAAAGCAATAAGGGTTATTGGAGGTTGGCGGCTTGAATCTTTCTCTTGTGGTTTTAACTCTCTAAAAGAAATTGATTTTATATACAAAGCAAGAAAATAGAAGAACAAAGACAAGTAATCTTTTTCTTTATCAATAGGGATGTTTACAATATTTCTCCAAAGTCTATATTGATAGATATAAGAAGTATAAATGAAATAAAACTCTAATTCTAATAACTATTAGAGTCTTAAAGTACATCAAACTTATCTTGATTTTGATGAAAATATACTTAATAATAAAATATTCATAAAATATTTAAATATATTTTATATATATTTATTTCAAATGATTAGATCTCGATTTTTTTCTGTATCATTAAATTATATTTTATATTATTATCTCTTTATTTTTTAAAATATTTAACAACCTTATTTTATTTTTTTATTTTGTTAGATTACTAGGAGTCATTAATTTGTAATTTGGTTTTTTTTTTTGTAATTTGATCAAATAAAGTTGGTTTAAATAGTAATATCTCAATATATTATAGGTTAATGCTAGAATTTATCATAGGTCGAGCCACCCACCCAGGCCTGAAGACTCAACCAAAAAGTGGGAGGGTTTTGGCAAAAATATAAGCTCGAAAGATGGGTTAGGACGAAAAATAAGACCCGTTTTCTAAACAGGCCAATCCTCGGGTAGGATATTTTTGGCCCGACTCGAATAAGCCTAAAATTTTTCCCCTGTTGTTTTGTTGTTGTTATGTTGTTATTTTGTTACCATTTCGTTATTATATTACTACTATTTTGTTGTTATTGTTTGAATATTGCATAACTCTTATTTTATTATTAATTTTGTTACTATATTAGACGCATTTACTTGCTAAGTTGTAACTATCTTAGTATTATTTAAGTATAGACTTTTTTTAATGTTTTTTCAATTTGTTGGGAAATATTTATTTTAATATTTTAGCATATTTGATGTATTATATTTTTAAATTTGTTTTTATATAAAAATAATCTAAAAAAATTAATATGGGTGAGCCGAGTTGGGTTCAGATTTAGCATTTTTAATTTGGACCAAACTTTGGCAGAATTTTAAGCTTATTTTTCAGGTCGGGCCCGAGCCTAAAAAACGGGACTAAAATTTTGTTTCATTAGTCTGACCCATGATCAGATCTAGTTATCGCTTTAATTATGATTTTATGTAGAATGTTGGTATTTTCTACAATTTTTAATTTATTTTAAATATGTTATTATATATTATTTATGTAAAGTTTAAATTTGGAAATTTTATGTAAAAACTAATACATTTTCTTTCCTTTTCATAGTTTAAACAAACAAGAGATATTACAATTTCTTTCTTTTACTTCATAAATTTTAATTATCCAAACATAAGTATATCATTTTCTTTCTTTAATCTGCTTCGGTTTAATGTAATTTTGTTAATTTTAAGTGGTTATACTTGTAAACAATTCTACAAAACTCAAATATGTTGTGATTTTTAAATTTGAGAAAATTGAAGAATGCAAGTATTGTTTTTTTTTACAAAGAAGATTCAAACATCCTATTAATAGGTCACAATTTGAGTTATAAGTAGGTTTAAGTATGCAAATTTACAGGTTAAAATGTGTCATAAGTTCCTATACATTTCAAAATTAGAATTTAATCTCTATACTTTGGAATTTAGTACCTCTACTTCTCGATTCTAAAATTCAAGTCCAACTGTTAACATTGTTAACTTTTTTTTTGTTAATTTAAGTTAATTATAAAGCCATCTTTTTAATTACATTGCTACCAAGTGAATTTTTTTTTTGTTTGAAAAATGTCACGGCAATGAATTTAACAAAAAAAAAACAATGTTAATGACTGAACCTGAATTTTAAAACTTGAAAAGTAGAGTGACTAGATTCCATGAAATGTAAGTACAGAGACTAAATTCCTATTTCTTGAAAAGTACAGGGACTTGTGGCATATTTTAACCTTTTTTACATTAATTTATACTACTAGATATCTATCACGTACACATATGCATGTGGAAACTACGTACTTAGAGAACAAATGTTAGTTTAAAAATAACATTGCAATAAATAATGAAATGTATGTTTTGAAATTAATTAATAATAAGATAAATTATTTGATATACTACCAATGGAGATTTTAGATTGCACAAGCAGTGTTAGGGGGTTGACAAGTGTCCTAAAGGGGTATAATAGAATATTTTTAAGAAGAAAAAGGAAAAAGATACACATGTCAATTTTTCAAGGCTGCTTTTGGAATAAAAAAAAGTACATTATTAGTGTATCAAATACTAACCTAATAATAAAACATGAAATATATACGATGTTAAAATGAATAAAAATAGATTAAATTGTAAGGAAAATAAAATTTAAATACGTAAATAGATTATATAAAAATATTACATGCAATGTTGCTGCCATCGATCTTAAGTTAGTGTCGAGTTGACTTATGACACCAACTCAATCAACAACATTATCATTTTATCAATGCATATAATTGATGTAGGGAATAAAGTATGCATAATACAATTAAAATGTAAATATTATATTAAAATATTTTTTTAGTTTTGTTGTGAAGTTAATATTTTATTGATGCTAAATAGCATGGGTTAAAATCCAGCCACATGTAATTTTTGTGGGTTCTTTTAAAAAAGACTAAAATACCCCCGAACAATATAACTTATTCTAAATTCAAAAGGACAATTTTTCTAATCAAGTTTATGCCCGATTGACTTGTAACACCAATTCAATTAGGGGCTTAAATAGAAGTATAGAGACGAAAGGACATTAAAGTAATTTCCCTACCTGAGTTGGTGCCCTGCTATCTCGTGACACCAACTAAATTAGAGGCTTAAATAGAAGTAAATATATGTAATTATAGAGGTAATAAAGTGTGCATAATAAAATTAAAATGTATAAAAGGATCAAAATAGAGCTTTGGTTATTCAAGGTTTTACATGTAACCTCCCCAACCCGGCCTAGACGTTAGACCTGTAACACCCTGGATTTTGGGGTTAGAATTTTTGTGATTTGTAGGTAGGGTCAGTGGCTAGATCAGACAATTGGGTTTGTTGCTGTGTTTTATGTCAAATGGGTTTGCTGGTCTGGTAGTTTGTTGTGTGTTAGTTTGCTTCTAGGTTTTGGGTTCGAATCTTCGTGTGTGTTTATGGGATAATTTTATTTTAGATATTTATGTATTTTTGTTTTTATTTTATGTATTTATGTATTTATTTGTTTATCTTATTTTAGTTAGTGAATTAAAAAAATATTTTAAACACGTTTTTCTCTCCCTTTCTAGTACGTTTGTTTTTTCTTTTTATTTTCTCCTCCTTCTCCCTTTCGTCTTCTTGGTGGTTTTGTTTTTGGGAATCATTGTAGTTTGTTCTTCTTATTTTCTTTCCGACTTCACATGTCATTGCCTCACATTTTCGTCTAATAGGAGTTTGAATCGGGTAAGTGTCGTCTTTTGGTATGTCTTTCTATGACTTTTAAATTAAATTAGTCGAGTTCTTAGATTAGTTTTTTGTGGAATTGAGATTTCAATCAGGTAGGTGGTGATGTCCGATCCATTCGAGGGCTTTGGTTCACGAAACCAGGTGTGTGTTTAGAAACTCTTCGGTTCCTTTATCGAATTGCTGCTTGGGTTCTGCGAAAATTCAAAATTTTTTGTGTATTTCTGAATTTGACTGATCGAAGTGTTGTTTTGGTTTTGAATTGTGGTGAATTACGTGTTTTTTAGGCTGTTTCGATGTGGTTTCGTGACCATATGGGTGGCCACACGGGCATGTGCCCCACACAGCCGTGTGTAATTAGGAATTTAGGGTTTTCGATGGTTTTTGGTGCTACACGGCTTGGCCACATAGGCATGTGTCCCCACACGGGCGTGTCTTCTCTGCTCTTTAGCACTTTTAGACAGTGAGTTACATGGGACTGCTCACACGGGCGTGTGTGTGTAGCCTTCACACGGGCATATGTGGCCTTCACATGGGCGTGTAAACCCCCACACAGCCTGGGCACTTCCACACGGCCGAGGCACATGACCGTGTGGCCTTATGTCGCCAATTTTTGTATTGTATCCGTTTTTTATCTGATTATGATTCTGTGTATTCTAACCCTTCGCTAGGTCTTTGTAAGGGTGGTTGTGACTTTGTTTCGGCCTGGACTTGTGCATTATTCGCAATTATAGCTCTAATTAAGCGATTCGATTGAGTGTTAATTGATGTTATGTTATATCTGATTCTGATTCTGGGCATTTGAATGTGTGCATTTCTAATTCCATACTCTGTATCTGCAAGTCTGTCTTTGCTGCGTATTATTATATAAGTGGCTTAGTCCACATACTTGGTGTGTAAGGTTGGATGGGCCTTTCGGGGTCTTATGTGGTGTGCATGGTTGGATGAGCTTAATTAGCTCTTTTGAGGTGTGATTAGGGGACGGAGAGGTGTTTGGCTAGTTGGGTGGGTTTTATTACTTGTTGCATTCATTTCGCATTCTGTCTGTCTAATTGCGAGACTAATTGTTTGTAGATCGAGGTGTTTCAGTACTGATACGCTTGATTTGTTTGTGAAGACTATTCGTACATCGGATTGCCATTAAGTTTTATTTTTTTTAACTGTGACATTTTGGTGTTCGTTTATCTATCATTTTTTAACTCACACTGAGCTCGTATAGCTCACCCCCCTTAGTTTATCCCTTTGCAGGTACCCTTGTTTTCTGTAGCTGGACTTCGCATGTCGGAGGTCTCGAAGTGACATGTTTTAAGCCAGACTAATAAAAGGACTTTTCAGATTTTTTTTAAATTTGTGAACTGTTTCAGACTGTAAACAGCTATAAAAACTGTTGTACAATCGAATTTTGGATTTTCGTAAGTAGTTTTTTTTTATTTCTAGAAACTTTGGAACTTTATTTCCGAGCGCCTTCAACGTGACTTGAATTCTCTATTTTGAATCATAAAAGGGCTAAATGGTTTAGTTCGATTTTAATAAGTATGTTCGAATAAGATTTTAACAACTTGTTTTGTAAAATTGTTTTAGATCACTTCAGTGATCAATGTGACCTCTGAAATTCGGTCTAAACTCCTAGGCCAGGTTTTAGGGTGTTACAAGACTCGAATTTGAGAGACTACATCGGCCACCAAAATGGCCTAACAGGGTTATCAGAGTTTTTGAAAACAATTATTTTAAAATATTTAATTAATTTAGTAGAAAACTCAATTCAAATGTCGATTTATTATTCCTCAACGTTTTAATTATCATCTAGTAGCGAAAAAGATGGCATTTACTTGTGTATTTAATAAAAACTGATGTTCCTGCATGCTAATTAATAATCAAAACATAATATCTTAAGAATTCAAATAAAATGTCATGTAGAATAAATAAAAAAAACCTAAGTCCTAAGTCTCATGACATGGTTTGAGATAAAATATTACAGTCTGTGAATAATAAAATAAATCAAAAGATAAAGCCTTAGCAAATTGGGAAAAAAATAGATTATGCTAAGACCCTCCAAATGTCGTGCCCGCGTCATAACCTGATGGGTTATCTGTAATGATGAAAATTTAAGGGGGTGAGCTTTGATGCTCAGTGTAAGTTCATTTACAATAAAATCAATGCAACAATTATTAAGACACATTAATTAACATTGCATAAAATAATCATAAATAGCAATTCAGTTCAGAGTATTAGATTTTCAAATGCAACCATCATTAATATGTCAAAACTCATAATAGCAGTTTTTAGAATTAACCAAATTCTCAAATTTGCCCACAATAATCATATCCATGCACATACCTACATATATATATTCACACTTATGTATCAACAAAGTTTTCAGATTTGTATGGTCATGATTTGAATGATGTCATACTATTGAAACTAGAGTACTTACCAATCTTTTGATGAGATTTCAAGGATGATCGATGTTAAATTCAATGCTTGAAGGAAGAACGGGTGAAATTGTGAATCGATTTAGATTTAGGTTTCCAAGAGATTAATTTCCAGCAAAGAATGTAAAATTTTATGGAAAGAAAAGGGGAAAATAAAAGAAAAAATGGAATTTAAAGAGAAGAGAAAATTTTCTATTTAGGGTTTGAAAAGGAATTAAAAGCAATGTATAATTAGGAAAAGTTATTGAATACATAGGGTTTTAGAAATTTGAGGGGTTGAATGGTAAAATACTCATTTTTACTGAAAATGAAAAAAAAAAAGAGAATGAGTTTAGTATGGCTTAAACCTAATAAGTGAGAGGGAATGCAAGGCCTTACCATTTGGGTCACTACCCAATCTTAACTTATTTCTACCACATTTATTATATAACTTAGTTGGCCTTGGTCCTTGTTGCTGAAAAAAAAAAAGAAGAAAATAGGAAGATTGGAGCTTGGCCCTTGGTTCTTTAGGCAATATACTAAGCTCTTAACCATCAAAATCAAAGCTCATTTCTTAGTAATTTTATTAATTCTAGCCCTATGTAATTTGGGGTGTTATAGTATCAAGGTAATTGGTGTGAATTTAAATCTCACAATACAAATTTTTGTTCTTCTATAAATAAAAAGCTAAATTAACTTCAAATAATATAACTTTTTAAAATGCGAAAGAATATTTTTGTAATTTTTCTAACATAATTGATGACTTGTTGATTTGTAACACCAACTCAATTAAGGACTTAAATAATAGTATAGATATACAATTGGTAAGGTTAATTAAGTGTGCATAATAAAATTAAAATGTATAAAAAGTTTAAAATAGAGCTTTGGTTGAGTGGTAAGTTTAAAATTTTACCAATGCAATTGGTGTGGGTTTAAATCCTAAAATATACATATTTTTATTTTCTTTTCTAAATAAAAGACTAAATTACCCTCAAATAATATAACTTATTTTAAATATGAAATGATATTTTTATAATTTCTCTAACTGAGTAGGTGTTCGGTTGACTTGTGAAACCTAGTTAGGGGCTTAAATAATAGAATAGATTATTTAAACCTCTAACTAAGTTTGTGTCACGAGTTAACTGAGCATCAACTCAGTTAGGAAAATTACAAAAATGTTATTTCTTATTAGAAATAAGTTATATTATTCTAGGACACTTTATTCTTTTTATATTTTTTTAAAAAATCAATAAAATATTTGCATGTTGTGGGATTTAAACTCATACTATTTGTGTTGATAAAATTCTAATTTTACCACACAACCAAAGTTTTATCTTAAATGTTTTATATATACAATTATTTAATCCCCTAACCGAGTTGGTGTCATGAGTCAGCTAAGCACCAACTCGATTTAGAAAATTACAAAAATATTTTTCCATAATTAAAATAAGTGCTGGAAAAATTGTTTTATGGGAACTTTGAGACATATTCTCAATAGGTAAAGGTGGAGAGTTGAATCATAAAATTATGGTTTCATATTCTATTCAATGAGACATTTACAATGATATATCATATGCTCAAAATGGTTGAGTGGTGAATGAGAAATTGATGCTGAAAGTAAGTTACTTGGAAATATTGTTGAGGAAAAGTAAAGGCTTATATCTCAACTTGGTTAGATACCAAGTGTGAGATATGTTTATATATGAGAACTCTCTTAAAAGGTAATTGAATGACTAAGCTTGTAATCTTACCTCACGCGCAGGGGGTGTAGGTCCAAAATTCCAATACTCTCCATGCTTATAAAAGGCCATGATTTCTGAAGGGTTTTACACACCCATATTCTCTGATAATTTCCCTTGCCGAGACTCTGTTACTCTCAAAACTCTTCCTTTTCCTCCTTTGTATTTTCAAACATTCCGGTGATAGAAAAAGGCATTGTTCGTTTGTTGATCGTTGTAGAGGTGCTGCTACTTTGATCACTGTTGTTGTTGTATCCTGGGAGACATTCTATCAACGTTACTCCAAGTACCACAGGAGCGGCCGAATCTGTCTTAAGAAAACTATGTTTCATAGGCCTCAGCGTTTCGTAAAATCTCGAATCTTCTTTATTTCAACTGTTTATTATGGTTTTATTTGATTTTCGTATTTGATAAATTAATTATAAATCATTCTATTTATATTTTATTTCATATGTGTTTATTTATAATTAATTTATTTTGTTCACTAATGTGTTTTGTCTAACAATAAGTTATATTATTCAAGTGTGTTTTAGCCTCTTTTTAAAGCCAAAAAAATTACATATCATAGGATTTGAACCCATACTATTTGCTTCAATAAAATATTAATTTTAGCACTAAACTAAAACTTTATTTTAATATATTATTTACATTTTAATTGTATTGTGCATATGTTAATACCTCCATCAATTAATTAATCGGGCCGATTAGAAAAATTACAAAATATCTTTCTATAATTAAAATAAATTATATTATTGGATGTTACAAAATGTCTCTTCTTATTTTAAAATTTGCATCTAGTGATATTTGAATTCATGTTCTATACTTCAACAAAATATTAATTTTCCAATAAACATATTATTTAAATCCTTGATTTAACATATTATTTACATTTTAAATGTATAATGCATACATTAATACCTCCATCAATTGTATCTATACTATTATTTAAATCTATAATTGAGTTGATGTAACGAGTCAATCTGGACACCTACTTGTTTAAAGAATTACAAAACACCCTTCCATAATTAACATAAGGTATATTATTCGAGGATATTTTAGTCATTTTTTAAATTAATAAAAACTTAAATGTGGTGAGATTTAAACCCATGCTATTTACTTGATAAAATATTAATTTTACCACTAAACTAAAATATTTATTTTAATATATAATATTTGCATTTTAATTATATTATACAAATGATATTACCTTGATTGATTGTATATCTATACTATTATTTAAGTCTCGATCGAGTTGGTATCATGAGTCAATCGGTATTAACTCGGTTAAGGAAATTATGAAAATAACCTTTCATAATCAAAATAAGTTATAGTATTCAATGATACTTTAGTCTTTTTTATTTTTAAAGAAAAAGCCAATAAAATTTACATCCGTGAGGTTTGAACCCGTGATATTTACTTTATTAAAATATTAAGTTTACCATAGTATTTACATTTTAATTTTATTATGCATGTAATATTACACCCATCAATTATATCTTTACTAATATTAAATATTTTATTAAATTTTGTGTCAAAAGTAAAGTGATACCAACTTAATTAAATTAACTCAAATAACACATATTTCTAGTAATTAAAAGTGGTATGACACATGTATTAGTAATATTTCTACATAATATTGAGATGCTTCACCATTCGATACATACAATTCTTGTTATTTAATGTTTTCACAATCTTGTTAGTAATATGTTATAAAATAAAGAATAAAGAAAGTAAACTGAATAATATATAAAAAAAAAGAGAGAAAAGTACATATTTTATTTATTAATATGATATTTAAAATAATACTCTAAAGTTTATATTTATAACTATAACAAGTATAAGTAATATAAAATTATATTCTTAATAGGTACTAGAGTCCTAAATTACATTTAACTTTTATCTTAAATTACATCACTTTATAATAATAAAATATTTATAATACATCGAATCTTTTTCTATTTTTTCCGATTTTTTGCAAATTAAAATTAAAAAATTAGGAAAGGAAGTTAAAAAAGAAGAAGAAGCAAAATTTAGGGAAAATTCTCAACAAAGATCCGGAAATTTTACCATGTTTTAATATGGAGCTTCCATTTCTCGTTTTATTTTTAATGCTTTGAAAATAAAATCACTTCTCTCTATATTTAAATTTCTTTTGATAAAAGGAAAGTAAAAATATCTTCTTCTTTTTTATTTAGAAGTTTTAGTTTATTCTCTTGTCACAATGCATTAAATTGGACCATTGCTATTGTCCACTTTGAGTATGCCACGTATTTCACCAAATTTGAAAAATAATTTTTAGTTAAACTTTATTTATTTGTTTCAATCAATTGATTAGTCTAGATTATTTTATTACTATTTGACCTACAATTTAGCTTATAAATAGGCTCTTTTATAACCTTAGAAAATACACTCATTAAATATTAGAACTCATAACACTTTTGGAAAATTTTGTGTTTACGTTTTGAAGGTTCTTTGTTTTTGGGTTTCAAGGCTTAGTTTTTATCTCCATCTTTTATACTCTTCATTCTGTTGCCATTGTAGTAAAATTATTTTTACCCGTGGTTTTTTATCCTCTTTAGAGGCGTTTTTCCACGTTAAATTTGTGTGTTCAAATTCTTAATTTCTTCTACTATTTTTATTTGTCCGTTGCTTAATCGAGCCGATCCCCAACAAGTGGTATCAAAGCTAGTTCAATTTTTGTAGATTGGCCCATTCAGAGATGGCACCAACAAAGTTTGACATTGAGAAGTTCGATGGTATCACAAATTTTAATCTGTGGCAAGTTTAGATGATGGCAATTATAGTTCAGATCGACTTGAAAAAACTCGTTACGGAGAAAAAAACTGAGAATCTAAATCAGATAGAATAGGAAGAGCCTGATGGAAAGGCCTTGTCTGCAATCCAGTTGTGTCTCGCAAATAAGGTATTGTAAGAGGTATTGATGGAGAAAACCTCATCAGCCTTGTGAAAAAGGTTAGAAACTCTTTATACGACTAAGTCTCTAGCTAACCATTGAGTGTTGAAACAACATTTATTTACGTTTCGCATGAACGAATGTGAGTTTCTTAGAGATCATATTAGTCAATTTATTACTCTTTTGAATGATTTAAAGAATGTTGAGGTTAAGATTGACGATTAAAATCAGACTATGCTATTATTGTGCTCTTTACCCTCTTCATAGAAGTCTTTTAGGGAGACCCTGATTTATGCCAAAGACAAACTCTAGTTCGAGGATGGTAAGGATCATTTGTTGAGTAAAAATAAACTCAACCATGAGTATAGTTCGAATAGCAAGGAAGACAGGCAAGCTTCCGTTTTGGTAGCATCAAAGAAACAAGACAAAAGGTGTCGGTATTGTAATAAGTTAGGTCACGTCAAAGCATATTGTTATAAATTGCGAAATAAAAGGGCTATTGAGAGTAACAAGGAAGATGTAGCTAGTGCTGATTTGGCCGATGAAAATGGTGATGATTTCTTGTTAGTGTCAATGAGTGATAGCTCCGAGCTTATGTCCGAGTGGATCCTAGATTTGGGATGTTCTTTCCATATGTGTCCCAACAGAGAATGATTGTCCACATATAATTTGGTTAAAGGTGGAGTTGTGCGCATGGGAAATGATTCATCCAGTAAGGTAATCGGTATTGGTACTGTTAAATTTAGGATGCACAATAGGACGGTTAGGACACCCTCAGATGTCAGGTATGTACCTAATTTATGAAAGAATCTCATCTCCTTAAGTATTTTAGACTCGAAAGGTTACAAAATCAATATCGATTCGAGTGGCATTAAGGTGTCTTGTGGGGCTCTCATTTTGTTAAAAGGTAAAAGGACCGGTAGTCTTTATATTTTAAAAGGTTCTATAGTGACCGGTGAAACCGAACATCCCTTGTCTGTTATAGAGTTGAAGTCAACTCGTTTGGAGCGAAGGCGACTTGGTCATAGAAGGGAAAAAGGTATGACTGTTTCGTTGAAGAAAGGTTCTCTTTTGGATGAAGGTTTTGAAAAGTTAGAGCATTGTGTTCGTGAAAATCAGATCTGGCTTAGTTTTGATTTGGTAGTACACAAGTCGAAGTCTAGAAGTCTTCCAGTTTTTAAGCACAGATTTGACTTAGTTAATTCCCTACATAGTTCAAGATAGGCCCATGGAGGGCTTTAGCAAAGATGGCGTTATAGAAATACGATTCAAAGTGGAGATTTGTTGAGTATGCCACGTATTTCAGTCAAATTTGAACGGTAATCTCCCAGTTAAACTCTGTTTATTTGTTTCAGTCGAACTCTGATTAATCTAGGTTATTTTATTATTATTTGACCTACGAATTTAACCTATAAATAGACTCTTTTACAACTTTAGAAAATACACCCATTAAACACTAAAACTCATAACACTTGTAATACCCTATTTTGGCCCAGGTCAAAAGAGCCCAAATTACAAACGGGCCTATGTGGCCCAAACCAAATAGAGGCCCAAAACAATGGCCTAAAACAATGTCAGAAACTCCTAGGGTTCTGAGGAAACTTTCGCGCCACAGCCACCAAGCACCACGAGCCGAAATCTTCACCTGCACAGAAATGGAAAGAAAATCAAAGATTGTGAATCAAATATGAGCAAGATTTGATTCTTTATATTATTAATTTCATAATGGCTATAAAAGCAGATTGAATATACTGTAATAGGGGGATTGAGTGTAAAGAGAACGAAAATATAGAGTTCTTAGAATACAAAAATAATAAAATCAAAGGTGATTACGATTCCTTTTTTTTTTCTTTTGTATGCTTATTTTTTTAACAAAAATAGCAATAGAGAAAGAAGGGGTTACGTTTTTGTATCAGAATTATTGAGGAAATACATAAAAACAGGAAATTGGAGCAAAAAAAATCTTTTGAAAGGTGATTTTCTTTGTGTTTTATTTTCCATTTTTTTTTTGCTTTGATTCTCTGTTTTGTGCGCAAAAAGCAAGAAAGGAAGAGGTTCTTACCACTGGTGGTACGTTGTTGGTGCTCTTGCTGCGTTTCAGTTGGAGTTAAAAAGGGAGAGAGTGCCAGCGTGAGGAATAAAAGAGAGAATAGAGCAGTTTTTTTTCCCTCTTTTCCCCTTCTTTTTGCGGCTGTTGTGACTGATATTGGATTAGAATGAGTAGGGTTAGAAGTTGGCCTTGCTTAATGGGCTATTTACATTTTTAATCCTTTTTCATTTTTCATTTACTTCAAAACCATGTTTTTTTGTTTTTTAAATTTTTCTATGAAATATTGAAATTGTTTTATTTTAATCCTTATTGAAACGCTGCGTTTTGGAGGGCGGGGTTATTTTCCCTTTTCGTCCTCCACTGTTAAGGGCGTGATCTATGGCCCATTTGCATTTTTATTATTTCAGATTTGCCCCTGAATTTCCTTTTATGTTTCAATTTAATCCTGATTGGTGATTTTACAATTAATTAATTTATTCTTTTTCGTTGCTACTGTTACTTATTATTATTAATTTACTTACTATTATTATTATACTTACATATATATATATATATATACGCATAATATTATATAATAAATATATGTATATATTTTAAATGTTTTAAATTTATATACATACGCATATTTATTTTTTAATATAATTTTTATTTTATTTATATGTAATGAATTTTTATAATTTATATGTATATATTTATTTTAGTATATATATGTATATATACATATTAATATTTTTAACCAATTTTATATATATATGAATATATTTATTTTTAAAATGCAAATGTATGTATTTTTCCACATACTTTATAATTCATATTTTTTCCCTTTATTTTTATAAATGCATCATGTATTATATACGTATAAGTTTCATAGCCCAAAATTTCATATGTAAATTATGTGTATGTCTTTAAATTTTAATGTATATATTATGTGCCTTTTATTCTTTATATTTTGTTTATTTTCTTCATTTGATTATTAATTCATGTTTTCGTTTATATGTTAAAAGAATGTTTTTATTTGTTTGATATTTTGCATGTGATTATTTTTATTATATATATTAATTTCGCTTATTGATTTATTTATATTATTGATATGCCATTGTTGTATTTGTTATTGTCATTTACATTTGACAACATTACATTATCTTTTACTCGATTTTAAAATTTTTCAAAATTGAGATGATGCTCGTATTTAGGATTTTCAAGGAAATTGAGCCCTAACGTATTGGGTTCTGATTTTCTTCGTTAAATCTAAGAATCGAGCATTTCTCTTCAATCAAAAAATAAGAACTCATTATTGGGAATTCAACACGTTGTGTCCTAACGTATTGGATGTGATGCATTGATTTCTCGAAATGAAGATTTTTTCTAAAAAATAATAAAGAAAATATTCCGAGTTTGGGATTTTAAAGGAATTGTGCCCTAACGTATTGGGCCGCGATTTCTTAAATCTTGAATAAATGGATATTATTTTACATTTTTTTATTGCACTAGTATTTTGCCCTAATTCATTTTTGGGAAAAATTAGAATGTCGTGCCCTAACGTATTGGGTGTGGTATTTTCTTTCTCTGAAATGATAAGGGTCTTAATACGTAACGTTTTTAAGTTTTGCTAAGGATTACGTTTTTTTAAATTTTCGACATTAAGACATTAATCAATTAACTAGGTACCAATTTTTGGGCGTAATGAGGGTGCTAATCCTTCCTCATACGTAATCGACTCTCGGACCCGTTTTTCTAAAATTTGTAGACCAAAGTCATTTTTAGGTGACCCAATCACACCTTAATAAAAGATTGGTGGCGACTCCCAATTTTCATTTTTTAAAGTCGACAACCTAAAAATTTTTTGTTTTTAAAAAAATGGTTTCGACAGCTTGGCGACTCCACTGGGGATTTTTTTTTAAATAAGAGAGTCGAGCCACAAAGCTGATTAATTATTGTCTTATGGTCGAAAAAATATTTTTAAAAAAAAACTCATGATATCCTTTCACATTCATTATCTTATAGTCTAAATATTGTTTGCATTATACATTTCATGAGTTGAACAATGTTACCTTTTTAAGTGGGAGTGAGAAACTATGCCTTCGTGAGGTTTTTACCTCCGTGTAGGGTAGTGGACTACTTTCAGGATACATCCGTACCTATGTCTTCGTGAGATTTTTCATCTCTGTGCAGCCATAGGGAAATGTATTCCCCTGAACTGAACTCGGTCCATATGAGCCTATAATGGGTGAAGATTGAGGAATCTGCTGGTTCGGGTACCTTTACTCTAGAAGTCAAACTTCATATAATGAACCTTAGGAATCCACCTTAGGTAGAATCATACTAAACCCTAATAGATATCCAATTAGGGATCTTTACTATTTCTTGATTATATCTTGTGTTTCTATGTTATACTGACTTTTGGTGTTTTATTTGCATGACATGACATTTCATTTCATCATAAAAGGCGTCAATCCAAATTTAGTTGCTAGATAGAATGCTTATCATGGAAAGCGAGTTTCTTGATAAAGTGGAGGACAATGCGGCTGTTCGAACTTGGTCTGAAACAACGCAGTAAGAAAAGGGTGATAGTTTGGCTGATGGGCATGTATCGGAGTTATGGGACTTTACGCATATCAGTGCAACTCAAAATAATTTGCAAGAATTGAAAGAAATCTGGGGTCAGTGGAGTGATGAGGTTAGACAGCTCTTTTATGATAATTATGGGGATCTACCTTATTTGCTTGATGTGAAGGTAGACAAGCATTTGTTTTAAGCCTTCGCCCATTTCTGGAATCCTGCTTACAGCTGCTTTACGTTTGGGAAGGTCGATTTAGTGCCTACGATAGAGGAGTATATGACTTTACTCCGTTGTTCAAAGTTTCAAGCGGACAGAGTCTATTCAAGAGCGGTAAATGTGCCAACCTTTTCCAAGAAGCTGATGAGTGTAACAGGAATGAGTGAGCAGTGGGTTGTCGCACGAATTAAGCAAAAGGGGGACAGTAAGTGCGTTCCTTGGAGAGGCTTGAAAGATGCAATTCTCACACACCTAGATGTAAGGAAAAGCTTAGATGTTTTTGCTTTAAGTATATACGGCTTGGTTGTCTTTCCTAAAGCCTTGGGGTATGTGGATGAAACAGTCACTGATTTATTCGACCGGCTCGATAAGAAAGTTACACCGATTCCAGCAATTTTGGCAGAGACTTTCTGGTCAATGAGTGCATGTCAAAAGACTGGTGAAGGTAGATTTATTGGATGTGCACAGCTTCTACTCGCGTGGTTTCACAGTCACTTTTGGAAGGTGGATAAAGTTTCATATCGGGTTTTCTCTGAAAATTATTCACCACTAAAGGAAATAGTCGCTACGCCCAAGAGAGACGACATTTCGAAGGAGAAGTGGATAGCAATTCTTCAAAATCTTCGAGAGGAGGACATTGAGTGGAGAGCTCCTTGGTTACTTCCAGATGAGATCCTGTATTGGTGTGGTAGTTTTGATTGGGTTCCTTTGCTAGGGGTTTGGGGAGCTACTAGATACGCCCCATTATTGGTACTAAGGCAATATAGGTCAAGGCAATTTTCATACAAGGATGATGGTTATAGAAAGAAGATTCAAGAGATGGCTAATGCGTGGAAACAAACTCGCCGAATGAAGAGGCTAGCTATGGGTCCAATGAAAACTCCTGAGTATCATCAATGGTGGGCTAGAAGGATTAATGACAATACACCTAAGTTAAATCAGGAAGAAAGCCAGTCAATAGAAGAACATTTGCGAGTCATTCCTTCTGAGTTGGAAATCATAAGGCAAGATTTTGAGAGGAGAAATGCAGATTTGGAGAGAAAGATAGAGCAAATGGAGGCAAAAAAGACGAACTTAAGATTGGATATAGACATTCAGAAGTTTGAAAATGAGAAGTTAAAGAAAGAGAAAAACAAGGCTGAGGAAGAGCTGGGTAGTCTGAAGACGGATTATAAAAAAATACGTTTGTCAATGAGAAGCTATTTGGTGGGAAAGACTTCAGAACAATGGCGAGCAGAAATCCAAGAAGAAAAAGACAAAGCCGATAAATGGGAACAGAAATGTAAGGAGATGCAGAGACGAAATGAAGTCTTAGAAAAGAGTTTGTCAGAAAGCCAAAGGGAAAAAGGCGAACTAAAGGATAGGGTGGTTGTGTTGGAAGGATGTCTTCGTCAATATCGAAATCGAAATTTGGCAAAAGAGTTGAAAGCTAGCTCGAGCAAGATTGAAGAAATGAAGAAAAGAATTGAAGAGTTAAAGACGGAGCTGCAAAATTGTGAGATCCAGATCAAGTACTTGAAAGCAAACGAGAGTCATAGTAATGAACAGCTTCACCATTTTCAGAGTCAAGTTAGAAGCAGAGATCATCTTATCGAGGAAGCTGTGGTTCAGATTCGAGAAGTAGCTGACCATATACAGACTATAACAGTACAGGCTGACACGCTGAGTGTGAAGTATGAATTAGAATCGGATCGGGGGCAAGAATTAGCTTTGTTACTTAGAAAGATTAGAGTTCTGGGTACTAGGGCAAAGTCTTATTTGTAATTCACTTTATGTAAAGGAATTTAATTTCTAGTAAAGTTTTCTTATATGGAACTGAATCAAAATTGACGCCTTTTCTGCATTCATTTCATGCATTGCATTGTTTCATATGCATCAATAAATACATTAAGGGATTCTAATTAATCTAAATCACTACTCAGCTAATCTGGAAACCAACCAACCTACCAAGCACCACTATGATACTCGATCAAAAACCAAGGATATGGATCAAAGAATGGAAAGATTAGAACAAACCCAAAAGGAAATGCAGGAGCTGCTTCAAAAGCAAATGAATGAGCAGCAAAAGATGATAGACAAAATGATGGAGTCTCAAGGGAGTATAATGGCTCAATTAACTCAGTGGTTCAATAGAGGAATTGATAAAGGAAAGGGTTCTTTGCTCAATATTGAAGAAGGAGACAATGAGGGACTTGTCTATCCTCCGGACTTTACACCCCAACAAGTTGAGATGTACCCGCGTAGGTCCTCTGTTACCATTAATCCTCCGGGTGACACTGCAACGCAAATGAATTTCCAGACGGGATCAGACTCTAACCCCGGAGCCAACTTTGTTAATCATGTTATCCTTGATTTCGATGAGACGGCTAGAAAGGAGAAAATGAATGATGAATTGCCAAAACAGCTAGAGGAAAAGTACAAATGGTTGGAAGTGAAATTTAGAGCGATGGAATGTGCAGAAGGCTACTATGGGATGGATG
Organism: Gossypium raimondii; assembly: GCF_025698545.1. Classification (NCBI taxonomy): domain Eukaryota; kingdom Viridiplantae; phylum Streptophyta; class Magnoliopsida; order Malvales; family Malvaceae; genus Gossypium; species Gossypium raimondii. Next base: position 22,950,628 of record NC_068567.1, on the reverse strand, counting down.
CTAAAGAATTGAGTCTGGTTCCGGATTTAGTGCTTCCTTACAAATTCAAAATGCTAGAGTTTGAGAAATATAATGGAACCAGTAGCCCCGAAGCTCATATTACCATGTTCTGCAGACGAATGACCGATTATGTCAATAATGACCAACTCTTGATTCATTGCTTCTAGGATAGCCTCACAAGGGCAGCATCCAAGTGGTACAATCGATTGAACCATACCCAGATTAATTCATGGAGAGATTTGTACGAGCATTCATAAAGCGATGCAGTCATGTGATGATATGGTTCTGATAGAATCACCTTACGAATTTGGAAAGAAATCAAATGAAAGCTTGAGCGGTATGTACAGAGGTGGAGGGAGGTCGCCGTCCAAGTTTAGCCACCGCTTTTGGAAAGGGAAATGACAATGTTATTCATAAATACATTGAAAGCTCCGTTCATCACACATATGTTAGGGAGTGCGACAAAAAGCTTTTCTGACATAATCATGAATGGTGAAATGATTGAAAGCATCATAAAGAGCGGAAAGATTGATGCTGGAGGAAATAACAGAAGGCAAGCCTCAAAAGAAAAGGAAAATGAGGTGAACAGGGTGAATACGTACGGCAAATTGATTGCTAATCAACAGGGTTTATCAAGACAAGAATTAATTGTGAAGCCAGGTACTGAAAAACTCCAGTTCACGCCAATTCCAATGTGTACAAGGAGCTGTATCAAAGCTTATTTGATGCACATGTTGTTTCTCCTCTACATGTGAAGCCTCCACAGCCTCCGTATCCCAAATGGTACAATGCAAGTGCACAATGCGATTATCATGCGAGAATTACGGGACACTCAATAGAGAATTGCATTACCTTTAAAAAGCTAGTTGAAAAATTCATCAACATGGGTATTGTCAATATGGATGGCCCGTCTAGTACCCAGTCATGATTGAATGCAATATATGAAGGGGTGTCGAGAAATGTTCACGATGAAACAACTAAAGAAGGGACCTTGTCAGATTTCCGCCCTTATAGACTTGGGAGTGTTCTAAATAATTAGACTGCAGAAGAAACCCCTGTAGTATTTAGAGATTACTCAGAGTAATGTTCAAAACACACTTGTTGCCTTCAGCCTAGAGGCAATAAGAATTTCTTTATGAAATAGGCTCATGTCTGAACGTCGTTATTCTAATAAAATACATCTATGCATTCATTTTTAAGCCAATATTCTTTCATTCTTTTCGAATAATTATACTTTCATTCTTTCGAATCTTCTTCCATATTATTCTTTTATTCATTCATAATTGTACAAATGATTATTCATACATTCTTTTGTATATTCTTTGGTACCTACTATGGGTCTCCAGATATCAATGACATGAGTGATGCTGTTACGGACTCAAAAGTTCTTTTTAAGTGGGATCTGTGTTTAGAGGGATCTCATGACTTTAAAGATGACATAGATTGTAGCCTATTTTGAGACTTGTTGAGGATGGTAGAACAGGAATGAAATCTTACCTCATGAGAAGACAATAGAGATTGTGACCTTAAGGTAACGTGCATAACCGAAGAAATGAAGCAGAACCTTGTTGAGTTACTTCAAAGAGTTCAAAGATGTCTTCATATGGTCATGCTTGGGTAAGCACTGACATTGTAATTTGTACAACAATGCGATATCAAAAATTTATAGTATGTTCAAGATTAACATCATGAACAATGCATTTAGAATTCTTTGCCGGGGCAATGCCTTCTTCTTTGGCTCATCATGGTTTAGCCCGTCGAAGTTAATTTGTCATTTCTCCGTTGTTGGATTTCATATTAATTGAAGAGGAAGATCCAAAGTTTTCGTCATAGTTAAAATTTTCCCCAAAAGGCTCTATAAAAGAAATTTGATCACAAAGAAGATCTTACATTGGTTCTGATCGAAAAGGATAACGAGGACTTGACTAATCCTATGAGTTCAGATTAAAAAAAAGGGTCAAAATCATAAAAATAAAAATAAAAAAAAGAAAAGGAAAATGGAGAGGCCAAAGTGAAAACCCGCAAACGGCACCTTGAGACCAAAGGGGATTTGAGTTGAAAACCCGTAAAGGGCGGCTCAAATATTGATCAGAATGAGGCACAATGTGATCAGAGCAACTCGAATTCTAACCAGATTGGGGCATGTGGTGATCTTGTTATACCTGAATTATCAGGAAAGGGTAGGCAACATCTTGGGGCATTGACAGAGTACTGTGGATCTCCTAAACACATGTCAAACTTAGAGGAGTCTTCAGAAAGTTTGTACAGAGAAGCTCAAGCTGCGATATTTGAGGCACCCAATATTCATACTATTTATACTGAGTTTGTTATTTTTGGGATACTTCATTCTTTTCCAAGATACACATTCCCAATCAATTTCTTTGTTATCCTTATTTACTATTTTTGATAATCTATTCCTTTCGAGCTATGCTCAGAACCAATTGTATTCTCATCCATTGATATACCCTTTTTGCAAGCATGTTGCATTAGAATAATGATTAATGGACTAATAAAACTTTCACGAAGGAAGTTTTGCATATTAATCTAGAAGTTTCTAAATAATACGGGAACCTGAAACAGGACTATTGTTTAGAACGCACCGAGTTTAAGGTTGGAAATTTGAGAAGGAATAGTCTAAATTAGGACTTTCTCTTGGGATTTTGTTAAAGACATTGATTGAACGAAATGACAAGATGTCAGATTGGTAACAAGGCTTAAATAAATAAGCAAGCAATGATCACAGATAATAGAAAGAGGTTTCCTCGGAGAAGAAAGCTTTCATTTGTGCGTGAGCCTTTGGTACGACACCCTGGGAATGGTGTAAAGGACCGAGGAGTTCCACATTCTGTATCCTTGAATTACAATAGGAAAGGATTGAGAGAAAGCCAGATTTTTCTACCATTGGATCACAACGAGAGAAGGATGGTCCAAATTTTGTGTCTCAGAGGATTAAACTTTGAACTTCATAGTGGGGGCAATTTGATTAAGTGTTTCATTTGAGATGCCAGCCAAGAAGGAAGGTGTTGAAGACAAGACCTTAATAAACTTCGAGCAATGATAACCTAAGTGATAAAAAAGGATAATTCTCAAAAAAAAAAATTATGCACTCATGCAAACACCATACATGTCTAGTTAGGAGCATTTGATTCATTTTGATCATGCCATCCTAATCATTAGGCATAATTAGGTTCATTATACAGGTCATGTTCCCTAGAAAATAGATCGGTGAAATCACAAAGCCTTGCCTCCCTAGGTTGCAGCTGAGCGGTTAAAAATAACAGATCTTACCTTCCTGTACTGGTAGTGAAGCAAATTGAAGACATCACTCTTATCGCCTTGACGTTGCAATGAAAAAGATTGAAGCCACAACGGCGAATCTTATTTCCCTGGCATTGTAGCGGAGCAGATTGAAGCCACGATGGTGAATCTTATCTCTCTGGCAATAAGGCTTGGATTAGCTGAAGCGGAGCAGATTAAAGCTGTGGGCAGCGAATCTTATCTCTTTGGCATCACAGTGAAGTAGATTGAAACCACGACAGTGAATCTTACTTCTCTAGCAGTGTAGTGGAACAGATTGAAGCTACGACGGCGAATCTTGTTTCCCTAACATTGCAATTAAAAAGATTGAAGCCGCAACGGCGAATCTTATTTCCTTGGCAGTGCAGTGGATCAGATTGAAGCTACGACGGCTAATCTCATCCTCGACATTGCAGTTAAACAAATTGAAGATGGAAAATCTTATCTCCCTGAAGTTGCAGTGGAGTAGATTAAAGCCAACGATCCTATCTCCCTGAAGTTACAGTGGAGCGGATTAAAGCCGATCTTATCTCTCTGAAGTTGCAGAGAGCAGATCACATCTAGTCTTATCTCCTTGAAGTTGCAGTGGAACAAACTAAGTAAACAAGTCTTATCCTCCTGAAGTTGCAGTGAGGCAGACCCAAGATGGCGAATCTTATCTCTCTGAAGTTGCAGTGGAGCAGATTAAAGCCAATAATCCTATCTCCCTGAAGTTGCAGTGGAGTGGGTTAAAACCGATCTTATCTCCCTAAGCAGTAGTGGAGCATATCGAAGATGGCGGATTTTACCTCCCTATGGTTATAGTGGAGTACATTGAAGCCAGTAATTCTACTTCCCTAGACAACAGTGGAATAGATTGAAGATTTCAGATCTTATCTCCCTTAGCAGTAGTGGAGCAGATTGAAGATGACAGATTTTACCTCCCTGTGGTTATAGTGGAGTACATTAAAGCCAGTAATTCTACTTCCCTGGGCAACAGTGGAATAGATTGAAGATCTTATCTCCCTAAGCAGTAGTGGAGCAGATTGAAGATTGCGGATTTTACCTCCCTGTGGTTATAGTGGAGTACATTGAAGCCAGTAATTCTACTTCCTTGGGCAACAGTGGAATAGATTGAAGATCTTATATCCCTAAGCAGTAGTGGAGTAGATCGAAGATGGCGGATTTTACCTCCCTGTGGTTATAGTGGAGTACATTGAAGCCAGTAATTCTACTTCCCTGGGCAACAGTGGAATAGATTGAAGATTTCAGATCTTATCTCCCTAAGCATTAATGGAGCAGATCGAAGATTGCGGATTTTACCTCCCTGTGGTTATAGTGGAGTACATTAAAGCCAGTAATTCTACTTCCCTGGGCAACAGTGGAATAGTTTGAAGATTTCAGATCTTATCTCCCTAAGAAGTAGTGGAGCAGATCGAAGATGGCGGATTTTACCTCCCTATGGTTATAGTGAAGTACATTGAAGCCAGTAATTCTACTTCTCTGGGCAACAGTGGAATAGTTTGAAGATTTCAGATCTTATCTCCCTAAGAAGTAGTGGAGCAGATCGAAGATGGCCGATTTTACCTCCCTGTGGTTACAGTGGAGTACATTGGAGCCAGTAATTCTACTTCCCTGGGCAATAGTGGAATAGATTGAAGATTTCAGATCTTATCTCCCTAAGCAGTAGTGGAGTAGATCGAAGATGGTGGATTTTACCTCCCTGTGGTTACAGTGGAGTACATTGAAGCCAGTAATCCTATCTCCCTGGTCAGCAGTGGAATAGGTTGAAGATTGTAAGTATTATCTCCCTGCAGTTGCAGTGGAATAGATTGAAGCACTAGCTCCTATACTTCTGAAGATGCAGTAGGAAAGAATGGGGTTACTTGAAGAAAAAGAGTACCAAGATTCAGCACGACCGGGCAAAATTGGGCATTTTTTAAGTGTTTGCTCCGTTCCTGTTACACGATAACGAGCAAAGAGGGGCAGCTGTAATACCCTATTTTGGCCCAGGTCAAAAGAGCCCAAATTACAAACAGGCCTATGTGGCCCAAACCAAATAGAGGCCCAAAACAATGGCCTAAAACAATGTCAGAAACTCCTAGGGTTCTAAGGAAACTTTCGCGCCGCAGCCACCAAGCACCACGAGCCGAAATCTTCACCTGCACAGAAATGGAAAGAAAATCAAATATTGTGAATCAAATATGAGCAAGATTTGATTCTTTATATTATTAATTTCATAATGGCTATAAAAGCAGATTGAATATACTGTAATAGGGGGATTGAGTGTAAAGAGAACGAAAATACAGAGTTCTTAGAATACAAAAATAATAAAACCAAAGGTGATTGCGATTCCTTTTTTTTTCTTTTGTATGCTTATTTTTTTTTAACAAAAATAGCAGTAGAGAAAGAAGGGGTTACGTTTTTGTATCAGAAAATTATTGAGGAAATACATAAAAACAGGAAATTGGAGCAAAAAAAATCTTTTGAAAGGTGATTTTCTTTGTGTTTTATTTTCCATTTTTTTTTTGCTTTGATTCTCTGTTTTGTGCGCAAAAAGCAAGGAAGGAAGGAAGAGGTTCTTACCACTGGTGGTGCGTTGTTGGTGCCCTTGCTGCGTTTCAGTCGGAGTTGAAAAGGGAGAGAGTGCCGGCGTGAGGAATAAAAGAGAGAATAGAGCAGTTTTTTTCCCTCTTTCCCCTTCTTTTTGCGGCTGTTGTGACTGATATTAGATTAGAATGAGTAGGGTTAGAAGTTGGCCTTGCTTAATGGGCTATTTACATTTTTAATCCTTTTCATTTTTCATTTACTTCAAAACCATTTTTTTTGTTTTTTAAATTTTTCTATGAAATATTGAAATTGTTTTATTTTAATCCTTATTGAAACGCTGCGTTTTGGAGGGCGGGGTTATTTTCCCTTTTCGTCCTCCATTGTTAAGGGCGTGATCTATTTGGCCCATTTGCAATTTTATTATTTCAGATTTGCCCCTGAATTTCCTTTTATGTTTCAATTTAATCCTGATTGGTGATTTTACAATTAATTAATTTATTCTTTTTCGTTGCTACTGTTACTTATTATTATTAATTTACTTACTATTATTATTATACTTACATATATATATATATATGCATAATATTATATAATAAATATATGTATATATTTTTAAATGTTTTAAATTTATATACATACGCATATTTATTTTTTAATATAATTTTTTTATTTATATGTAATGAATTTTTATAATTTATATGTATATATTTATTTTAGTATATATAAATGTATATATACATATTAATATTTTAACCAATTTTTATATATATATGAATATATTTATTTTAAAATGCAAATGTATGTATTTTTCCACATACTTTATAATTCATATTTTTCCTTTATTTTTATAAATGCATCATGTATTATATACGTATAAGTTTCATAGCCCAAAATTTCATATGTAAATTATGTGTATGTCTTTAAATTTTAATGTATATATTATGTGCCTTTTATTCTTTATATTTTGTTTATTTTCTTCATTTGATTATTAATTCTATTTTCGTTTATATGTTAAAAAGAATGTTTTTATTTGTTTGATATTTTCATGTGATTATTTTTATTATGTATATTAATTTCGCTTATTGATTTATTTATATTATTGATATGTCATTGTTGTATTTGTTATTGTCATTTAAATTTGACAGCATTACATTATCTTTTTACTCGATTTTAAAATTTTTCAAAATTGAGATGATGCTCGTATTTAGGATTTTCAAGGAAATTGAGCCCTAACGTATTGGGTTCCGATTTTCTTCGTTAAATCTAAGAATCGAGTATTTCTCTTCAATCAAAAAATAAGAACTCATTATTGGGAATTCAACACGTTGTGTCCTAACGTATTGGATGTGATAAATTGATTTCTCGAAATGAAGATTTTTTCTAAAAAATAATAAAGGAAATATTCCGAGTTTGGGATTTTAAAGGAATTGTGCCCTAACGTATTGGGCCGCGATTTCTTAAATCTTGAATAAATGGATATTCTTTTACATTTTTTTATTGCACTAGTATTTTGCCCTAATTCATTTTTGGGGAAAATTAGAATGTCGTGCCCTAACGTATTGGGTGTGGTATTTTCTTTCTCTGAAATGATAAGGGTCTTAATACGTAACATTTTTAAGTTTTGCTAAGGATTACGTTTTTTTTAAATTTTCGACATTAAGACATTAATCAATTAACTAGGTACCAATTTTTGGGCGTAATGAGGGTGCTAATCCTTCCTCATACGTAACCGACTCCCGGACCCGTTTTTCTAAAATTTGTAGACCAAAGTCATTTTTAGGTGACCCAATCACACCTTAATAAAAGATTGGTGGCGACTCCCAATTTTCATTTTTTAAAGTCGACAACCTAAAAATTTTTTGTTTTTAAAAAAATGGTTTCGACAACACTTTTAGAGAATTTTGTGTTTACATTTTGAGGTTTTTTTTCGAGTTTTGGGGTTTAGTTTTTATCTTCATCTTTTGTATTCTTCGTTCTTTTGTCATTATAGTAAAATTATCTTTACCTGTAATTTTTTATCTTTTTTGGAGAGGGTTTTTCATGTTAAATTTATGTGTTCAAATTTTCAATTTCTTCCATTATTTTTATTTGCTCATTACTTAATCGGGTCAATCCCCAACATTTCATGATGTACTATTGGGACTCCAGTTAACTGCATTTTGCACATTTTTCAATGAGCAATTTCATATGTTTGGCTATTTATTTTGGTTTGTTGGTATTTTCTAAAATTCACAATTCATCCATAGGAGTTTTGTTTTATAAACCTAAAAGTTAGGCAGATTTGTTGAGAATAGTATCTAGAAGACTTGCTTTAGCATCCAAGATGCAGTGAATAATGATCATGACAACTCTAAGTTCATTCAACTGAATATAAAAAATTCATTAAAACTTTCTGGAAAAAAATAAGAAGGTTGTTCAAAATTACTATAGATACTTATATATTTATATTATTTTGCGTTTTTATATTTTTTTTTCTATTTTTGAATTTTGCTTCTTTTATTTTTTGTATTAAAAAAAAAAAATGTATGCATTTTCTTAATTTCTGGAAATTTTTTTATATTTTCTAGTTTTTAAATTTTTGAGATTTTTTAATGACTTTTTTATTTTATGTGTTTTTAAAAGGAGGTGTATGAAGATATATTGTATGTTGTCCGTATGCCATTAAAGAGGTTTGGTTAAATCTTGAGCCTATAAATTGCCAACCACAGTGTTTTTCAAAAAATTTCCTAGACTGAGTTGAGTCAAATTTGGGAAATTATGAGTGGGATCTAGGTTTGATAGCATGGCGCTTATAGAAAAATAGGAATTCAGAAAAATCTTTAAAAAAATAAAGTATTTTAAAATTTTAAAATTTTATTTATTTTTTAGGTTTTTGAGATTTGTTTGCTTTTTAAAAAGTTTTTCCTATTTTTTTCAAATTTATTTAACAAAAAGACATTATATGAGGTTGCACGTTGGGAGTGTATCATGCCATTTTTTTCATAACCTTGTTAACATTTGGGGTGAAGTGTTTAACGATTTGAAATTTTAAGTAATAAACTGATTTAAAAAATTATATACCAAGGTGATATTTGGGCCAATTTTAGGAGTAAATAATGGATTAATTATTTGTTTAAAGTTGAACAACGTATCAAGTCATTTTAAATAGTAATTTAATTTTGTTAAAATTTGATCTTATTCGATTTCTTTTTTGAATAATCTTATTATAAGTTATGTTTATATCTACTCTTTTTGACACAATACCTAGAACTATTCATAGCCCCTCCTCAACCCATAGATAGGAGGATAATGTATTTCAGCGCACTCAAATCTACATCATCTTACATTGGCAATAATACTCATACCAGTCAAACTAAGACTCAATTGACATCTTACTCAATATTAATAGTACATTGATTGAATTAATCCATTTAACAGTAGAACGACTAATTTAATCCAATTACTATAATAAAATAGACAACTATTTTTACATAAATAGGGTAAGCAATGGACAAAACTATCACAACATACAAATGATTAGTGACTTATTTAGGAAAAGGGAAGGTTTTATAAGCTTATATGAATTTTTTAATATTTTATAATTTTTGTGTATTTTAAAAAAATCTAAAGAAAATTATATATTTTATATTTTTGAAAACATTTTAAAAATATTGAAAAATTGTGTTTTTCTTTAAATTTTTTAGAATTAAAATCAAAATTGAAAAATGTGTAAAAATTGAGGTTTAAATTTGTTATTATATTAATGGAAAAAAATGTCAAGTCAATATACCACTAATAATTTAATGGAGTTACAAGAAAATTCAATATTAACAACATCAATGAAGAAATACAATTTTGAAGTTGGGTAATCAAAAACAGAAAAATATTAATACTTAAGTGACCAACTATGTAATTTACCCTAAATGTTTAATGATAATTTTATACTAAAGATGATTATGTTTTTTATCATTTTTTCTCACCGTTTTTATTTAACAATTTTATTTTAAGAAAATCAATTTAAAAATTTTAGAATTTAACGACCTAATTGAAAGTTAACTGTTTATATTTTAATTAAATTAATGAACTTTACTTTTAAATATTTAATTAATTTAAATTTAAAAAATTAATAGAAGTAACATACTAAATAGAGATGTTTAATCAATTTTAAATGTATATAAATGAAAAAATATATATTAATCTTAAGATTATTTTATTTTTGCTATAGAAAAGTAGGCACAAGGCCTAAACATTGATAGTACAAATCTCTGGTAAAGAAAATCTCGAATACACGAACGGAAATCGAACAGAAAAGAAGAAATAGGACAAGGCTTCAATGCGTGTATCAAGTCACTATCTTTAATGTTATATTCGCCCCCACCTATTTTCGGTGTGCAAATGAGTTCCAAGCAAATTAACCTCGAGGATACAATGAAGTCAACGACTATTTGCATTTTGCACTGAAGAGGATAGCCCACTACACATTGAGCAATGTATGACAAGAAACTCAATTTCTATAAAGGATTTCTATAATAATACTTTATAAAATAATCTAATAATATTATAAAATGAAGGAAGGAAGGAAGGAAAGAATATTAGAATTTGTTGGTGTATTTTCCAAATGAAATTTCATTTCTATTTATAGAAATTTTAATGTCACTTCATAGAGACATCTTTCATCAATAAATGTTTTTCGAATAATAATGTCTTTAAAATAAACACATAATTATTCATTTAATATTATAATTGTTCAAATAATGTTATTTAAATAGTTATATTTTAAAAAAAATCAAATAATATAACTTTTGATTAATTACACTCATTCATTTATAGTTATTGGAACATTATAAATATTTGAAAATGTTCCAACAAATACGGCTAGAGCACATTCTTGGTACTGAGACTCCATAATATCAGCAAAGAAATATTGATTCAAACTTTGTGGAGCTTGGTGGATAACATGGAGACCAAAAGGCATAGGCAACCTTGCTAATAATCTTAATGTAGATTAGTATAATGTAAATTGAATATCTATTAACTTATTCTCCGGTGAAGAAAATTTCGAACACACGAACGGAACTCAAACAGAAAAAGAAGAAATAGGACAAGGCTCCAAGGCGTGTATCAAGTCACTATCTTTAAGGTTATATTTGCCCCCACCTATTTTGGTTTGCAAATGAGTTCCAAGCAAATTAACCTCGAGGATGCAATGAAGCCAATGACTATTTGCGTTTTGCACTGACGAGAATAACCCACTACTAAGTAATGTATGACAAGAAACTCAATTACTATAAATGATTTCTGCAGTAATACTTTATAGAATAATCTAATAATATTAGAAAATGAAGGAAGAAAAGAAAGAATATTAAAATTTGTTGGTGTGATTTCTAAATGAAATCTCATTCCTATTTATAGAAATTTTAATATCTCTTCATAGAGACATTTTCATCAATAGGTGTCTTTCGAATAATAATGTCTTTAAAATAAACACATAAATATTCATTTAATATTATAACTATTCAAATAATATTATTTAAATAGTTATAATTCTTTTCAAAAATTAAATAATATAACTTTTGATTAATTACAACAATTCATTTATAATTATTAGGATATTATAAATATTTGAAAATGTTCTAGCAAGATTAAATAAATAATAAAATTTAAGAATTAAATAAGATAATTTTGTTAATTTTAAAAATTAGAGAGTAGTACTATTTTAAGTGATGATAAAAACATACAACACTAATGTTAGAAATACTTGGTTTATCCCCAAAAAAAGTTTCATACAAAAATGAAAGATGGTACTGTTACATATCTAGCAGTAAACAGGATCACTTATGGAAATGCAGTCATACCTTTCACTAAATTAAGTCTTCCTTGCTTGTGTATATATATAACCTATATATATATCTGTGTAATAGTAACTCCGTTTCATATGTATATATATAAAGGAGATGGTGATCTAGAAGGAAAAAAAAAACTTGTGCAGATTCCTAGAGAAAAAAAAAAGAATTGAAGAAGATGGTGGAGGAAATTGGGTGATCTATTTGGGTTCAACTTTTGCAGAAAGTGTGTATCCACCACTGTAGTCGAAAGCATCACTATCACTGACATTGACCTCTTTCTTAGGTAAAGCATCGGCATAAGGATGCCTAAGAGAACCTTTTGCAACTCCGAAATCAGTGGCAGAGGACGAGGCAGAAGTAGTGGAGTTTGTATTCATCCCATCGTTTTGCAGAATGGTTTCAATGGCCTTTACCACGTCGCTCATTGTTGGACGATCTGTAGCTGAATCTTCAACACATTGCATTGCCAACTCCAAGAATTTCCCAAATCCTAGTAGATTTCCCGAGCTTCTTATGCTTGGATCCATTAACTCCCTCAATCCGTAATGCTCGTCATCCTTCATATCCATCACGCTTCGCACCTCCCGCACTACATACTTACCTTTCTCGATTGGTTGCTTAGCTGTTATGAGTTCAAGCATTACCACTCCAAAGCTATAAACATCACTCTTCTCGGTTAATTGCTGGGTCATGTAATATTCAGGATCTAAATAACCCTACAATGAAACAAATAAAATTCAAACATTTTTGGAATCTCTGCATGTTTCATTATCATATCATATCATGCTATCGAGGGTGAAGTACTTATATATATAATAGAAGCATGTTAAAAGGCACTCACCAATGTGCCTTTAACTTGGGTTGAAACATGGCCCTTTGAACTGTCTGATACCAATTTCGACAAGCCAAAGTCCGCAACCTTTGCGGTTAAATTTTCATCCAACAAAATGTTGGTGGACTTAATATCTCTGTGGATAATGGGAGGATTTGCAAGCTCATGTAGGTAAGCTAGACCTCTAGCTGAGCCAAGAGCTATCCGGAGTCTCCTTTTCCAGTCAAGATAAATGCCAGATCTCCCTACAACACATGACTCCATGTCAGATATCAGAAGAGCTCATGTTAGGCCTTGTGCATAACTTAAACTTACCAGACAGGCTCTCTCGAAGTGTTCCATTGGCCATAAATTCATAAACCAGCATTTGCTCTCCTTGATCAAAACAAAACCCAACAAGACCGACAAGGTTTTTGTGATGAACTCTGGAAAGTAATTCAATTTCAGTCTTGAATTCAAGCCCACCCTGCATTGATCCATGCTGAGCTCTTTTAATTGCCACAGATTGTCCATCAGAGAGCGTTCCTTTGTATACCTGCATAGGACATAAAGGCTATCTCAGCAGTTGCAAACAGTAATCATACAATCCCTCTAGCAAACTTGGATATTTACCTTCCCATACCCTCCATATCCTAGTTCATTGCTTTCAGAAAAATTATTGGTGCACTTCTTAAGTTCATCATAAGAAAACCACCTTGCTCCTTTCAACTGTGGTGCACCCCCACTGTCTTTGCCGCTTGGTGCCCAAGATGCTGGAAGATATAGAAGATCAATACACAAGTAACAATTCCACAGTAAAAAAAGCCCGTTCCTACCTACACCAAGCTGTTAAAATAGGAAACACAGTGATCCAAGTGTTACTTACCAAATGGGTTACTCAATCCGATAGCTTTTTCTGCACGTTTCTTTTGCCGAACAGCATATATTCCAACTCCAATGAGGCCAAGAACCAAAATGGCTGCCCCAGTTGCTACAGCAATGATTACTCCTTTGCTAACAGAAGTTCCAAGTGAGGCTGAAGGATATTTTATATTTGATTTGTCAATCTGTTGCTTATACAGTAAAGATCAAAGTTATATAGTCTTGATAGTAAAGTTAAAAGTTACCTGGGAAAGGATAAGGAGAAGCAATGAAATAGTATGGTCCAAACTCTGGAGGAGGCTTGTAGGTTTGATTACTCAAATCAAATCCAATTCTCAGAACTTCAGATCTATTGAAGTATTCTCCGCTGGATGGAAAGAGTGCCAGCTGAATCTGAAGATAGTCATCGACATTGAAGAAGGGATTCTGAAGAAAAACTGAACCAGGTGTTAGGCCTAATTTGACCCAAAGGCTCATTTCTAATGAGTGGAACATATTCACATTAGACAGTTCCCTGAACATGGGTCCTCTGAAATACAATGTTCCTTCAAATGGATAGGCACATTCACAGCTTTGAGGGCTCAGCTTCTGATCAACGGGACATGATTTACTTCCACAATTAGCTAGGCTGGTGGAATAGGGTTTTGTATTTTGTTGCTGGATCTGACAGAAATTAGTATTCGAGATAGCAGTTGTGCACACAGGATTGCCTATAAGTCTGAATCAACAAATAACATACTAAACAAATTAAGTATGGTTATCATTCTAGCTGATGAAAATTAACTCCCATGAAATGTCTTACATTAAAGTATTTGAATATCCAGATCCTAGAGTTATGGAGGAAATCTGGTTGTTCTGCAAATCAACAAGTTGAAGTTGAGTGCCAACACTATCACCCAGGTTCAATGTGCCATTGAAGGCATTGTTTCGTAGTTTCCTGTCAAAGGATAAAGATAACCTGCACTTAGTCATGCCCCTTCTCTTTTTCTTAAACATTAAAGATTTGTGAAATGGGAACTCTGGGTTTGAGTCAATACTCACACTTGCTGTATCTGTGGGAAGCTGAAAAGCTTTTCTGGTACAGGCCCTTGTAGCGATCCATGTTCAATAACACTGCACATTATAAAAATTTGCTGTGAATTTTCACAAACAGTTGAAAAGGAAGACTTGGAATACTTTTTGGTGACTAAATTACGCACAGAGTGGTGAGCGACGATAAGGTTGAGAACCAAACTGGAGCTTCTGTTGGGTCAAATGAATTATTACTAAGATCCCTGTAAAATCAGATGGATCAGGTTTGAGGATTCATTACTATGGAAACAACATAGACCATCAACCTGAAGGATTGGAACTCCTATCATTAGACTTACACATAATTGAGGGTATTCATTGAGGTTAAGTCTGGTAGAGGGCCTGTAAGATTATTGTGTGCTAAATTCCTGAAAGGAAGCAAAATTTGCATCAGGAAATATGTTCATTAACCACAGTATAATCAAACTGAAAAGGTAAAATTAAATACTCACAATTCATTGATGTTTGTAAGGTTGTTGAGATTTGAAGGGACCTCTCCCCACAAAGCATTTCGATCCAGTCGACTGTTGTGGATAGGATACATTGCAGTTGGTGTTAAGAAAGGAAAACTAATACAGCCAAGTAGTGCCGCAAAGGAAAGAAAATCAAGTTTAGGTGTTATCTTTTACTCACAGAACTTCAAGAGTCTGAACATGTCCTAATGTGGATGGGATGTTCCCAGTTAATTGGTTTCCATCAAATAGTCTGTCATTGGAACACTAGGAACCATTAGGAGGAGTGCCGTGCTGCCAAACAAACCGTATTGATGGATGGATGGATGGATGGATGGATATCAACTTACATGTGTATTAGTACCATCTCAGAGCTGAAAAGTTTTGGGGGAATGGTACCCGAAAGCTTATTTTTATTGAAATGGCTGCAAGTTTACAGAAAAAAAAAAGAAAAAAAAAAGAAGCTCTTACTTCATAAAATACTCAATGGTCTTAACATTAACCATACTAAAGTGAAGGTAAGCTGGAAAAGTAACTTACAAATGTTTAGCCTTTAAAAGGAGGTCCAATCCAGGGGAGGTGGGTGTTGAAACTGGGATAGCTCCCACCAGCTGATTGTCAGCAAGATCCAGCCAATACAGTTTAGAGAGCTTTCCCAATGAGGGAGGTATTTTACCAGTGAAATTGTTTGAATTCAGGGCCCTGCATATGAAAATGCATGAAGGTTTGGAATTTCCAATGCCACTGATATGTTACTATATAAATACTATGGCAATTCTTACAAGAAGGATAGCTCTGCAAGATTTCCAAGTTCTTCTGGAATATTACCAGTGAAACCACATCCAGCTAGAATTCTGAAAAACAGAAAACAAAGAAAATGTAACAACAAGATAGTTGCAGTTGAAACTTGGATTCATCAAATCAGTAAAGTAGCATTCTTACAGGATATTCAGCTTTTCCAAATCCCCCAGTCGTGGCGACAGAGAACCGGTGAGATCCCGATTAAATGACAGGTCCCTACAGTAAAATTATGTTAAAAGTGAGAAGGTAGTAGATTTGAGTGAGAATTGCTCATGGAACAATGTAGTTCAGTTGTAAATTCAATGGTGGGTTCAAAGAAAACTCACAAGGATCTCAATTCAGTTAGGCCCCCAATGTCACCACTTAGTTTCCCTTTAAGACCCATGGTTGATAATCCCCTGAGAATGAGATCACATGAGTATATGGTAATGAGCACTAGAAGCGAACAAAATATGACCATCCACTCACAGTGCAGTCACCCTTGAGCTGTTGCATGTGACTCCTTCCCATGGTGCTCCACAAGGGTCATCTGACTTAACCCAGCTTGGAGGTGTATTTTGCCATGAATCTTTCAAAGATTGGAGAGCAGCAGCTGCAAAAGCACCACTTTGATTACATTCCCAACAACCATACAGAAACACTTAATAAATGATGATTTCAAATATTTCGCTCAGATGTCCATTGGAAATTAACAATAAAATTTTCTGATGCTATCACAGAAAAGAACATTCAATGAAACTGGAAAGCAGAATCTATATATTTTATAAAACAGTGTATGTATATTATATATCAAACAGCTTGAAGTTACAAAGTAAAACCAAATCAAGAAATGAAGAGCAAGGATATAGTAATCACCATCGTGAGGGTCTGTAACAGCAGAAAGGAGGGCAATATTTGCAGCAAAGAAAAGCAGGAATAAGAGCAATGAAAAGGGTGTCATGGCTGAAACTTTGGGTCGGCAATGGCTAATTGGCTAGTGGTTTTCAGTGCAGAGTTTGAAGGTCCAGAGTCATGTTGAAACAGGAATAACAAGCATGGACAATTTTCAGCATGTTGTCCTTATGCGAACATATATGAGATTGAGATGATGGAGTAGGTGCGGTGCAGCAACAAACGAGAAACAAGGCAGTGAGCAATGTGGCCATTGGCAATGGCCTACCCTTTCTTTTCACTACTTCCTTTAATTGATTTGCCTTAGCTTTGAAGCTAATTTAAGTACCCCCCCCCCCAATACAGCTTTAAACAAGGCCAGTTTGAAGCTATCATCATCGTAGTCATCATCACTTTTTCAATTAGAAAAAAAGTAGAAAAAGTGACCAAATTCTGTTTAGCATTTGATTTCAGAAATAGGCTTGTTTGCTACGCTGGCCTGGCCTGCCCTACCACCATGGCCTTTTTAGCACAAAGCACCTTCTCAACTTTTTATAGCGGCCAATGGAATTCATTTCTGAGCCTGGTTTAAGACAAAAGAAAGAATATTTTACAATAATTATTGCTTGCTATGGATATAAATGGAATGGATCACATTAATTTCCATTGAAGCAAACAGGCAAAAAACTCAATGTTTGATAATTTTATGGTAGGTGCAGACTAGTGGGTCCCTTCCTGCCCTGCTCTTACCTTCAGTCTTCAACCATCAACGCATGCTAATGCCAATTATTTTATGACTCAAATATGAGACAAAGTTCAATATTTATGAAATATCTTACCAAATGTGTCAAATTCTTCGTACAATTTTTTTTATAAAAAAAAAACGTTGGTCATGGAAATTGTTTTGCCTGGCCAAAAATAAAAACATATATATACATTCCATTTCACTCTAAAATAGGGTCAGTTTTATTTGGACACTCAAAATATTTTTATCAATTAAATTATACAAACGGTCACCCAATTGTGCTTGTGTTCCTGTTTCTTTCTTTTTTTTTTAATTTTTAATTTAGACACTAACGTTTGAATTCATTTCTGCTTTGGTCACCCGTCATTATATTGATAACGGAAAATGCAATAAAATTATACAAATAATATACAATAAAATTATATAAATAATAGAAAATACAAATTTTAAAAATATAATATATAATAAAACTATATAAATAATTTAATATTTATAAAAATAATTTTCACTCAGACTAGCACAATTTTAATTTTAATAAATTTGGTAAATGATTTGATACTAAATCAATTAGTGATACATATTTCTTATTGTGAATTTAAAAATTAAAAATAATTAAAATAAATAGAACACATTAAAATCTCTTAATTGACTTATAAAATTAAAATATATATATCTTTATCAATATAACAAAAGGAAATTCAATTAAATATTTCACATTTTTTTCCTTATGAAAAACTAAATGTTCATAATTTTTTTCTTACATGATTATTGATTGAACGATTAAATATTTAGAAGTTAATTTTTAACTCTAAATTTAATTTACAATTTCAAAGACTAAATTGTTGCTAGATGGAAAAGAACAGAATATGGGGTTGATGGGGAGGGGGGTTTCTCATCCCCTACAAAAATATCAACATGTGAGCCTTGGTCCCACATCCAACAACTTAAGGGCACGTTTGGTTCGCTGTAATGGAATAGAGGCATAATAGTAATTCAATTGTTTGGTTAAATGGAATAGAATAAAACTGTAATAGTATTATTGTGTTTGGTTGAATGAGATGATGTTGTAATAGCATAAGGAAAAAAACTAAAATGACTAGAATACCCTTAGCAGAATTTTTTTTAAGTAAATGATTATTGTTATTGTTATTAAATTTTAATAATATTATTAATATAAATAATAAATAATTTAATCATATTTTAACATAATTATTATTAAATATAATTTAATAAAAATATATAATTTAATAAAATTTTAATATTAAATATTCTTATATGAATTTACTATAATCATAATATATAATACTATAAAATATAATCTAAAATAATTATTATTAAATATAATTTAATAAAATTCTTAATATTAAATATTCTTATATGAATTTACTAAAATTATAATATATAATACTATAAAATATAAATTCTAATCTACTTTATTATTTTTAAACCGCAATACATATTTAATGTGCTAAAATATCATTAGTGAAACAAATAATTTAATTATTCTACAATAAAAAAAATTAGAAGTAATAAATAACTTGAGAATTATATTTTGCATAAACATAATATTCATATATTAACAAAATGTTACATGAAATTCATGAAATTCTATATCATAATCCATATGTTATACAGTTTTATAACATAAAAAAGTTAGAACATTGTAATGACATACCATCCCAAATATTACAAACAGAAAAAGTTACCGAAATATCATCAACAGAACCATGATTTTTAATGGTTAGCAAGAAATCTTCTGACCCATTCCAACCGCACATCAGAAGGTAAACTAAAAAAAATAAGCATTTGCGTTGGATGATTTGGAATTTTGCTCAATGCTCGGTAGCACTCATCCACAGTTAAACCTTCTATTTCACATAATGTTGGATATAAATTTATAGCTTTTTCTTGGATGATCTGGAATTCTTCTGACTTTTGTTGAACTACCACATCGGAGGCAATACTCCCACTGATTTGTTCGCCAATGGCCTGCATGTTTTCCGCCAATAAAGTGGCAGCATCATGAAATGAAGAAGAAATATGATCACTTGCATCAGAATTCTTTTTTTTCTTCTTTGAAGATGTGGAACCCCTTTGGTTTCTATCTGGTTACGGTTCTGTAGCAGAAACATCCATGTCATCCAAAGAGACATTAGCTTCGCAGTCATAGAATTCGTTTCTTTCTTCATTAATATCTGTAGTAGGTACATCCTCAACATTTATTTCTTTAATAACATCAGCTGCTGTTTGAGCATCTTTCCCAGTCGCTCGATCTTTTGCGTATATGGCAGTAAGTTGGTCGTAGTAAGGGAAACTACGATGTTTGAATTGACCGGCTTCTTTATGACTCTATAAAAATAAGGAATTCATATTAGTTATAAGTTTGGTCAAAATAAGATAATAAAGACTTGAAATAATTCTTACATTTAAATAAGAGTTCCAAACCGCATCTTCAGCAAAAACGAGCTGCCTATGCTCATCCCAACCAAAACCGCTATTGTTTTGGCCATTAAGCATGTCATACACGATTGGCCAATCCCTTTTCAGTAGCCTAATCCTCAATTCAATATTAGGTCTAGCCTTCAACATTGCATTGGGTAGAGCTTTTTCTAACATTTTTTCCAACTCGTTTAAATAACCGGCTTTGAACCCCGTATCAGCATTAAAGGTTCCAACATTATGCAAGTCCACCATACAGGAAACCAACGTTGCATCTTCTTCTGGAACCCATTTCCTTTTGGTTCCTCGAGAAGTTTGGGAAGAAACATTTGATTCTGAAACACCTGACATAATTATCTTAAGAAAAAAAACAAATTAAAATTAAGTTTAATATCATGAATCAAAAGGGGAACACTTTATAAAATTAAAATTAAGTTCAATATCATGAATCAAAAGCTCAACACTTTATAAAATTATAACACATGATGAATGAAAAGAAATTAAATTATAATTCAACAAGTTTAGAACAATACAAAAAACAATTCAAACACCACCAAAGTTTCACAAACTAGATACATAAAATAACATAAACAAATTAACTCATACTCATTTTGTCCCTAAACCTAATTAATTTCTAGATGCTTGCCATTCATCGAACATTTGGTTGGCTAGTTTCATCCTCCAAGTAGCCCATGCATCCGATGGATGAATATTTACGATATTCGGTTCATCGTCATCTACCACATTTCTAGGTAATCCTTCTCCCAACTCCACTTCAATAGGATCAATACTCATATGAGTTCGAATAAAATTATGGAGCAAATAACATGCAATAATGATTCTATTGTACACCCTTACAGGATAGAATGATGGACTCCTAAGTATTCCCTATCTAAGTTTTAATAACCCAAAGCATCTTTCAATAACATTATGTGCTGAGGCATGTTTCATATTAAAAAATTCTTCCGGAGTACTTGGTTGATAACCTTGACGCCACTCATTCAAATGATATCATTGTCCTATAAAAGGTGCAAGAAATCCCTCACAATTTGTGTATCCAGCATCAACTAGATAATAACAACCTATAAAATTTTTTTTTAAAAATATTAATTGCCCAATAATGTTTGATCTTAAAGAATAATTCAAAGTCCCCTAATTTTATACTTTACCATGAGGAACTTTTAGTCCATGTCTCCTACTAATGGCATCTCGAAGAACCCATCCATCAGCAACAGAACCTTCCCAACTAGGAAGAACATATACAAATTGCATATCAGGTGTACAAACACCAAACATATTTGTTGTTATGTCACCTTTTCGCATTCGATATCTAGGTTTATCAACTGTTGGAACCCTAATCTTGATGTGGGTTCCATCTAAAGCACCTAAGCAATTCTATATCACATGTATAAAACCTTGAGTTAGGATACTATATTTAAATCTAAATCAACTAAATAATGTAGAAGCTATATATAGAACTCACTCCAATACCTTAAACCATTTCCATCTTGGGTCTGTAGAATTAGTTGTAATTGGCTCTGCATTTTTAAATAACACATCTTGTAAACGTATGACAGCATTTAAAACATTGTGAAATGATCTACTAGTAGTTTCCCCGGACCTATTAAAGTGATGCTTAATAACTCGATTTTTAAGGTGATGGGAAATGATATGTAAAAACATTGCCACTTGCTCATCAACAAGCATGTTCCTTGACGACTTCAATCCCCCTAACGTTTGTAACATCTCACATAGTTTAAAAAAGGCAATTCTATTCATCCTAACTTGTTCAATACAGGTCTCGTCACTAGCATTTATAAGCCTTTTCACATAATCTCGTTTTGCATAAAAATCTAAAATATAGGACCTAATCCTTGGTCTATAAGTATGTAGGCTATGGATGGCACCCAATGTAAGTAAGAACCAACTCGCAATTCTACAGATTTGCAACCATATTGTCAATACAATATCAATTCTTTTACGCCTCACACTTTGTCCTATTAAAGGCAGACGATCCATTACTGCAAGATATTAAAGTGTTATATATCTTCAAATCGTAGTAAAAGGGTCACATTTCTCCAAAACTAATTTCAATAACAGTAAAATAAAATTAAAGAATTTAATTGCCAAAGAACTTACAGTGATTTAGTGAATACAAGACGCTCAACTGTGGGTGGAGGAAGCAATCAAACAAGCCAAAGAATTCAAGTTGCAATAACACACTATCAAAGAAAAATGAACAATACAAATTTAGAATCTTTACGAAGCAAAAAATAGAAATTAAAATTATCTTTGCAACTTGAAATTCATTTCTTTATCAAATTAGTTGTCATGATATAAAAGCACTTTAGGCCTCGATAATACAATCACAGATGGTATGCTTTAGTCTATTAACCAAAACCTTATGTAGAATTAGACTATCCTTGTGAGGTGAACAAATTTTGAAAATAGTCTAGAGCAATTTGCATAAATTCTTCTTCTTCAAAATCTTTGATCATGTTATTATGTTGATGCTTTGTAGGTATATGTATAATTGAGCTAAAATTAAAATTTCATCTATATATTGAATTAAAATTAAAATTATATTTATACAATTGCACCAAAATAAAATTTTAAATCACATTCTACATCAAATTAAAATTTAATGTAATTTTAAGATTTATTTGAAATTTTGTTGTTTCCATATTTATTATTAATATTCATTACAGTTCATTAAAACAATATTTGCTTTAATTAAAACAATTAAAGAATTTGTAATTATTAAACGGTATTTAATAATTAAATATATAATTTAATTATTTTTATTTTAATAAAATTTAATAAGATAAATAAAAATATTAAAAAAATATAATTTAATTATTTTAATTAAATATATAATTTAATTAGTTTTATGCATTTAATTATTTTTATTTTAACAAATGCATTATTTAATAAATTGGAATATTAAAATAAAAATATCTAAACTTTACTTGAGTTACAAAAATAAACAAATGCATTATTTAGTAAATTGAAAACAAATACATAAAACCAATCCATAACAATAAACTTAAAACTTGAATAATAATTGAAAATAATAGTTAAAATTAAAAATAATAAAAATAATAAAAATAAACTGTTTTGCACTAACTATTACAATAGTCAAAATAAACTGATTTGCACTAACTATTGCAACCACCTTAGTCAACTAAACAAATAATTGAACAAGAAATGAAACCTTCAACAGTTTATTTTTAGTCAAGTATGTGAATGGAAAAGGGAGATAAAGTCAAGAAAACCATTGCTCAATTAGTGCACCCTCACAGCTTCATAAAGGGAAAAAAAGAAGAGGGAAAATCTTGAAAATAATACCTTTTCCTTTTTGATAAGCTTGCAACCTTCAACAGGACCAGTACTTGCAAAAACCTATTGGACTAGTGGTTCAGTCACTTGTGAATGGATGTTTCCCACATACCTGTAGTTTCTAAAAAAAAAAAAAACTATATAAGTAACTTTCTAAGTTGTTAAAAAGATGCAAGAACATGCAAGCATCTATCACATTCCAAAAACCATTTAACTATCAATTAAAAGAGCCATTAGCTTAGAATTTTGGACAGAGGGCTATAGTGACATATCCAATCAGCAGACTCATGAAGGAAAGTGTCTCTAATTCATGCAGTTATAAGCACAAAAGTGACTAGGGTAGGTGCTTAAGCAAGAAGGGGAAATAAGCGACTCACAATATACAAACAAAACAAAATGGAGAAAGGGGAAAAAGAAGTAAAAAATCTAGGCAAACACTCACACATCAAGGCAAGTACTTGGATCAAAACCAGAGGCGATTTCCACTTGGGATTGGCTCTATCTGTAGAATACAAAAGTGAAAAATAAAAAAGAGGGGAAAAGAAGAAACGATGTGCAAAAAGTCAGGTCCCACTCAACTCAATTCTAAAGCCTCCATATCCAGGAAAAAGGATGAGTTTTTGAAGAAATCCAATAGTCAACCTAAAAGAACAAACAAGATGCTAACTACAACCATCACAAATGTGAGCATCACTTCTCCTACTTTGAAAACACTTTCCACTTGAAAAGATAGTAGACTTCCTTGCTTTTACTATTATCACTTGGAAAGGACTGTTGGACATGTAACTCAGAAAGAATGCAAATACATTGAAAGCACCATAGACTTTATAAATTAGCTTCATGCTGTTAACTTTCAACACTATAAACCTAAAAATTCCCAGAACGAAATGCGGGAATCACTCTTTAAACTCCAATACTCAAACAAGAGACTGATAAATTGCACGTTTTTTTATATAATATTTACAAACTAGAGATAAAGATATAGAAAAATATAAACATGGACATGGACAAAAAGACTGATTGACTGTGCATGTGTGCCAGAGAGATGGCAACTAAACATTATCCAAACATAATCATTTCTCAACATTTGCAAAACAAAATGAAGATTAAGATTAGCAGTAAACTAAATAAAACCAAAGAAGTGAGAACCACAAGTAAATGAGAAAGAAAACACAATAGAGAACCTAGTACCTTTCCCATTGAACTTCGTATAAGAGAAATAACAACATTTGAACTTCAAGCAAATGAAAATGTAAAATATTCAGAATCAAAATAATCTTTTATCAAAATTCAAACCAAAAACAATGAGCTTCACTCTATACAAGAAGCATGTTAAAGTCATAGGCTTTCTCATTTCTGGAAACCAAATCCAGAAACGTCTCCCACCAAAAATCAAGAAAATAACTTTTGTTTTTGAAAATTACATTCAAATCGCCGCTTAAATGATCAGATCAAAGAAAATACAAAAAGAAGCCATTTTTCCATTGAATTCAGATCAAAGATGAAGAGAAAAATCAAAGAAAATACAAAAAAAATAGATAGAGCATATAACCTGAAAATAGCCGCCGATAAAGTGAAGAAGCACTTGCCGAAACAGTTGGTTCGAATATCTGAGACGGTGGAGTCGGCGAAAGATGCCAAGATGAAAGTGAAACGGGAGTGGGTGGAGGCGACTTTGCTGGCAGCTTCTGTTTGATGTGTTTTAAGGCTTTTGGGTTGGGAGGGTAAAACAGGGTTGAATAGCTAAACGGTGGTTTGGGGAGGGAATAGCTAAACAAGGTTGAATAGCCAATTTTTGGCATACACCCATAATGGAATAAGTCCGTAATAAGGCATTCCATTCATCCAAACGGGTGATTAGGTGGGCCCACGGAATAGGGGTGTAATGGCATAGCCATTTCACCCAACCAAACATGTTGTAAGTTTAAAATTGTTCATTTGAAGCTCATTTCCTTAATACGGGTTTCCACGGTCTAAAATAATTTTGAATGTTAAATATCATATTTAAATATAATTTTCATATTACCTTTTTATGGTAAAATTATCATATTTTCTCATTTTAGCAGTTTCTTCTCAAAACTCGATACATAAATCAATTCAATATCATAATTCATAATAAATCTTTAATATAAGTCCTTGAGTGGTGGGAATTATTTTTTCTTTTTTAAAAATGGAAAAATTATAATTTAGTAACTAAATATTTCAAAATTTACAATTTGATCCTTTTGTCACATTTCCACTTCTAAATTCTTTTCAAAATTTTCCCATCTCAATTATCAAATTTAATTCCATAAAATTCTCTTATCCAACTCATTTTCAAATTTTCTCATTAATTCATTATATACGAGAATAGTGCCATGTGTACAGCAAAAAAAATTTGGCGTATTACAATAGCCGAATATGGAATATGAGAAAATGAATTTTCGCTTTCCACTAAACCATTCTCATATAATTAACATTATTTATTTAATAATAAACAATAAAATAAATGGTTAATTAAGCCTTCATACAAAAGATAATGGAAATCAATGGCCTTGATCATGCTTGCCCACTATTAATTATGAATTATTTTTTAAGGACAAAGAAAATTGCTAATCAAGGACATGCACAAAGCTTCAATAAAAAATCTCATTATACTCACTTTATAATTTAGTTCTTATATTGTTAGTAAAACAACTTAATCTATTTAATTACTATACGACTTTATTTATTAATCCTATATTCAACTCACTAATTTCTCGAACCAAGTTTAAAGCATTTAGCCTTGAATCGGGTTTTCTAACAATGATGAAAATCGGGTAGTTATAATTAATTCTTTTTAGCTCATTTATTCATTAGTTGGGAAATTTACCTTTAGGCCCCTATACTTTTCAAAATTTCTAATTTAGTCCCTAAAGTGACTTCCATCAACTTAATATTCAATCTAAAATATCCTTATGTTCCACAATCTTTCTTAATTTTTCATTTTCCTCAATTTGATCAAATTACATTATCATTGTTAAATTTTTTTAATTTGCAATTTAGTCCTCTTTCCACATTCTCTCATTCAAAATTTACTTTATTGATTTCCAGAAATAGATCCTCATAACCTCTTTTTTTTAAATAAATTCTATTTATTGTCTCATTATCGAATTTTCTCAAAAATTCACTATAACGGTTCCTAGAACAGTGCCACTTACTGTTTCGAAAAATTTGGGATGTTACACCCTGTTTCCTATTATGTCTTGCTATTTATATTCCCTTCAAGGTTCTCACACAAGGGTGAAAATGTGATCCTTCATTTTTAATAGGAAAAATATGAAAATCATAGTTTGAATATTTCTTGAAAAATTAAAAAAAATGAAAAACATGAAACATTTGCACGATATGAATATGCATAAAGTTCACAAAGTTTTGCATGATTGTGATGATTCATATTTGGTGTGATTGTATTTGATGTGAGTCTCAAGGCACAATTTCAAACCCATGAATGTGATGGGTTCACACTACCTCAAGGCCCAACAACAATGTCAAAGGTTAAGCAAATCAAATCAAGATTCGAGGACGAATCTTTTTAAGGAGCTGGATAATGATACATGCACAGATGGGGTGAAATTTATTAAATTCCAATTACCAAAACTGCCAATTTTCAGGCTTGGGATGTAACAGCCCGATTTTGGGTCTAGATGGAACAATGGTTTTGTGACCACAAATCTGACAAGGAAAAATTTATTTTAAAATTTTGACATTGGTTGCATTATGATAGGAAGGTTGCATGATAATACTGATATGAAAATTTTATCGATTTAGTGATTAATTAAGGAAATGACCTATTTGTATAAAATGTAGAATTTGAATTCTAGAAGCTAGAAGGGTTAACTAGCTATGAAATTGTAATACCCCGAAAATTACTACAGTAAGAAAGTAAGATAATATCCTAATATGGTAAAATAAGGAAATAAAGTGATAAAAGGGTAATTGAGTTATGTCAACATTGGGAAGTATATTATGACATATTAATTCAAGAAAGGATTAAATTGCAAAAGTGAGAAAAGTTTTGTTACCCAAGAGTACATACTCAAAATTTGAGGGTTAAAGTGTAAATATGAAAAGTTAAAGGACCAATAGTGTAAATATTTTAAGGGTGGAATAATCTAGAAACTAAGGAAAATGGATAAATTAGGACCAAATTAAAAAAATAAAGAATTTTGAGGACTAAATTACAATTTTACTAAATTAAGTGATGACTCAAGGATTGAATTTCAAAAGATTATAAAGGGTAAAATGGTCAATTAGAAAGAGAGAATTCTAGAAGGTAATGATGATGTTTGTGATATTTTAATTAATTAATTAGATAAATGTTATTTAATTAATATTTTATTAAGATTTTAGTATTATTTTATTATTAAATGATTAATATAAAAGGGAGGAAAGATGATGAGAAATCATCTTTCTCATGCATCTCACGTTGAAGAGAAGAGAGGAAAGAAAGTTTTGCTTTCTTTACAATTTTGTCATTCCACCAAAAACCTACCATTTCCACCTAGAAATCAAAAGAATTTCCATAGCTATCAAGGGAGAAAGATAACAAGGAGACTATGGGGAGCTAGAATATCAAGTTAGATTCAAGAAATAGAGGTTGGAGGAGAGAGAAAATCAAGTTAAAGATTGAAATCAATTGAGCAAGGTAAGAACATCAAGATTTCAATATATTTTTGAGTTTGATATTATTGAAAAAGTATGAGATTGATGTTAATGTAGGGTTTTAGTATATAAGGTTATATGTTCTTGATATGTTAGTAAAGGGAAATAAGAGAAAGTGATGGAAAATATTGAAGAGAAAGGAAGGGAAAGTGTTATAAATTTAGTTATCAACATTTTACACTAAAATAGTTTGAGACAGCGGCAGTAGTCTGGCTTTGAAAATTTACCAAAAATCGTATAAATTGAATTAAAGGATGAAAAAAATATGAAATTAAATCTTATTGAGTCTAGTTTTCCATAGAAGAAACAGTGTAAGCAATGGAGTTTTAAATTATGAGATATAATAAGTTTTGTGAGATAAGGTTAGAATGGTTTTGGGTTCCCCTGTTCTGACTTTGGAAAATCATAAAAAATTGTATAAAAATAATTAGAGTCTTAAATTTATATGTTTAAATAATTAATTAGTTTATTTTCAATAGAAACAAATGTTAACATCATTCAAATTTTGTACGAGGAGATAATTAATTTTTAGTAAAGAAGGGTCGAACTGTCGAGAAGAACATGGATGACTTTAAAGAATAAAATGTACTTATTTGCTAAAGAAAAATTCTGAGAATTTTATGGTAAGAATGTATGTGAGTCTAGTTTCATATAAAATTAACGGATCTCAATTTGGAGTTATGTATCTGAATATATAAATAATTTAGTGATTATGACTCAAGTGGACAGCTTTGAATGAATATAAATAAATGTGAAATTATAGATAATGTTACATATAAGCATGTTATTTATATTAAGGATGTGGAATGTAGAGGAGGAGGAGGAAAATATATGATTATTCAACTAGCATGAGTTTTATTAAAATGATCAATTTACATGTTTTAGGTTCGAGACTAAATTGAACAAATGTGAAACTTTAAGGGTAAATTTGTAAAAATGTCAAAAGTGACCAAATTGCATGAAATGAATTGTTTTATTATTTAAATTAGTAAATTTAATGAAATATTAATTTAGATCAAGATTGGGTGGAAATTGAGAAAATAGAAAATTACCAAAATGTCCCTAAATTTTGGTATTTCTACAATTTAGCTTTGATAAGTTCGTATGAACTATATTCATATAATTTTAATTAAAGTGAATGTTATTTGGTGATGAATATTATATAGATATGTGTTTTATTATTGGAATTGAATTATTATTGGTAATATGTACAATTATTAGATGCAGTGAAATGATTATCGGAAGCTCGATTGTGGTTGGCAGGAAATGTTGTATTATTTATATTGTGAAGAATTATAAAAGCATGTTAAAAATTTGAAAGTTTTAATAATTAATAGAATTTTATAACTCGGTTCAATACGTTTACAAGTGTACGTGTTCTGGTAATACCTCGTACCCTATTCCGGTGTCGAATATGGGTAAGGGGTGTTACATGGGAAATTAGCAAACTTGCGATGAATTTTTGGATGGGATCTTGGCATTTCTGGGTTGAGATGTCTCATGGCGTTTGAAGATCTATCTCTTAGCTTCAAAACTCATTTTGAATAACTCAATTTTGAGTTTGGGAGCTCAAGTTATGATTGTTTTAATGAATACTGCGCAAGCAGAATTTCTGAACGTGATTATAACAAGAATTACGAGTTTCGGGCTTTTAATTCGAGTTTAAATCATATTGGTTTGGGTTTTAGACTTAATTTTTATTATATATGAGCCCAATATTGTATTTATCATCTCTTATTATTTTATTATTATTTTATTCTGAATTTTTTATAATTATTAAGTATTTTAAGTTATTTAGGAGTTTTATGTTAATAAAAAAGTTTAGTTTAAAGCTACTTCTTGTTTAGATTAAATTAGAGTTCTAATATACTTAAGAGTTTTATTTAGACAATTCATTATTATTCTATTTCTCTTTTGAGTTAATAAGTTCTCTCTAGGTTTTTCTTTTCAAGAATTTCTCTTGAGTTTCTTTTAAAAGAGTTTTAACAATCTTTCTAGATTGTGGGGATCATCTTCAAACTTTTTTCTTGCCAAAGTTTCTATCTTGAAGGGGAAATTAGAGTCGCTTGAAGGAGGTTGTGGATTCTTCGTGTTTCCAAGTCTTCTTAGGACTTCTACACGCCACGTTCTATCTTTCCATTTATCTTCTTTATTCGCTTCCTTAATCTTTGATTTATTATTTTATTTTAGTTATTTATTTTAATTATTTTATCTTACTTGGATTCAATTTCATTTCAGGTTGTGTCAAAATCCAAGTTTCTTTCCGACATTTAAAGCCCTAAGTTAAATCTGCGACTTTGACAAACTTTACGATCCGCTTTCGCTTTCCCAATTACGATTCCAACACTCAATTTTGGTACTTAACATTCCAAATTTTTGTTGGTCATGTCTAGAATAGTGTCACGTTGCTGATCTCGAACATTTCGAACCTCTTGATCCCTTCTCAACTTCCCAATCATAGTGTTGCGAATCATAATGAAAGCTTGAAAAGAACACAATACTCAATAAAAGAAAAATTAAGCAAACCTTAGTGTTATGCACTCAGAAATAAAAATTAAATTCTCAATGAGGTAAGAATTAACCTTGCGAGTCGTTTCAAAAGTGTCTATATCAATCAATCAGAACGTATTAGAATCAAACCATCAAAGCAAACCTAATAGCACTATGAGTCCAAAATTGGCTTAGACATCAAATAATTCTGTTGTACGGATGAAGGAATATGCAACATGTTTTAACCTACTAACATAAGAAGAAAGAAAGTGTTAGAATGCTTAAAGGAACAAATAAAAAGTAAAAACAAATGAAAACTTAAAGCTAAGAGTCAATGAAAATTGTCGAAACCCAAAAACCCGAAAAATTGCGAAGAAACTTGACAAACTTCATTCGAGGTGTTCCCAATTTCCAAAAATCACGAAATTTAAACTCGATCCTCCTCAAATAATGTAGATCTGATCCGGAAAGTTTTGATACAAAATTCAACCCACATTATATTTTTTTTTATTTTTTTCATATTTTATTTTTTTGTACTTTTTTCGATCACTTTTTTTGTGAGAAATATTTTTTTATACTCTAAAATAGTGTCAAGAAATAGTATGTAAAATTTCATATCGTTTGAAAATTGTTTACCCACTAAAAAATATTTTTTTTCTGAAAACTTTTTGAGGTTGTTTCCTAGAAATCAGTTTATAAATATAAAAAGAACACCTAAAACACCCAAATCTAATACCAAATGATAAAGGATGAGAAGGATGAACGCGGAAGCGGATTGTAAAGTTTGTCAAAGTCATGGATTTGACTTAGAGCTCTAAATATTCGGAAAGAAACTTGGATTTTCACACATCCTGAAACGAAATTGAATCCAAGTCAGAGAAAACAATTAAAATAAATAACTAAAATAAAATAATAAATCAAAGATTAAAGAGCGAATAAAGAAGATAAATGGAAAGATAGAACATGGCGTGTAGAAGTCCTAAAAAGCCTTGGAAACACGAAGAATCTATAACCCCCCTTAAGCGGCTCTAATTTCCCCTCCAAGATAGAAACATTGACAAGAAAAAGTTTGAAGATGATCCCCACAATCTAAAAAGATTGTTATAACTCTTCTAAAAGAAACTCAAGAGAAATTCTTGAAAAGAAAAACTCAGAGAGATTTTATTAACTCAAAAGAGAAACAGAATAATACTAAATTGTCTGAATTGTGTACAATGCAAAGGCCTATATATAGGCTAGCTAAATAATCTAAATAAAACTCTTAAGTATACTAGAACTCTAATTTAATCTAAACAAGTAGTTTAAACTAACTTTCTTGTTAACATAAAATCCTAAATAACTTAAAATAATTAATAATTATAAAAAATTTAGAATAAAATAATAATAAAATAACAAGAGATGATAAATACAATATTGGACTCATATATAATAAAAGTTAAGCCTAAAACTCAAACCAATATGATTTATACTCGAATTAAAAGCCCGAAACTCGTAATTCCCGTCATAATCCTATTCAGAAATTCTGTTTGCGCAATCTTCACTAAAACGGTCATAACTTGAGCTCTTAAACTCAAAATCGAGTGATTCAAAATGAGTTTTGAAGCTAAGAGATAGATATTCAAACGTCATGAGACATCTCAACCCAGAAATGCCAAGATCCCATCCAAAAAGTCATTACTAGTCTACTAATTTCCCAATCCTGAAAATTGGCAGTTTTGGTGATTGGAATTTAATAAATTTCACCCCATGCGTACATGTATCATTATTCCTTTTGATGATTGAAGGCTTAGTTTAGATGTCCAATTTTATTTCTTTTTTTATTTTAATCGCATTCTGTTTTGGAGGCTGGAACGACGGAAATGTGCAAATGTACACAATTGCAAGAAGTAATAAAGTGACAAGTAAATGTCGAGTTATCGTACCCATAGGGACTGTGAAAAGAATTATTTATGAATGCAATTAAAACCACTTTGGTGAAGAAAAATATTTTGATTTGAGGAGGTGATTAAAAACTAGGATTTTAACTAAGTAAAATAAATAAAAATAAAATAAAAGTTCCAATGCACGATTTTAAAAGATGATTTTAATCAAGATGACATAATTGTGCTAGATTATCTACATTTCTTTTAACTTAGAATTATTAAACTCATGTTTATGTTGTTACGAATAAATTCACGGCAACTCAGCAATTTGCTAACTTATGAACATATTTACCTACCAAAATCCATTTATCTCTTAATTATATCTCTATGTCAATTCAACAAATTAAACAAATTTTAATAAGCAAATGTGTTAATGCACATACATACTTATGAAATTAAAATAATCTCTTGTACATATCCCTATGCCAATTCAAATAATTAATTCAATCTCATACGCACATAAAAGATTACGCGAGGTAACAATGTATTTCTACCTTGAAACAGTTTAATCACAATAATCTTGCAAGTTATGCAAGGCTAATGTATCGTTAGACACCGTTGCTAATTTAACCCTCAGCTACCTTAGATGATTAAACATGCACTGATTAAGTATCATGTCAATTAATTACAATTTCAATCCGTTTAAATAATTAATTCATTAGTTACCTTACAATTGTAATGCAAGAATAACTTAGTCATGGTTTTACTTAATCAAACATCTTACCGAGGCCTATAACAACACAAGAACAATTTTAATAACTCAAGTAGACGAAATGCAATCAACCTAACACGAATTGAATTTAAGCCATATTAATTAAATTAAACATATCAACATCACAATTATTCATGGACATGTTCATAACAACAACAATAAAATTAAAAAGGATAATGAACAAGAATCAAATCCGGTGTTTCTCCGAGGCTTGACTAGTTTGCTTCGCTCCTCCTTCTCCGCCCTGTTCTTGTTGAATCGAGGATTCCACGAACACTTTAATGCTGCTCCAAATGATGGTTGAAGGAATCTTTTTCAAGAGGTGAAATCGGCAAAGGAATGGGGAAGAAAATGAAGAACAATGGAAGGGAATGAAGAGAGAAAAGTGAGAGAGAAGTGAAAAATGAATGGTTTTGAGATGTGTTTGAAGTGAGCAGCCCAGGGGGGTATTTATAGGTTGAGAAGGCTGCTAAAAATAGCCAAAATCAGCAGCCAAAGACTCCCCCCATGATCGGCCACACATGTGGCATGTTTGAAGATTTCAAACATGTTATTTTTAGGTAGGGGCAAATCTTGAAAGGCATGAATAGCGGAGAGATTTGAATGCAAATTGAAGGAGTCTTCAAGGACCATTTTGCAAGCTAAATAATCAGAAAAACAAGCTGATTGGGTCAGCATGTGAGACTATTTTGGGCTGCCCAGTGCTCAGTTAGACCAGTTTTCTCGGTTCAACTCAACTGGGCCACTTTTCATAATTAATTAATAATAATTTATTTAACCCAAATTAAATTGAGCTACAATTAAAATTAGTTATACTATGAATTAATACACATAATTTGTACTATATTAGGCTGAAAAATTAATTCGTCTTGATGCTTCAAAATTGCTTCTCGGTTTTGCGCTTCTAGTAGTGTTTGTCGAGTCGTTTTTCGCCTTTTGTGCAAATCTGTCAAAAATAATCAAAATTAATAAAAATTTGATATAAAATTAATTAAAATTCAACATGTTTATAATTTGAGTTCAACTTAATTATTTTATAATAATTATATATTTTTCGACAAGAATGTTATCGAAACTGCATGAATTTGAGTAAAAAAGGGCATGAAAAAGTGTATATATTTTCGTGTTTCCACACCCCCCAAACTTAATTCATTGCTCGTCCCGAGTCACGCAAATATTTGAAAAGAATTTCTCGAAAACACCTTTGAAAATTTCTTCTAGAACAATATTCTTCCCAAAATTATGATTTTAGTATACTTAAGCTCAAGAATAAGAATTTTGTTAATTATGCTACTTAAGTATACATACCATTCAAATTAATCTCAATAATTATTATGATAGCAAAAATAGACTAAATGCTTTCTAAAAAAAACATGTAAATCCCTACCAATTTGATTTTATTCCCTTATTTAAGATTAAGCTGCAATCATCAAGTTTAATTTATGCCTTCATATGTTGAACAAAGCAATTTCTCTCCACTAATGTAGATAGCACAGAAACTTGAATCAATAGGTCTTTTAAATAGGTTGTAACATGGCTAGGCTAGGGGTAGGTAAAAGATAGATAAATTTAGGCTAAAAACCCTAGACTCAGCTTCAATCGGACCTTCGGAATAATTACCTTCAATACACCAACTTACTTTTCTTTCACATGCTCTTTTGTACATCTATTTTCTTTCAAATACATATGCTCTCTCTTTTTTTTATTATATTTCTTTTCTTTTCTTTTCTCTTTTTTTTATCACGAGCATTTTACTGTATGTACTACAATTTTTTGAGCATTTGATACTTCTTTTCAACTCCCCCAGACTTATTTTCAATGAACATTCTGAAGAGTGCCGAGTCTAGTGTTTAGGACAGTTTAAAGATAATTAAGAGAAAAGTGATGGCTAAATATTGCAAGGGTTCAAATAAAATTAGGCCATATAGTCTCAAAGTTAGGTTTTAAGGGATAAAAATTTATCATGGTTGGCTTGAAAGACTCAAACGGTCTAAAAAAAAGTTGCCTAAATCATTTTCAACATTCCATGCTTCCTAAGATTTTGCCTTAAGAAATTACTAAGTCAATTCTAGAGACTTAAACTTTCATGTATACCTAACTTTCCTAAGGAACTAAAAATTTAATGGTATGATTTGCATGCTTTATTAAAATTACATTTATATCATAATTCAGCCAACATAGCAATTATTGAAATAATAGAATTTTATTCATACTGAAGTTTAGCATACTTAACAAAATTTCAAATTGTTGAACAAAATATATCATAATCATAATTAAAAGAAAATTTTATTCTAAGAGGAAATAATTTCAATTTTTCAGTCCCCCCACTTAAGATGAACAATGTCCTCATTGTTAGAATTGAATAGATACTATACACCAAGTAAGATTCTGAAAAAGATAAGGTGAGTCAATTTGACTGCTTAAGTACCAAGCTCTCTCTAGATCCAATCCTAGACATGTATATATCTATTGCCACACTTTGTAACTTGTTCATTTTTATTTATGATTTCCACCTCTTGTTTTATTATGCAAAAAATAAAAATCCTAATAGAACCTAATTTTAAAATATTAAATAACCTAGGAAAGAAAATGAAATAAAGTAAGGATCCCCCTTTTTATTTATTTGCAGATCCCTCAGAATCTGACTCATCTTTTTCCTTTCTCGACATTGGAGTCCATGGTTCGAGTATAAAGTCTGGAAATTCAGGCACAAAAATAAACGGGTTATGAAATATATATTTAAATGCATCTCTAATCGAGTCATTTTGTATTTTTAGGTATCTCCAGTAATCTTGTTACTGCAACTACATGTGTTGCAGCATATCCATTATACCAAATTGTTCACTTCGTGGAATGGTGCTAGATAAAGGGACTCTCAGTGTCAAACTTAGGAAATCTGTTAAGGGTGGTTTCAGTTTTGGGCAGGTGGGTTAGTAGCCAAGCGTAAGGTTTAGAGTTGAAGAGGGTGGCAGTTTTAAGGATAGTTTAGGTGCAGTAGTTGGTGACTTTGAATGAAGGTGTTTGGGGTGGTGATTCAGGGAGTTAAAGGCTGCAACATTAAGGGGTTAAGTGAGATGCACTATTGGGCTACTTGGGAGTGGCAATGGAGCAAGGTAAGGGCTATAGGTTTGTGTGGAAAAGGGTTGAATATTTCCCTTCTTAGTAGTGTCTTAAGCCCAACGGCAACTCTTTTTTGGATCCTAAGCTCCTGCACTAAAAATAAACAAAAAAACTCAAAAAAATTAGTGCTTGGGTTAAAAGTTGACCCTTTATTTAACAAAATAAATATTTAAATTTTTTGGGCTACTTAGAAAAATATATTTTTTGAAAAATTACATTAAATTAAACTCCTAGGAAAGACTAGAAGGGTCACGGATGGTCTCGCTTAAGTCCCAATCTCCTAGACAAAGTTTTAATTAATATAATGAACCAAAGAAAATTTTATCTAAGCCTACCATTTTATTCAAATGAGAAGGAAAAAAAACTAAAAATATAAAATAACGATAAAGAAAGTGAAGAGAACTCCCTTCATTTTATTCAGGATCGTCATTGACCATGGTGGTGTCAAATGGTCATTTGTCATACCAACCATAACCATATAGGAAGAAATCATATTCTTTCCCATAAAATCTATCCAACATCTTATTAGGGAAAGAAAACCTGGAATGATCTTTCCTGGTGGCCTTGTTTAACTTTATGTAATTCCTACAAATCTTCCAACCCCTGACTCGAATATCTGCAATAATCCATCTGACACCCTTCTTGTGCTTTTCTGAAACAACAAATGACTCTTCTTCTTGATTCTTGGTAAACTCAACTGAAATCATGATAGGTAAAAATAAAGATAAACCCAAATAATCATATTTCAAATGAAGAGGCAAAGTCTTCAGTTCTAATTCGACTGGCTCTTCAATCAACACTTTTGGTTATGTGTACTCTCGAGATAATAACTCTAATGATTCGAGTGGAACTTCTTGAGTGAATTCCTTCTAATTAGCTTCTAACCAAGCCAAACATTTCTTATCTTCGTCATCACTTGGTGAATCCTCCAGTAGAATATGTTCTAACGGATTGTCTAAAGAATTGAGCTCCAATTTTGTAAAATCCAGCTATTTCATCTTGGAAATAATAGAGCAGTCCTCAACTATATCTAGGGATTTAGTAGCATCGAAGTCATTAAAAGTCATATCATCATCAAAGATTTATTTCAACTGAGTCTCTTTTTGCTGCTTCTGGAATCGTTGTGCATATAGCATTGGTGAAATCTTAGCTTTAACTGGACAACTCTTCTGTAGAAATATTTCTGCATCCAAAAAGGGTGTTAGATAATCAGAAGTAATTGGTTTATAGTTTACCTCATCAAGGATCACCGAATATAAATTTTGTGAAATAGGAGTTACAACACTCAGTTGAAATTCCTCTTTGCCTTGAGCTACAATAGGCTCATCTTGAACCTCAACCACCTTGGGCTCCAATGTCTTTCCACTTGGCAAAGTGACTACTTTGCAATGTTCTTTGCCCAAAATTCTTAGATTTTCTGTGCCGCTCGGCCAAACACCTTGGGGCTTACTTTGAGCTTATTGGCTAGCTGTCCCACTTGGTTTCCTAAATTCTTCAATGTTGCTTCTTGGCTTTGGATTAGTTCATCATTCTTTGTTATGTACGCCTTCATCAAATTCTTAAGATTACTTGAAGAGATGCAGTTGGTGGGGGTTGTTGCACTTGTTAAGAATATTCCAGTGGATAATTTGGTCGAGATGGCATATAAGAGTTGTTAGGGTCCTTCCATTGATTGCTCCATGGAAAATTTGGAAGATATTGCCATGAAGGGTTGTAAGAATTTGATTGCGGACCATTTCATCTCTGATTTCCCATGTAATATTTTGACTCTGGATTCGAAAGGCAATTTTCAACGAAATGGTCATCTCCACCGTATTCACAAGAAATATTCCCAAACTGGTTTGGTTGCTGACTTGTCAAATTACCATTGAAAACATTA
Organism: Gossypium raimondii; assembly: GCF_025698545.1. NCBI lineage: Eukaryota > Viridiplantae > Streptophyta > Magnoliopsida > Malvales > Malvaceae > Gossypium > Gossypium raimondii. Next base: position 22,912,761 of record NC_068567.1, on the reverse strand, counting down.
ATAGTTATGTTCTTAATCATAGAAGACATAGAGAATACATGGGTTGCCAAAGAAGCAAGTGTGTCCACTTCATGTACTCCTGCTACTCGTCTTTCTGGGGCTACTCGGTTTGTTGGCCACTGATAGTTATTGCTGGCAATTCTTTCAATAATCTCGTAAGCATCGTTATAAGACTTAGAAATAAGGGCTCCATTTGTCGAAGCATCCACTATCATTCTAGTATGAATATTGAGACCAATATAGAAAATCTCCATTTGAACACAGCAAGGAATGTCATGATAAGAGCACTTTCATACTAACTCCTTGAACCGCTCCCATGCCTCATATAAATATTCTTCATCAAGTTGCTGAAATGAAGTGATTTCATTTCGAATCTTGGTGGTTAAAGATGGAGGGAAATATTTCAATAAGAAACGTTCAACCAAATCTTGCCATGTGCTTATGGATTCAGACGGTAGGGATTTCAAGAGGTGAAATCGGCAAAGGAATAGGGAAGAAAATGAAGAACAATGGAAGGGAATGAAGAGAGAAAAGTGAGAAATAAGTGAAGAATGAATGGTTTTGAGATGTGTTTGGAGTGAGCAGCCAAGGGAAGGATTTATAGGTTGAGAAGACTGCTAAAAAAATCTAAAATCAGCAGCCAAAGACTCCTCCCATGGCCAGCCACACATGTGGCATGTTTGAAGATTTCAAACATGCTATTTTTAGGTAGGGGCAAATCTTGAAAGGCATGAATAGTGGAGAGGTCTGAATGCAAATTGAAGGACTCTTCAAGGGTCATTTTCCAAGCCAAATAATCAGCAACAAGCTAATTGGACCAGAATGTGGGACAGTTTTGGGCTACACAGTGCTCGGTTGGATCGGTTTTCTCGGTTCAGCTCAACTGAGACACTTTTAATATTTAATTAATAATAATTTATTCAATCCAAATTAAATTGGATTAAAATTAAAATTAATTATATGATGAATTAATACACATAATTTAGACCGTCTTAAGCTGAAAAATTAATTCGCCTTGATGTTTAAAAATTGCTTCTCGATTTTGCGCTTCTAGTAGTGTCTGTCGAGCCATTTTTCGCCATTTGTGCAAATTTTTCGAAAATCATCAAAATTATTAAAAATTTGATATAAAATTAATTAGAATTCAAAATATTCATAATTTGGGTTCAATTTAAATATTTTATAATAATTATATATTTTTCGACAAGAATTTTACCGAAACTGCATGAATTTGAGTTAAAAAGGGAAAGAAAAAGTGTGTATATTTTCGTGTTTCCAGGGGCCTAGTTGTGAGGTCTAGTTTCATTTCATTTTCATTTATGTTGCATCCTATTTTAGAGGCCTGGTTATGAAGTCCAATTTCATTTCCATTTATGTTGTATTTTGTTTTAGAGGCCTAGTTTTAAGGTCCAATTTCATTTCATTTTCATTTATGTTGCATTCTATTTAAGTAGCTTGGTTGTGAGGTTTGGTTTCATTTTTCTTTATGTTACATTTTGTTTTAGAAGGCTAATTATGATGTCCAATTTCATTCTTCATTTATGTCACATTTTGTTGTGAAGGCGTTGTTGTGAGGTCCAATTTCATTTCATTTTTTATTTGAACTACATTATGTTGTGAATGCACAATTGTAAGGTTTGTAACACCCCTTGTAACATCTCAAAATAGGGCCTAGAAGTTTGAGCTCGGTGAATTGTGATCATCAATAGGTCTGGCGAGTTGCTGTTTGCTAGTGGATTTAGTGAACTATAATCGGCAACGGGTTTGTCGAAGCAAGGATCGCCAGCGGGTTTGGCAAAACAAGGATCGCCAGATGGCCTAGCAAGCTATTACCTTTGTTTTGGGCCAACAGTCAAAAGTAGGAGTAGTCAAAGGGTAACGATACCAAAATTAGGAAGTCAACTTACTTTTCTCTTCACAACACTATTCATGCATGTAACTATTTCCTACTTCTACTACGACTAGGGTATCCTAAGAACACCAAAACACTAAGTGCCGGTAAATTAAGCCATTTCCATTAGAAATTTCATATTCTATTAAACAACAAAACTCTCTCAAATTCTTCCTTGATTGTTCTTTTATCAAGTTCTAAGAACCTAGAACTTAGCTTATGGGATCTAAAGTAAGACTTTGTTCCTATATTATGTTTAGAAGAATTCGCAACAAAGGGGATCAGGTTTGCCAAAAGACCAACATTTGTGAACCTAAGATCACTTGTGTTTATGTACAAGTTTCTATGTGTTTTTTCTGTTAGTGACTTGTGTATATTTGTTAAATTGCAAACTTGATAGAATCGTCTACAAGTAAAGACAAGGGAAAAGCAAAACTTGTCTAAAGATTTTCAGTAAATTGGTGAGTGTTCAAGGATCACCACTCGTGTGTGTGAACCATAAGGTTAACCGGGATCTTAGGGTTTTAACCTAAGTTTCAAGAGTAAGTATTTTCTAAACTCTGTTTGAGATTGTATAAGTGTTTTTATGAACAGTGGTATACGAGCTCTATATTTAAGTACATGTTTTGACAAATATGTTTTTCTAAAACCGTTGGATATATGGCATACCATAGGATTGTGATCACTCACCTTTATGTTTTGTGATTCAGGCAAGAGGCACTAGGATAAGTTGGAGAGATAAGGGAATGTCGAGCTAAGCTCCATTCACTGGGACATGTTGGCGTGTTGGACAGTGTTTAGCTTTATGCTACATTTATGGGACATGTTAGACTTATTGATTCATTTTGAGGCATTATAAGGATATTTGCTTATCAACAGGCAAATAAGTTTATGTTTTCTAAAATAACGTGTTTTACTATTTTTTAAGGTATCTGATAGTAGGTATTTGCAAACCAGACTTCACGTAAGTATGGCGAACTATGTTCGCAAGTTTTGTAACTTTGGCAAAGCTTTTGCTTAACTTATGTTTTATGTATGCTATGTGGTTATTATTTCCTATATATTCACTGTGTTTGCAAGAACTCACTCACTTATTTCCATTCACTCTAGATAGCTAGATTGCAAGGTGTGCAACAGTGAGGCGAGTGATCCAAGCAAAGTATACATGCTGTAAAAATAGTACAAGCGAACTCTGCATTAAAGACAATGTGGAAATTCTTTTTGGGCTTAGAGAAACAATTTTGTTAACTACGTCGATTGTTTTAAGACTTATTTATTTTTATGTTTTTCTATGCTTTACATTATGTATTTATTTACGAACCAATAATGCTTTATAAATACATATGAAGTTTTAAGTATATAAATTTGGTCCAAGTTTGATTACTGTTTCCCTAATTTTCAAGTTCATAATTGAGCAACTAAACTCTAAACATTTTATTCACCATTAGCAATAACATGGAATATTCAAACCTGACAAACTATGCAAAGTTCGCCAAATTACTACGAAGTAATAGGGTTGTGGATTGTACAAAGAGTGAACCTTAACATTTAGCAAATTGGTATCTGCGAACCCTTCATAACTTTTGGATATATGAAGAACTCTGTGAATTGTTTTCAGAGTATCTATTCACTAGGAAGTAGTTCGCGAGACCTGCTTTGTTATAAAAATTTTGTAACACTCTTAACCTGATCTGAGTCATCTGATCTGGATCTCAGGTGTTACATCTCTATTACAAACTCACACTCAAACTATTCATACAAATCTTCAAAGTTTACAACTTAGTTTAGATAGTTTTTAAATAAAAATTACAAATGAGTATACAATAGGCAACTACAATTTTTATACGAAGGCTTCAGTTATCATGACTTACGAACGAATCTCTTAACACAAGTACATTATTTCTATTTATTACAACAGACTCAACCACGCCTACCCAAGTCCTCTCAGTATGCATAATAGCCCACTTTGCCGCTCGTTTTGCATAGTCCTAGCATCGTCCCTCCTGGCACAGGCCCTAATCAACTTACCTGCGACATTAAACACTTAAGTAAGTTCATGAGAACTTAGTGAGATGAACTCCATTTACCTATATCATCTCACTACAATGCATTTGGTAATTTCATTATCATCTCATTGTTCTTCATTCTTCAACTTGACTTTTGCGAGTACCTATCTTCTTCACACCATAGACGCCATACCTTGATTTGTGATTACTCCTAACCCTTAGCATCTTTAGTACATTACTTACATTCTTCACACAGCCTTTTCGTGACTCATTAATTGTTCCCATTCTGGAACCCATACCAACAAAATACTGTTGATCAAGTTGTTCTTCTAGTCTACTTGGTTCATATTATGAATTCACTACATTCCCTGGCGCATTCCATCTTCTCTGTACATATCTTAAGACTATGCAGGATACGCCATGACATTTCCTATGAAACTGTTTCTCTCAGACCTCGCCATACATACTTATTCCTTCAAATTTCACCATACGTACTATTCTTTCAGAGTTTACCATACCTACTAGTCCTTCAGAGTTTGTCATAGTTATCGTTCTTTAAAGTCAGCCATACATATCATTCTTCAGGGTTTATCATACTTACCATTCCTCTCTTTTAGGGTTTTCCACAAAAACATTTCTTTCAAATGATTACTACAAAGGCCTTCTTATAGAATGCACCACGAAGGCGTTCCTTTCCATAGATCGCCACGAAGGCTTCCATTTCATAAATTTCCACAAGGGCTTTAATTTAATATATTGCCACAAAGGCTTTCATTTCATAGATTTCCACAAAGGCTTCCATTTTCTTGCATGTTCATGATAGGGATTCGCCTAGACTCATATTACGTAAGGTTTGCCCTTCATTGTCTTGGGTCACGCAGAGAACTCCATTAGGTAAGAATCTTCCTTTAGTTCATTCCATATGATTCCATAGTCCACCAGTTATGGTCTTATACAATGTGGTCTTTCCATATGACGTCATAGCCTACTAGCTATGGTCTTACACCATATAGTGCCATGAACTTTTCCTTTTGCAGAATTGTGTTTAAAGTCCTGACAGACTCCTTTAGAAGACTCCGCAGAGACAAATACAAACGCACTTAATAGATCTTTCATGCTTTGACACCATACAGAAATTAGGATACATTTTATTTCATATCATATCATACTTAAATTATCAGATTCCTCACAAACTATACATGTACAACTCATTTAGCGTTCATGGTCTGACCATTATCTATAAAAACATTGGAAATACTACCTTACAAACGAGAGTCAGGTTAGGGACTCACCTGACATCCACAAACGACAGCTTAGTCTCCAGATCGCAAACATCCAGCACGAAAGCTTAGTAATCACTGCTTATAAGACATAGAGATACCATTACAACTCATTCATATAACTTTTATTATCATCAGAAGCCCCGTTAACTTTTATGCAAAGCCTTACTTCTTCATTTATTATCATTCCTTAGGTATGATAGACTTTTCTTACCATGAGATTAATACATTTGTAATGAATTGATGAAAAAGAGATAATGATGAACAAAGGAACCAAGGAAAGGTAAAAGATCACTCCATTAATAATAAGAATGTTGTACCAAAATGGAAGACAATAAAAGAAAAATACAAGGTAAGATAAAAGAAAAATACAAGGTAAGAGAAAAGAAAATTTTAGTTTCCTCATTTAGTGGGCTGGTTAGTGGGTTCAATAGATACCTCATCTGGTTAGGGATGACCTTTAGGGTTTTGCTCCATGCTTTCTAAGTCCACTTCATTATCCTTAGCTATGGGCATAATGGGGGTGGAAAAGACAACTGATTATTTCCACTCTCTTTTGAAAGTCTCCCAATATTCACCCACAGGATTGTAAACGTCAAACCTGAGCGACTTTGCAGAGATACCTTCAAATAATCGAAGTCTACATTGCTAAGGTCAATAGTACCAAAGACCACTTGGGCGTGCAGGATCAAGTTTGATTTCCACATTGGCAGAACCCAGACAAGGTTCTTTTCAAGATCTTCTTGATAGTTCTTGAAGGTTTCCCTGTGAGACTGGTGCAGCCTCTCCAACTTTACTTTACGCCTCTTGGAACGACGGAAATGTGCAAGTGTACATAATCGTTATCAAGTAATAATGTGATAAGTAAATGTCGAGTTATCGTACCCACAGGGACTGTGAAAGAAAAATATTTATGAAATGTAAATCAACCACTTTGGTGATGGGAAAAATATTTTTTTTGAAGAAGTGATCTAAAAACTAAAAATTAACTAAGTAAAAAAATAAAAAGTAAAAATTCCAATGCACAATTTCAAAATGATGAGTTCTAATCAGTATGACATAATTGTGTTAGATCAGTTACATTCATTAACTTAGAATTACCAAACCCATGTTCATGTTGTAACGAATATTTTCACGGTAACTTGGTAATTTGTTAACTACTGCACATACATACTTACTCAATTAACCAATCTCTTGAACATTTCTCAATGTCAATTCAAACAATTAATCAATCTTCATAAGCACATATAATATTAAGTGAGGTAATAATATATTTCTATATGGAAATAGTTTAATCACAATAATCTTGCAAGTTATGCAAGGCTAATGTATCGTTTAATACAGTCGCTAATTTAACCCTCAGCTACCTTAAAAGATTAAACATGCACTAATTAAATACTTTTCCAATTAATTACAATTTCAATATGTTTAATAATCAATTCATTCATTACCTTACATTTTATAATGGAAGTATAACATAAGCACGATTTTATTTAATTGAACCACTTACCAAGGCCTAAAACAACACAAACATGATTCTAACAATTTAAGTGGATAGAATGAAATCAATCAAACACGAAATAAATTTAATTCATTTTAATTAGAACAAATAGAACAACGAAACAATCATTCATATTCATAATCACAACATAAACAAGAAAATTAAAGACAATGGAACTAGGAAGAATATCCAGTGTTTCTCTAAAGCTAGACTAGTGCGCTCCTCTTTTTCTCCACTCAGTCTGTTGAACTGAGGCCTCTACAAATAATTGAATGCTGCTATTCCAAGGTTGAAGAAGCCTCTTTTTCAAGACGGAAATTGGCAAAGGAAATGGGAAAACAATGAAGGGAATGGAAGCGAGAAAATCAAGTGAAAGAGAGAGATGTGTGGGAAACGAATGGTGTGTTGAATGAAGTAGCAAAGGGTGTATTTATAGGTGGGAGTGGCTGTTAAAAATAGAAAATAATTAGCAGCCATGAACTCTCCTTGGTCGGCCACAAAAGGAGCAAGTTTGAATAATTCAAACTTTGCTAAATTTACCTTGGGGCAAATATTCAAAGGCATAAAATTAAAGGGGTTTGAATGGAGCTTAAGGAAAATATCAAGGCTAATTTGAAAGTAATTAAATCAGCTAAATAAGCTAATCGGATCAACTTATTGGGCAGTTTTGGGTTGCCAATTTGCTTGTTGGATCAGTCTTCAATTCTTAGCACACTAGGCCACTTTCTCCTTCAGGCTTTATATTAATTTTTAACCCAATTTAATTTTCATAAAAATTAAATATAAAGTACATAAAAGATCATCATTCTAGATGTCCTTGGCTGGAAAAATATCCAGCCTTTCTCTTGGTTCACTTGATCCAAAAATTCCCCAACGATTCAACCCTTTCGAGGTGTCTGCAGAGCCAATTTTCACCTTTTGTTCAAAATTGTCGAAAATAAAGAAAATTTGTAAAAATTATTATAAAAATAATTAAAATTCAATATGTTAATAATTTAACTGGAAATTAACTATTTTATAATTAAATTGTGAATTTCAACAAAATTTACTACGAAACTGCATGAATTAAAGCTCAAAAGGTGCTAAAAATTTTATATATTTTTGTGTTTCCACCTCTACTCTTGAGCCTTGGACCACTCCTCAAAGATAGATTTCTCATCCCTCAAGTGGTTGATCTCGTTTTTCAGCTAATTATTCTCGGTTTGAACATACCCATACTTGCTCTTCAGAGTCCTGAGTTGGGTAGATAGCCTTGCAATCAAACTGCTTAAGTTCTAGTATTTTTGGCGAAGTTCAACCAAAGCATCCTCATTGGATTCCACAGATTTTTCCAAATCTGATATTCTGCTTTTTTAACACCTACTAGCACCTCTGAGAGCCCTACCCCAAAGACCATGTTCAAAAGACGAAATCTCTAAGACTTGAGTTAGAAGAGATAGAAGGTCTTCTAAGGGGTGAAATGCAAGGTAAGAAGAGAAGGATTCTCTTAAATTGAGGCAACAAGCTTAGTTTTTACTGAAGAATAGAACTGAGAGGCATGGGATCGAGAACACTACCTGAATCTGTAAGGGTTGCTTCATGTGCTAGAGAATGTATGACAGGTGATTGAATTGGAGGGTTTGTCTCCTAGGGATTCTGTGATGATGAGGGATCCGAAATATGTCTGGGAGAGCTTGTATGAGAGGCAAAACCTTCAGGCACTGAAGGAATTTCAGTAGGGACTGGTACTAAGGAAGCGTGAGTGATGGTTGTAACTGGTTCCTTATTTTGTTAATGCCTCACTAAGGGTGAGCATTCACTGCTTCCAGATTTATAAGTACCCTTATTTCGTTTGTCCCTTCTCTTGGTGTCCTTTGTTGCTATTTTACATGGCAATGTAGCAGTAGTCTTTTCTTTGCCACAAGTTCCCTTGAGAAAATTGAGGAAATATCCATGTATTGATGATGGGATTGTGACCAGGATCCTACACCAACAACAGGTGAATTAGTTTGATCTGAAGAAATAATCATCCAATTTCTTGGGTGTAGATTACAGATGCAATAAAAATATGATGGAGGCTCACCGATATGCCCCAAAAATATGTGCGCTAGTTCACTGTCTGAGCCATATGGCCAAGCTTTGAGGGTAGAAGACACGGAAGGATCAATTCTTTGAGTAGTGGAAAATGTTAGACCATAACCATTTTGGTTCAAGTTTTTCAAATAGTGTTGGAATAGATTTCTTACCAAAACCAACTCCACCAAATCAAGTACACGAATTCTTTTCAACCTTTGGTATTGCTTTTCAACCATGTAGGCATCCTTTGGTTGGCGTAAGTTACAGACACTTTCTAGGGGAAGGGGCCATTTGGTTGGAAAACCAAAACCAAAACTGAGTTTGCTCACAACACTGATGTATTTGTCATTTCTTAGATGAATATTGGAGATCTTGTTCTTGATAAGGGGCTTATAACTAGACCCTACGCTAAAGTGAGCTCCGCAAATAGAAGCTCTGATCTTCTATATCTTGAGTTGGTAAAATCTTTAGAAGACACCTAATAATGGACGCTCATTATGTATGCAACAATCGATAAAAATCACCACTAATGTCCACCAAGATATGACCAATAACCGACCCTGTGCAATCCCGTAACTGCGGAGTACGACACAAAAGAATGGGTAGAGAGGAAAATGGAACCCACGATCTAACAGAATCAGTGGTAAGATGAAGCCTAGGGAATTGTCACTGGGCGACACCGATTGGAAAGCTAGAAATCATATGCAAAGTTTAGGTTTCGGGGACACTGGGTTCTCAGATAATAATTCATTTCCTATCGAGTTAAGCTGTAGTTACAGATCTCAGTCTCCATGCGAGTTGAAGTGTAACACCCCTAGCCTATATCCATTGCTGGATTAGGACTACAGAGCATTACCAAAGCATAACATCATACATCAAACAATTTAATTCATAATTAAATTACAAGGTAAAACATAACAACATCAATTAAAAAACATACATACGGTCCCTTATTTGAGCCTTTCAAAACCAAATCAGACATTGGAAACTATTCGGGACTAAATCGGAAACATATGAAATTTTTCAGAAAGAGTTAAAATTTTTCAAACTGCAGGGTGTGTGGCCAGGCCGTGTGACTCACATGGCCAAGAGACACGCTCGTGTCTTAGGCCGTGTGGGCAACCGAAATAGGCACATAAGATCATGTACCAATCTGTGTCCGCACCCGTGTAACTCTCTAACTTGAGCCATACAACCAAGCCACACGCCTGTGTGCCAAGCCGTGTACCCTTCAAAATAACCATACATGCCCGTGTGCTAGGTCATGTAACAATCTGACTTTCAAGCCTTTGAAAGTTGCAGGGTACACGCGATCATGTCGCCTGGCCGTGTGTCACACAAGGCTGAGACACACGTCCGTGTCTCTACCCGTGTGGATGAAAAATAGGCCATTTCCAACCCATTTTTCTGTCCAAAAATCACAACTTATGCACAAGCCAATTGCACTTAAAATCAAGCATTCAAAACTCACTTTTCATATGCATATCCAAGCTTAATCAACCTAGAATCTAACCATTCAACCAATATGCCAAAATGGCACCTTAATTTCAACAATCAAACTTACCTATCACTTAACCATTTCATTCACTAAAATCACCAACTGAACAATTTGCGAGCCACATTTAATCATATGTTCCTATACCAAAAATGCATACACACCCAATACCAATTGACCATTTTCACAACTAAAATGTACCATACTAATTTGACTAAAAGATAATCACTTCCAAATTATCAAAACTAGACATTTTCAACATTATGCCACATTCAATCCATACCAACCTTTAATTTCTACTATATCATTTCCATTAACATTTCCTAGCCATCATCTTAACCAACACAACATTAATTTTACAACCTCACAAAATACCATAAAATCTTAATATCATACAAACTAATTCATCAACAAAAATAACATATATACAAGCCACGCATAATGACTAAATTCATTAAGCAAAACACCTACACATGCCATTATAACCATGACTCAGAATCTTCAAAATATACCGTTATAACCGATGGATAGTGTGATGAATCTCTGACAAGCTTCCAAACCACACAAACCTCCTATTAACTAGAACCATAAGAGGAAATCATACAAGTAAGCATAAAATGCTTAGTAAGTTCGTAAATCATTAACACTACTCACCATTTCATTATAAAAGTTTTAAAAACACCTAGTGAACATATCTAACATTGCTTCGCACAAGCCTAAGCACCAACAACAATTCTCAAGTATAATTAGCATATCAATTAACCAAACTTATTATACAACAAAGAGCTTCATTAAGCTTTCCATGTAAACATTCATTCTATTATAAACATACTAAAAATCTTTAATCAATATCTTATCGTACCTTTCGCATACTTTTATGACATTATAAGTAAATGCTTATACCAATCCTTCACTTTTTGTATACCCGTTGAACCACTAGAATAATATCGGATACGCGGGAATCTCGCACACTAAGTACCCACATGAGGTCGAACCACTACTAACTCATATCTCATATCAATGCTCTCTCTAGAGCCATAAATGGGTCTGCTCACACAAGCTGTCAGCCAAGTAACCGCAACACATGCCAGAAACTCAGCCACCGGTAGAATGTACGAGACCACCATCCAAAACACGGTAACCTCTAATGACATGTCATTTGTATCCTATATATTCCTAAGGTTCAAACGGGATCCGAAAGTCACCGAAACTTTGTTGGATATTTCCGTAGAGTCAAAATATTAAGAATATAATATAAAAGAATTTAAATCAAACATAATTTAATGCTAATTAAATATGCGAACTTACCTCAAACACGTACAGAGAAAAACGATCGATTAATACAATACTTTTTCTTTTCCCTGATCTAAATACGAACGTTGCTTTTCTTGATCAATATAATCAAATTTAACTCATTCAAAATCCATTCTATTCAATTTAATCCAAAAATCATGTTTTGGAAAAATTACATTTTTGCCTCTTAAATTTTGAATTCAATACAATTTAGTCCCTAGTTCATAAAAATGCAAATTCATGCAATTTAATACAATCCCACTATAGCTTAATATCACTAATGTCCTTAGCAAGCCCTAAATTTCTTTTATTTCACAATTTAACCATAAATATTTTTCTATTTTTCCATTTTTCAATTTAACCCCTAATTGACAAATTCATCAAAAAAAATTTTACTAACTTTGTTCAACTATCATCAAGCATTCATTTTCATCCATCAAACAAAAAAAACAACAACTAACATACGTTTATGGTAAAACCCTAGACTCTTAACAGTTTTGTAAATTAGTCCCCAAGCTAGCTAGATTAAGCTACGACTCCAAAAACATAGAAATCATTAAAAACGGGATGAAAAATACTCACATGCATGGGAACTAATGATGGTCGAATGCTTGGAAGGTCTTTAATGGCTTCCCAAGCTAATTTTTGGCTGACAAAAATGACGGAGAAAGATGATGTCTTTCTTGTTTCTTAATTTAATTTTAGTTTATTTCACTAATTACAAAAATAAGCTTACTTATAATCCTTTATAATGCTTAATTAATGTCCATCTTTGTCCAATAAAAGTAATTATGGTCTAATTACCATTTAAGTCCACTCACATTTTAATTTCATAACAAATTGACACCTTTTTATAATAGAAACTATGTTTTTTGCACCTTATGCGATTTAGTTCTTTTTATCAAATTAAGCATACAAACGATAAATTTTCTTGACGAAATTTTTTGATGATGCTACTATCATGCTGCAAACCATAAAATAACAATAAAATAGATTTTATGATGTTGTATTTGTGGTCCCAAAACCACTATTCTGGTTTCACTCAAAATGGGTTATTACATGAAGTTTTAAGAGCAACGGTTCAGTGGTCTGGTCACGACCCCTCCCTCATGGTGGTTCTTCTTATATTTAAGGTTTAAAGGTTCCCTCATAATGGTTCTTCTCATTTTTGGCGTTTAAAGGTTACAATATGAAAGAATAAAGAAGAAAAAAGTTACCTTTGAGGAAAATCATGAACAAAAGATGAAAATTACAAAAGTATTAAATAGAAAAAAATTAGGGTTCCAATTGATTCAATAAAGTGTTTGAAAGGGGTGTTGAGTATTTGTTTTGTAGAGAAACAAAAGTGTTCAAGAAGTTTAATTCATTGTAATCGTTCAAATTCTCCAATGTAAAATTGACATTTGTCATAGTAGAGTAAAAGAAACATTTATAAAATTTGTACTGACGGTTAAAATTCGAAAGAACCCAACTCTTGGTACACGCCTGGCAGGAAGATCAATCGACAGGTATGCAAGTGTAATTTTTCAAGTTAGAAATTTCAAGGACATATTTTTTTAAGGGAAAGAGAGTTGTAACACCCGATTTTGGCGAGTTTTGAAATTGGTAGGCAAACCGAGTAGTACTCTGAGTGGCGTAGTGCTATCCGTCTAATAGATACTCTTAGTGTGTAAAAGTGGGTGTGCAGTAGGCATTAGATTATTGGACGGATTGTCTTAGAAAGGATAAATTGTCAAGGAAATGAGCTTGGTAATGTATTATGGAATTTCAGGTAATCGAGTTATTGCTGAAGAGTATGGTACACCAAGTTTGGTTAGTGAATGTGTTGATTACGTTCTAACAAGGTAGTTAGAAACAAACGATAAAATTACTATATATATCTTGGGCTTTCATACACATTTCTCTACAGCTTTAAACCACTTGTACAGCTGACTGGACAAGATTATGACGCGTGTCAAGTTCCCATAGGGACAAAGGTTGTATATCTAGATAATCAGAATTGGAAAAAAAAGTCTCTTCTTCCTTCTTTATGAAGTATTTTTGTCTAGATCTAAATGAACCTAGATTATTTCCTTCTTTCACTTAAGCAAAGTTGTAGATCTAGATCTTTACCTGTGAATGCTCAATATCAAGGTAAGATTTTTTACCCTCCATATTATGTTGTGAAAGAGTAAATTTGTTAGCTTGGTATATCCGTAAGAAGGATGATATAAGGCTCTATTTTAAGGATTTCTGGTGCTTAAAATGATGATAAAAAGTGAGGGATATTTGATTGGAACCTGATGAATTACCATTTTCTGTAGCAGTAATAGTTGCTAATAATATAAGGGAAGTCTGGATCTAGAGTTTGGAACTGTTGTGGGTGAGAATCAAGTGAGTCCCTAAGCTGACTCCTATGTGTTGTATGTTGTTTATGTTGGAAAAACAGGTTTCGAAAATCCAGCAGAAAATAAATTTAGGGAAAGCCTAGAGTTTTAAAAGAAAATTCAAAACAAGATATTGGTTGTGATATCTAAAGTAATAAACACTTAATCAAAAATGTCCCTTTTCGATTCATCTAGAATGAGCACTTTGACTGACTAGTCTTCTCTACTATCCTCAAGCTCACGTCTGTTGAGTGTGGGATCGCTTCGAATCAGAAAATTTTTCACAAAAATTACCAGTGGTGTAATTTTGCAATTTCTCTAAACTTTTAGGTCAAGTTGTAAATCAAAAAAATATCTCTAGAAATTTTCTTGAATAATCTCTTCAGAGAATTTTCTCTCCACAACTTTCTCTTCAATTCAAGTGTGTGTAAATAATGACCTAAGGCTCTCTTTATATAGGGAAAGTTCAACTGTGGTTAAACTTAATTACTTTAATATTAAATATTATTAAAATAATAAAACATTTATCTATAAGATAAACATTAAATTAAATTTAATATTAACATAATCACTTTCATATTAAATTAATAAAATACTATAAAGATAAGTATTAAATTTAATTTAATATTGAACTATTAAAATAATATTATTTTTGGAATAATTAATCTAAAATCAAATTCTCTGGTAAAGTCCAGTAGAAGTGTAACTCTTCCATTGCTCAACCACCGACGACCAACTGCTATCGGCCTCCAGAATGCCACCGTCACAGCCACCGGCACTGCCATGTCTAGTGATGCAAGTGCGACACCCTTATGGCAATTCGACTTGGTTCAGCTGTTGCCAGTTCGGTCCAGGTAAATGACGACCCGACCGATCTGGTCTAACCATCGGTTGGACCGTCGACCCGATTTCACATACTGGACCCAGTTTAACCAATTTTTGGGTCTTGATCTTGGTTTTGGGTTCTCGGACCCAATTTACAATCTCAAGTCCAATTTTCAAGTTCAATTACTCATAGGCCAATTGTCTGACTTGAAAATTAACTACCAAAAATATCATATTAATTTTAATTGATTTGATTAATTTAATTTTACATGGTCAAAATTAATTTTTCCAAAAATCACATCGATTTTTCAAATTTATTTTTCAAGAAAATTCTTTAATCAAATTCTCTAGTTGAAAAATTCTCACGACCATCTAATTTAATTCCACATTGAATAAACTGACTTAATTAAATTATTCCCAAAGTCATAGAATTTTCTTTCGATTCAAATGCAGTCTGATCGAGCTTTTGTTGAGCTAGCAGAAGGACCAATCAGACATATACAATTAGGCTCTAGTGATTGTAATTATGTCCAAAAGTATCGTTCTGATAATTCACAATTACTTAATCATAGAGTCGGACCACAAGAAGTACCATGATTGAAAACTCTTTATTATATACTCTTTACAAACGCAATTCATCCAACTTCTTTGTCCAATGACCTCGTCATGTGTGTGTTACCCTCATATGATATCATTTATTCCTTTGAGTTAAATTCGTTCACTTAATACAATCTTATTTTATCTCATTTTCACCATTGTGTCTTTTTAATGATTAATAAGATCACTGTCAACAAATGGCTGTGATAAATTGCTCGTTCAAAAATAAGTAAGCCGTGGCCACATTCCATATTTATCAATCCACACAATGCTAATAAGAGAATATCATTAACTCTTTAATTGAGCTATGAATTACACTTTTGCTAGTACAGTCATGCCATACACAAGTGGTGTACCCAACATGTCGGCTATGGGCTCCATCTCTGTAGAGCATAAGACTCCACTTATATCAAAGTACATGAGTTGCATACGCATGGTCAGTGACTAACTCAGGATTTAGGTGAATCACACCATAAATGTCACAAGTGAATTAATTCACAAACAGATTCAGAATTAATTCATCTTGGGTCTAGTCCAATATATCATTCTACTAATGAATACATTTATGTCTCTACTCGTGGAGTCAACTGATCCAATAGCCAAGACTAGTCATCTCCCCAATTACAATTATAAATGACATAATAATCCTTCTCAGCATTTGAATCAAATACTCACTTTGATTCTTTTACGGAATTACGGACTCATTTAGATTATCTACTAAAGTAAGTTGTCTTTCTCGCCATGTAAACATTCTTCACAATTCCACTTATCTTCAGATTGAACTTTAGACAATCAATGAGCTAATATTTGTTTGTCACAATTTCGCTATACATGCAAAATATAAAAGATATAAATACAAAAGACATAATAATGAAATGTGAAATTAACTTTATTTATTTATTCATCATTTAAATAAATAGAAAACAGTTACATGTTTACTACAATATGGGCATATTTCCCAATGGTTTATTCTATATACTTCTACGAAAGATCGTGTAAATTGTGATCTGAAAACTAAAAGAGATGGTATGATAAATATGGTGATATATAAATGTTGGACAAGATTTGCATGTTGCATGTATAGTTTGTATAAATCTAACAAGTATAGAGTATTTGATGAGAAATATGAAGTCGAAAGTATGATCGTAAGAGAATGTCTACGATGTACGTTAAGTTTGATACAAGTGTATGAAAGGTTTGTTATGTGAGTCTATGTTTGTTCACCACGATGGAGTCTAAACAAGGTCCGTGGAGGCTTTAATCACAATCTCTGAAAGAAAATTCAGTGGTCATGGCACCATGTCGTGTAAGACCATAGCTGGTGGGCTATGGCATTATATGAGAAGAACCAAAGGAAGCTCATTACCTAATAGGTTTTTTTGTGCAACCCAAAATGATGAAGGGCAAACCTCACCGAATGTGAGTCTAAGTGAATCCCTACTGTAAACAGGCTAGAAAAATGGAAGCCTTCGTGGCAATCTAAGAGATGGAAGCCTTCGTGGTAATATTGTAAAGAACTTCTTTGCGGCGCACTCTAAAGAATGGCCCTTGTGGCAACCTCTTGAAGGAAACGCCCCTATGGTGAACCTTAAAAGAAAGAAATGTTTTCCATGACATATTCTTAAGGAATAAAATTTTTAACGAATAATGAAGGAACAATATGAAAGGCGGATTCTAAACTTAGAGCCTTCACAGGAAAGAATAAAGGATATGCCCTTATAGCGGGCTACTAAGGAATAACCTCTATGGCGAATCCTATAGAGAGTTTTCAAAGCATACACAGAATGGGTTACTCCTATGGAGTGTTCTAGAAAGGCTTGCCAGAATAAACCATGAAGAACGCTCTTTGTGGCGGACTCTATACTGAGCGATAGGTGAATTTCTTACTATTCCTAATGCAAACAGTGACATTAGTAAGTACAAATCGTATCTATGGGTATTATGGTAAGGTACTCGATATGATTAAGATTCGTACCGATATGAAAATTTTAAGAAATATATCTAGGAAATGAGAATGTATTCTGAAAATAAACATAAACATGATACGCTCGAAAGGAAACATCGATCACTTGTGTATGGGTCTCTTCTTGAAGTTTGAGGATGTTATGGCTTGCTGAACGGAGAATAAGTAAGGTCACAAAGGCACTGAAGAGAAGGAAATGGTCTCAGAGTAAGGCATGGTGACAATTGTGAATAAAGAAACGAAAATGGAGGCAACTTTAGTTAGAGACTTAAAGAAGAATAAGAGCAGCAAGATGGTTCGTAAAACATTAAATGCAGCGTGCAAGTTTGATTCAAGTAAATAGTGTTTGTCTCACTAAGTTCCTTTGAACTTATCTCTGTGTGTTACTTTTCAAGTGGTTTTAAGGGTCTTCTCCTAGCAGGACAACACCAGGGCTATGCCAAAAAAATAACGTATTGGGCTATTATGCATACAGAGAGAGCTTGATGGCGAGACTAAGTCTGAGTTGATATTTTTCGCAGGATAGTTATACTAGGCTAAGGCCTAAAATTGGTCGTAGCTGTAACTAACTTCTCAATGTTTCTTAGTAACATTTCTTCATGGTTTATACTTACGCATTTTATTAGAGATATTTTAAAGTTGATCTGTTGCATTCGATTAAAATTTGTATAAGTAAAACTAAGTTTTAAATTGTATGAGACCGATAATGCCTAATATTCGGGTTCAATTTATCAGGTCGAGTTTGGTATGTTACACGTTAGAGGATAATGGAAAGTGGAGGCCAGACATAGCCATGAAGAATGGCAGAGATCTTGTTGATCTGCCAAAGGTAGGTACTGCATATCCTAAGAAGCATCCTTGGGAAATAGACTGATAAAGCAAGGGCTATGGTGTTGTTTAGTAAGCTCTAGTACTCTAAAACAATGAGGACATTAAAATCTGGTAAAGACTGCAGATGTAGCAATTACTTAGGTAGTCGCCAAGCGTCACTCGCCAAAAATAATGAAAGCGATCATCAGGGAGATTAATTCTGAGCTAGATGTCTCACATTTTTCTTAAATTCTATATGCGGATCTCATTAAGTTCCCCTGAACATATAAAATTTCTACTTGAATGCAGGTTAGCTACATATTCGGAAATCAAGAAGGACTAAGCCAAACTTCGCTAAGAGCTAAGTGAAACACGGCAACTGTGCATGTGTATAGAGGGGCACCCGTAGATCCTCTACATCAAGGTTTAAGTTGTCTATATACATTATCGAGTCTCTGTCCAAAAATCTATAAACGATCAATGGAATCAAAATCTTAAAGTTTTAATACTAGTTTAATACGAGTTGAAATTTCAGTTAGATTTTTCATAATACAAGTTGTTTAAGTATGTAATTAAACTAGAAACAGAAATTACGTTAAGTCGTTTAGCTTTGTGTAACACCCAATACTTGGACATGTAGATCGAGTTGGGTAGAGGGTGTTACATTTTCTTCTTTCATGTTTGTTAACTTAGTTTTTAGTATGGGTAACTAAACCCTAAATGGGGTTGGTTGATAGAGATGTGGGCAAGTTAATTCTTAAGTAAGGGACTAAATTGCAATAAATTTGACTAAATTAAATAAACCTAAAAACTTAGGATTGATGCCCTTAATGGAAAATCTAGGCAAATGAGACCGAGAGGTAATCTTGTTGAACATCTATTCGTTAGTCCCAGGTTAGCTAGTGAGATCGAAAGATAAACTGAATTAACTTGTCTAATTTGGTAAAATTAAGATCGAGACGTAAAATGGAATCATGTTAGGAGTTTAAGCAATTAGATCCCTAATTCGAGGATTGGTGAACCACATTGAAATCAATCAACCACCATTTATTATTTACTTGTTAATTCTGTAACTTTACACACTTTACGATTTAGTCCTTTGTAGCTAGCTTGTAAATTAGTAAAATTACTCTTGACTTTATGGTTTGTCGTACTATAGTATTGAGCGATTAGTTGGGTAGACTCTTTATTGCACATTCTTGTAGCTAGAATTGGTTCAATCGCTGACTCTTGTGGGTTCGATCCTTGAAGTACTCATACCTCGTTATACAATTATATTACAATTGACATGTCACACTTGCAGACATCACACTTAGTATTTGATTTATTGTTGTTTTTAGTGTTTATTTCTCTCGTGGTTTGCAAAGATGATGAGAAATGGTCAGTCACCTCCTACACAATCTAGAATTAGTTACTAGACCCCAAAATGCGAGATTTTATCATTTTGGTCACAAAACACACTAAAAGTACACAAACTAACTACTAAGCTAAAAATCTAACAACTATTGAAAATCATAAAATAAAACATAAAAATGTTTAATTACAAGCTCTTTAAGTGTTAAAAAAATTTAATTCGTGATATCATATTATGGCAGATCAACATGCCACTTGGATTGCGATTTGTCGAAGTCTAACTCTTCAAGTGGTGATGGAGGCATTGGTGTCGTGACATAGAGACTATGGTGTTGCAACCTTGGCCACAATGGCGGTCCTTTTTCACATTTTTCCCTCAACCACTTCCCTACACAGGCTCAAGTCAACCTTTAAACTTTAAATGGCATGATTTTGCCATTTTGGTTATAAAAAGTATGAAAAATGCAATAAAACTAACTTCTAATATAAAATCTAATACTTAACAAAAGTACTAAAGAGAGTCATTAAACACTTGAGAACAAGCTCTTTAAGTGTCTAAAGAGCTCAATTTGACATATCAAAATTTATGGTAAATCAATGGACCAAGAGTAACAAATTCATTTATTAACAATGTTTTCCAAGCAATATCTGAGAAAGGTCGTTATGACCTCAATTTAACCAAACTTCCAAATTTCGTAACTATACATTTTTTTGCACCTTTAGTACACTTTTTAATAATATGTCTATTCTATCGACAACTTTGCAATATTTTTACATATTTAGCCATGGCAACATATTAACATTTTACCCTCATTAATTAACAAATTTCTTATATATAATCATACAAACCAAATAATTTCTATTATCCATCCCATGGCAATTCACAACTTAATAACAATCAACACTTACCTTTATAACTAAGATGCTTGAACCAATTATTCTAACATATTTAGGTGATGAAATTATAAATAATCATTATTATCAAATTTCACATTTATTATATATTTCTAACCATTTTCCTATACATATTAGTTTAGGAAAAAGTAAAGTTATTCAAGGATACTTACCTTTGGATGTTCAAAAATGCAAAACCATGCCTCCCTAACTTGAATCCATCAACAACTTAGCTTGAGGATTCCATTCTCAACATACCATCATGTTCCATACACCAAAAACATACCAACATACTAATACAAAATCTTTCCAAATTTTCTCATAATATCTAAACTCAAATATCATGTTTGAGGTGGTAGAAAATTACATTACTTACCCTTTTTGAGCTTTCTTTCTCTAGCTTCAACTTTCTCTTTCAAGAATAATATAAACCCTAGTTGAAAATGATGATTTTAAAGAGGATTCGAGCTTTTGAAAGGATATTCTAGTTGATTTCAACAAGAAATCAAGGTTTGGGTAATGAGTTTTGATGAAATTTGAAGAAAAATGATGAAGGAAGGAAAAGAAAGTTTTTCTCTCTTCCTCCATGGCTGGCTAGCTACACAAGGGAAACAAAGGTTGAGCTTTCATATTTTCTTTTCAACTAAAAACACCCAAATATCTAAGGTCAAAGTTAGTTAAACCCAAATAAAATTTTGAATGATCTACAATTCATCTCACTATCATGTTCACATCCAAAGGTCCATAATAATCTCAAATATCAATTGTCTTATCAAAATAATATTTTTATCATAAAATGCTTGAGAAATTATCAAAATACTATTGTATGAAAAAATTATCATTTTACCCCATTTTATCTCTTTGTACAATTTCTCTACAACAATAAGCACTTCTCCAATTCAAAATTATAATTCAAATATATCATTTAATATAAACCCACAAATGGTGAAAATTACACTTTTACCCATTTTTGACAAAAATGAAAATTTTTAATTTAGTTCTTATACTTCTAAATCTTTTGGATTAAGCTCGATTGTAATTCTCATCATACTAATACATTTTCAAGTTATTATTATGCATATTAATCAATACTAACTCACTTTTCACATTTTAGTCAAATTACACTTTTCGTCCTCAAACTTTTTAAATTTTGTGATTTAATCATTTCATCACATTTTCAGTTCTAAAATTTACTTCATTTGTTTCAAATAATAAATCCTTATAATTCCTTTTAAAATTCCCTTTATAGAACTCAATTTCGAATTTTCTAGAAAACTCATTATGACAGTTTCTAAAATAATACCATTTTTTCTATCAAAAAATTTGGGGCGTTATAGAGGCTCCAATGAAATAACATCATTGGATCGACAGTTCTTAGCCATCAGGCAACCTAATTCTCTTGTTTCCTTAAAATGCCAAAAACTAAAAAAAAAAAAAAAGAATGTTTTAAAATTTTCTTTCCTAGTTTCTTTCCACTCTTTTCCTTTGCTTTCTTGCTCTTCCTTTCAAAATTTGGTTTGGTGAATAGCATCATTAGTCGAAAGCCTAGATGTGAGTGTTAGAAAATATGGACATCACATGTATAATAAGGGTAATTACATGTTATTATTTACTATCATAATTGGTTAGTCCAAATTAAAAGTGATCTAATTTAGTTAAGGTTTATTGAGCTCTAATTATTAAATAAAGTATAGCTTATATATGTGTAGATACTCTAGCAACTAATTTTTAATTAATGATGGGTTGATTAGAAATTAGGTTAGTGTCCAAAAGTTATATATGTGGGTTATGGTTCCCAAATTACACACAACATAACTTTTCTAATATTCCATCTTTAGGAAAGAGAAAGCAAATATTCTCTGAATTTCTTGTGTTCTAATTTGGAATATCAAAACCCCAAGGTCTGTAGAATTCAAGAAATCGATGAATTCAGGTATGCTTTCGCATCTAGTTTTGTTCTTGATTTGTTTTTAGTGATTTGACATGATAGGTCTTGTTTTACAATTTTAAGTTTATAATAGATCTTGTTTTTATTTTTCAAATTGATTTTTCTTTAGATTTTATGGATTTGATATTTGAATTCAGTGTTTTTGATCATACACATTAAATCTTTTGTATTTATGTTAAAATTTTAAGGTTTGGTTTTTCAATTTTCAATTTTGGTGTTTTTCGAATGGATGGAGTCAACTTTGATTTTAAAGAATCCCAAAAAAATTGTTTGCTTGTTTATTTTTTGTTGGCACTTTATGATGATTTTTTAATATTAATTTTTTTTTGGTGGGGTTCTTTAGGCATCTATTTGTTATAATACTTCTATCGGCTTATCCTTGAATTCATGGTAGGTTAACAAGTTTTCGACTTAATTAATTTTGAGTGCCTTGTTCCTTGCTTCACAATCCTTGAATAAACCCCCACGTTTAAGCTTAAGGAAACAATTTCACATAATTTTACACCAAAAGAATAAAAGTTGAAATATTGGGGTATGTTACGGGACCAGTTTTATGCTAAGTTAATTATGGAAATGGAATTGATCTTGTTATTGTATGATCATATGCTAAGTTTTTTAGTTATATGTAGACCCAAAGTAAGTCCGTAATATTTTTTATTAAATGCATATACATATCAATGAATTTAAGGGAATAATGCATGATTTTATTTTGCATGAATTGAGATTGGTTTTAACGGTGGGTTATCAACTTTGATCGAATTGGTTTGATGGATATTGTTTTGATGCAAATTGATGTTAACTATAATATATATTTAAAGAATTTCGTTTTAAGTTTAGTTCTATAATATTAGGTTTTGCCATCTTATGGTTTCGGATATTTGGTTAAATTGTGATGATATTGTTTATTGTATGAATTGTGGGATATGCAAACTATTACGATTTTATTTTTGAAATTTATTGGCTTGAAAATATTTTTCAAATATTCATGCGAATCTCTATTTAATCATAAATATAATTTTTTTATTTACATGGTATATGCAGGGTAAGGTTTTATATTTGATTTTGAATACACTTATATGCGTGAATTGCTTTGGTTTTTTGTCTATGCCAAAATTATGAGTACATGTGCTTGTATTTGGCTTTGGTTTTGAATCACTACATTGTTTATGTTTGGTTTGACGTATATGGTTTTGGAAAAAAATCAGTCAAAGATTAAGGAATTTTTAAATTTGACAACTTTATTTTGGGTTATTTGGGAAACTGTAGCGTGATAATAAAAAATTAGTTTTGACCTTTGATTGTTATGGAAATTTTTAAATTTGAATATTGGTATATTTATATATTTTTAAAATAACTTAATTGAAATAATAAGTTATCAAAGTGACTTTTGTTATTGAATTTATTTTGTAGTGACTTTTGTTATTGAATTTATTTTGTTTTAAAATATAAAAGGTTGTATGCATGTAACTTAAGCTACATTAATATTGATCAACCCAAAGGAAGATTCATAATATTACATGTGCAATCGAGGTAATAAACATGTGAAAATTATTCGGTTTTACATGTGAGTAATAAATCGCCCAAAGGAATATTTATTTTTCGACATATTTTTTATTGTCAATGTTTGATTACTACATTAAGATATCACTTACAAGTTAATCTTTTGTGCAAAATGAAATATTAATGGAGTGTCCGATATCTTGATATGAGATTTACCTTTATTCAAATTATTTTAGTTTAAATTTGAAATATTTTGAAATAAATAAATTCAAATTTTGCTTTGGGATTTAATTAAAGATGTCTAATATTTTAAATAGATTAATTGAAACAAAATGCTACCAAAGTGACCTCTTTTACATAGATTAGTTTATTTAAAATATCAAGATAATTATATGCTTTTGTGATTCATGCATTTATTAATTGACCCAAAGGTAAGTTAATATTTAGTAGAACTTCAAGGACATCTGTGGTGATAAATGTGTGACAATTATAAAGTAATTTATGTAAGCAATAAGTTAGTCCAAAGATTAATTCATTATTTGACATAATTTATTATCAATGCTTGATTGCTACAACAAGAGTATTGCTTGTTGTTAATACTATTGTCAAAAGACTTGATATTAATGTAGTGTTTCGTATCTTGAGATGGGAACCACTATTTTAAATTTATTATTTACTTATGAATGTCCATGTGAGCTTGTTTTTATCTATTTTGTTATATATTTAGCTAGTTCATTTTCTGCTACCACAATATCTGCCAATATAAATTATATACCCATGCTTAATGAGACTAATTTCAATGAATGGAAAAAGCACTTACAGTGATTGGCTGTATGGACATAGACCTTGCACTAAGGGAAGAACAACATACACCTCTCACTGCGGAAAGCACCCCTGATGCTAAAAGAGATTTTGAGAGGAAGGATCGTTCAAATTGCATGAGTCTAATGATCTTGAAGTACAGCATTCCAGAAGCCTTTAAGGGCATAGAATCTGAAGAGATTACTCAAGCTAGGGGTTTCCTTGATGAAATTGAGAAACGTTTTGCTAAAAATGATAAGGTTGAGATGACATCACTTCTGACTTATTTGATGTTTATGAAATATAAGGGTCAAGGAAACGTGAGGGAGTACATAATGGAGATGTTTCATATTGCTTCAAGACTTAAGGCACTTAAGATCGAGCTTTCTAATGAATTGTTTGGTCTTATGGTTTTGGTATCGCTTCCTTCACAGTTTGACCAATTTAAAATTATTTACAACTGTCAGAAGAAGAAATAGACTTTAAATGAGCTCATTTCTCATTGGGTGCAAAAGGAAGAAAGGTTGAAAAATAATAAATCTAAAAGTGCTCATTTGGCCAATGCCTCTAAAGACAACAGCTTACATTCTGAATAGAATACCCACCAAAACAGTTGCAAAAACACCTTATGAGCTTTGGGCAGGTCGAAATCCTAGCCTAAACCACTTTCACATTTAAGGATGTCTAGCTGAAGCAAGACCCTATAGGCCACATGAAAATAAATTAGACTCTAAAATAATGAGCAACTACTTTATTGGTTATTCTGAACGATCTAGGGGCAATGAGTTTTATGATCCCACAATTAAGAATATTTTTGAGACATGAACTTCAACCTTTTTTTTAATGATGTTGAGTTTGGATGCGGAAATAAGCTTAGAGACATTGCTTTTGAAGAGGAATTGGATTCTAACTCAATTTCTGCTATCACTTTTTACGATGTTCAGGTCCTCATACCTATCATTGATCAAGAAGTGAATCCAGAACCTCAATAAGACAATGTTGAACAATTCCTTATTCAAGACGAGGTAGTTGTTCCAGAAAAACAAACTCAACAACCTCAAGAACGAATGTCATTAAGAAGGTCCACTAGAGAAAGGGTTATAATGACTTTAGTGGAATATTTTGACCTTAAACTGCATCAGATGAATGTAAAGTTAATGGTTTCTCAATGGTAACATTGATTATACATTTATATGGTGCAACGAGAAAACTTTGTATCTAATCATACAAATTTAATGATTTGCAAATTAAAGAACTCTATATATGGGCTTAAGCAGACTTCTCATCAATAGTATTACAAATTTTACCAAATGATTATCTCATTCGGTTTAGAGATGAATTTGGTCAATAATTGTATAAACCACAAGTTTAGTAGGAGTAAGGTTTTATATGTTAATGACATACTATTTATCAATTATAAGTTAAGTCTCAACCAATACCTCAATAATGATTTTGAGATTAAGGAAATGCATAAGATTCCCTACGTCGAGGAGTCTAAAGTATGTATGTTTCCGAACATTGCGTACATTGTTGGGATGTTAGGCAGATATTTAAAAAACCCTAGTATGGAACATTGGATAGTAGCCAAGAGGGTTATGAGGTATCTTCAGTGAACAAAAGATTACATGCTCACATATAAAAGGTCTAATATGTTAGAGATCATCAGGTATACAAACTCCGATTTTTATGGAATATTGATGTAATATTTTGTCACTAGGGTGTAAATTGTGACAATAATTGGTAGTCCTTTATTCCAATAACAATAGGAGCACATCAAAGTCAAAGTACATAGACTTTAAGTTCCTAGTTGTTAAAGTAAAAGTTTAGAGTGGTTAGGTGCTTATAAAGCATATTGGGACAAACTCCATGATTGCGGACCTGCTTACTAAGGGACTACACCCAAGGTTTTTCATGAGCACACTGCTATTATAGGTGTAATGTCATTTGAGGATATTTGGTTTTAGTGGGAGTTTTGTACTTTTAATTGATTTTTTGCTATAGACACATTTTCAGTTATTTCAGTTTACAAATATTAAGTTTATTTTCTGCAAAAATAAAGTTTATTTGGTTTATTCACATTCTAATTTTGGTAAGTTCGATCTCATTGAGGTTAAGGAGGACCAGTTGGAAATAGACATGTTTAGATAATATTGCAAGTAATTTTCATGCTACACATCCATACTTGATCTATGTCATTTGGTTGTGTTAATATACGTGATCATGGATGGATTTAGTTATGATATATGTAACGAAAGTCTCATTGGTTCTATGTTAACATAATTAATGGACAAGATTGTTCGAAATACCTTTTTTGGATATCATAGTAAAGTTTTGAGCTCATAAGGTTATATAATGACATGTAATTATAGAGCAATTAATATATGTGGTCCAAGTGGGAGATTGTTGGAAAATATGGATATCACATATATAATAAGGGTAATTACATGTTATTATTTACTATCATAATAGGTTAGCCCAAATTAAAAGTGATCTAATTTGGTTAATGTTTATTGGGCTTTAATTATTAAATAAAGTATGGGTCAAATATGTATAGATACTTTAGTAACTAATTTCTAATTAATGGTGGGTTAATTAGAAATTAGGGTTAATGTATAAAAGTTATATATTAGGATTATGGTCTAAATTACACACAATGTAACTTTTCTAATATACCATCTTTAGGAAAAACAGAGCAAATATTCTCTTAATTTCTTGTGTGTTAATTTGGAAGATCAAAACCCCAAGATCCGTAAAATTCAAGAAATCGATGAATTTAAGTAGGCTTCCTCATCTAGTTTTGTTCTTGATAATTTGACATGATAGATTATGTTTTACAATTTTAACTTTATATTAGATCTTACTTCTACGATTCTAACAATGAGAACCTTGGTTCATGAAATTTGGGTTTCCCATATTTAAAGAATCGAAATGAAAGAAAAAAGAGTTTTTTTAGTTGTTTTTTCTTTTTTTGTGAAATAGAAAAATAAAATTTTTAAAAACGTTTTAAATTTTTGGTCACACATACGGTGTTTTGCCATCAAAAATCGAACACTGCTAGGATCTCATGCGATGAAACCAACCAAAAAGAAATGGAGAAGAGCAAAGAAAAGTAGTGAAGAAAGAAAAGAAAAAAAAATGGAGTTTAAATAACTAGAAGAATGGGCAAATTGCTTCCTAGTCCCCCATGTTTTTGAGTTTTTTCACACCCTTTCGCCGGAAGTTCTCCCATGTTTTTTGCTTGCATTATTTTCATTGTGTCCTTCATTTTTGTTAAATGGTGGTGATATTTGATCTATTAATTTGATTTCTTGTGGGTGATTTCTTATGTTCATTTCTTTCTAGCTTTGTTGAGTTTATATTTGTTGCATTCTATTCTTGGTATTTTGTTATTAGTGAGATCTATGTCTAGAATTTAAGTGGCTTTCTATTTGTTCAGTCTTGTTTAGGTATTTTAGATTAATTTCAAGTTTAATAAAATTTATATTTTATGTTTTAAATTTCAATTAGGTTTTAGATATTTTTAGCTCAATTAAGTTTTTTAATTTTAACTTTTTTAGTTCAACTAGATTTTGAGATTATATTAGATTTTAGATTTAAATTTTGTTGTTTAGATTTTAATTTTGAAACTAGATTTTAGATTTTTAGCTTAGACTTTAAAGTTCAAATTAGATGGTAGACTATCTAGATTAGATTTCAGATTTTTAGATTTGGGTAAATTATCAAAATAGTCATTTTGTTTGCTTTATGTTACATTTTAGTCACTTATATTTGAAATATTACCTTTTAATTAGTCACGTTATCGTGTTGTAACATTTTAGTTATTGAGTCGTTAATGGTATAATAGTAGTTGTAATGCACGTTAAATCATCATTTCAAACAAAAAATTAGATTAAATTATACAATTGATCCCTATATTTTTTTATTTTGAGCAATTTAATTATTTTATGTTCTTTTAACTTTTCTTTTTGTTTTCATTCTTTTTTGCTTCTCCCTTTGTTTTCATCCCTTCTTCATCTCTTTTAATGTAGTTTTTCTATGTTTTTCATTTGGTAAAAGAAATGGAGAAGCAAGGAAAACAAAGGAAGAAGCAAAAGTGAACGGAAAAAAAAGAAAGTTAAAAAAATATAAAAGAAAAAAATTAAATTACTCAAAACGAAAAAATATGGGGACTGATTGTATAAATTAACCTAAAATTTTTGTTTGAAATGATGATTTAATGTGCCACGTCAGTTTACCGCTACACTGTTAACAGCTCAGTGACTAAAATGTTACAACGTGATAATGTAAGTTACTAAAACGTAACATTTCAAACAAAAGTGACTATTTTAATAGTTTACCTTTTAGATTTAGAAGTTTAGGTTTTAAATTTTTTTTTAGAATCTAGAATTTTAGGATTAGTAGGTTTAATTAGATTTACTTTATATTTAAAATTTTTAAGTTTTAATAGATTTAATTCCACTTTGGTTTAGATTTAGGTTTTTATTTAGAATTTAGATATCAATAATTTTTAGATTTTAGGTTTCGATAATTTTACATTTAGCTTTGGACTCCAAATTAGACCTGTCCGGCCCGGCCCGAAAAAAATTTTCGGCCCGCCTCCTAGGCCCGGGCCCGGCCCGGCCCGAAATATAGGCCTAAAATTTTGCCCAAGCCCGGCCCGAGAAAAATATCATAAGCCTGAGCCCGGCCCGGCCCGACCCATTTTTAATAAACATTAAAAAATTATTTTAAAAATAAAAATATTTTAAAAGTATTTTAAAATTTAAAAATAAAAAATAAAAATATATATTTATTATATTCGGGCCGGGCCCTGGCCAAAAAAGTGGTACCCGAGGCCCGGCCCGTTTTTTAAACGGGCCTCATTTTTTTGCCCAGACCCATATTTCGGGCCTATATTTTTACCCGAACTGTAACACCCCTTACCCGAGACCGTTGCCGGAGTCGAGCACGAGGCATTACTTATCTTATCTTACTAACTCGAAGCATAAAAACTTGTTTTAAAAATTAATTTCACTATTTACAGCAATCTATCCAATAGCGGAGCAGTTACTAAATTAATTATAACTTGAGCTACGGAACTCGAAATTTAACTCCGTAAATTTTCACTGAAACTAGACTCATATATCTTTCTACCATAAAATTTTTAGGATTTTTGGTTTAGCCAATTAGTACAGTTTATTAGTTAAATTCTCCCATGTTTCACCAATTGACTGCCCTGACCTCTTATCACTAAAAATAAAATTTCTCATTGTGGAATTTTCATATAGTGCTACCGCTTGCTTCTACAGAAAATAGACTCAATAAGGAATCTATACATATAAACTAAAACTCATAACTATTTTTTTACAATTTTTAATGATTTTCTAAACTCAAAATAGGGGTCACCAAAAACTGTTCTGACCCTGTCTAACCAAAATTCACATATCTTAAAATATAAAATTCATTTTGCTACATCGTTATTTTTATGTGAAAATAGACTCAACAAGATTTAAATCCATATATCATTCACTCTTTAATTCATTTTATACTATCCTAGGTGATTTTTCAAAGTCACGTCACTGTTGCTGCCTGAATTCTGTTTCTTTGCAAAATTTTACCCTTTTATGATTTCCATGCATAGTTTATCACTTAGACTCTTATAACAACAAACACTTCCATACTTAACCATTTTAGCAACCATTCATCATCAAATACTTACACATCATTCTTTAGCAAGATTATAAATACAAACATTTAAAATAACTAAATCCCTATACATGCCATACTCAACATGGTTCAACATAAAAATACCGAGTTGCTGTGGTTGATAGTGTGGACGATCTCCGACTTCTTTAGGATCCTTGAAGTAACCTTGCAATACTATAAGAGAAAGAGAAATAAAAGACGTAAGCATAAAGCTTAGTAAGTTTACTAGCAAATAAATAACAATATTTAACTCAGATAATTAAACTCAAGTGTCTATATCTCTAGTTTACTCTTTAGTTAATCTCATTCTAGTTCTCTTGCTTGTTTACTTAGTATACTTGTGTGCATAACTTACTTCTCTCTTGCTGTATCGTTGAATATCAATTGATAATATAATAAGTTCTTAACTCTTATAACTTACCTGAACTTACCATTTATGTTTTTAACTGAACTTTCCTGAACATGATTCATTATTTAGCCCATTGAGCTACATTGGAACAATAAGGATACTCGGGTCTCTTCTGATAATGACATGCCAAAGTCATGTCCCAGACATGGTCTTACATGGGATGTACTCATGTCGGTGCCCATGCCATGTCCCAGACATGGTCTTACGGGGGACCTCTCATCTCAGTGCCAATGCCATGTCCTAGACATGGTCTTACATGAGACCTCTCATCTCGATGCCAACGCCATGTCCCAGACATGGTCTTACATGGGACCTCTCATCTTGGTGCCAATGCCATTTCCTAGACATGGTCTTACATGGGACCTCTTTACCCAAATGTCATGACATTCGTATCCAGTATCATCCTTATGTATCAACGGGACTTTTTAATTTTAATTCTCTATCATTTCATGCTTGGATCAACATTAAATAAATTCATAAAATAAATGCATAATTGCTTGAAAATAACAATATTAATAATAATTATTGAAATATTGTATTTATTTACCGTAAACTTACCTCGATACCGAATATAGCCCAATTCACCAACTTAGTCTTCAACTTTATTCTTTCCTTTGTCTAACCTCGAGTTTCGTTCTTCTTGATCTAAAATAGAAAATTTAACTTATTTAATACTCACATTCATCAAAACAGCCCTCAACTCTAACTTTTTCAAAACTACGATTTTGCCCCTAAACTTTTGCATAATTACATTTTTCCCCAAGGCTCGAAAATTAAACTTCATCTCATATTCTTATGTTTTATGACATGCTGAACATTTTTCTCTTCTATGACAACATCAAATTCTCACTCTAACACTTACTTATGTACATTAGAGATTTTTACCGATTATGTCAACTTACTCGTTTTTGCTTAAAATCGGCTAACAAAAGTTGTTTAACATAATTTATAGCTTCATATTCTATCATAAAACATCAAAATAAACACTTTTCACCTATGGGTATTTTTCCAAATATAAACCCTAGGTTAAATTATTGCTAGAATAAGCTAAATTAAGCTACCGGGACTCCAAAAACGTAAAGAACATTAAAAACGGGGCTTGGGATCACTTACTATGGAGCTTGGAAGCTTGAAAACCCTAAATATGGCTTACCCCCTTGCTGATTTCGTCCAAATGAAGAAGATGAGCATAATTTGTCATCTTTTTCCCTTCTAATTCATTTTAATTACTAGATTACCAAATTGCCCCTAACTTAAAAATTTCCTATTTCACTTATCTCATGTCCATTTTTGTCTAACAACTTAACCAATGGTCTAATTACCATATAAATACCTCCAATTTAAAGTTTCATAACAATTGGACACCTCTAACATGTAGAACTCAACTTTTTCACTTTTTACAATTTAGTCCTTTTGACTAAATTGAGTGCCCAAACGTCAAAATTTTCAAACGAAATTTTCAAGAAATCATTTTGTGAAATCATAGACCATAAAAAATATAAGAAAAATAAAATTTTCTTCATCGGATTTGTGGTCCCGAAACCACTGTTCGGATAATCTTAAATTTGGGCCATTACACAAACCCTCCCATATTTCGGGCGGGCCGTCGAACCGGGCATCCCATGGATAGGTCTACTCCAAATATTAGATTCTTAGATTTGTTTTTTTAAAGAAAAATACTTAGTGTTATTTTCTTTTAAGTCTTAAAGTTTCGAGTCAAATTTAGTTTTAGGATTTTTAGACTTCCAATTTTAGATGTTAATTTTATAAATAAAACTCCTTTTAATATTTGATGTTAATTTTAGGTTTAGTTTTCTTTTAGTGTTCGAGGTTAGACATATTTGCGGTTAAATTAAAAAAATATGTTGTTTTTCTTTTTAATATTTAAGAAAGTATGTCATTTTCTTTATATTTATTGGGATACGCTGTTTTGGAGAGAGAAAGTGAAAATGTGTACTGCAGAACACGTTTTTACTAAAAATTGATAACTCAGCTTTTTTGGTTAGATGGTTAAATGTTAGTGTTTTTGTCTTTGTCTTTGACTTCTAGGTTAAATGTAATTTTTATTTAACGTTGTTTTAAGCTTTTTATATTTTAATTAATATTTTAACAAATTAGCTCTTTTGGTTAAATGGTTAGATAATTATGATTTCATTCTTGAGTCTTAAGTTTAACTTCTCTTATAAGCATTTTAATATGTATTTTTATTTCATTCTTGATTTCATGTATTTTTAATATAAACATAATGATATTTGAAATATTATACCCACAATGTAGATGAAAAACAATTATATTTGAAATAATTATTTGATTTTATAATATTAGAAATCACCATAACCATAAATATTAGAAAATAAATATTTGACATATAAATATTATATATAAAGAAAATATATCTAAAGAATTAGTTGATTTAAAAAAATTACATATTTATTATTTTATTTTATAAATAAAAGAGTTATTAATTAAAATTAAAAAACTTGAAAACAATATATTTATTAATTATAAACATTAATTAAAAAACTTGAAACAACATGAAATAAAAATACATATTAAAATACTTATAAGAGGAATTGAACTTGAGGCTCAAAGATGAAATTAC
Organism: Gossypium raimondii; assembly: GCF_025698545.1. Classification (NCBI taxonomy): domain Eukaryota; kingdom Viridiplantae; phylum Streptophyta; class Magnoliopsida; order Malvales; family Malvaceae; genus Gossypium; species Gossypium raimondii. Next base: position 22,879,487 of record NC_068567.1, on the reverse strand, counting down.
AATTATTTAACTATCTAACCAAAAAAGTTAATGTATTAAAAATATTAATTAAAAATAAAGCTTAAAACAACATGAAATAAAAAATACAAATGTGAGTAGGAGATGAATCGAACCCGGGACTCAAGGACAAAAGCACTAACATTTAGGGTCTGTTTGATTGCCAGTAAAATGTTTTCCGTAAAATGATTTCTGGAAAATGTTTTACTTTTCTGCAAAATGATTTACTAGAAAATATTTTCTACTGTTTGGTAGATTTCTTGAAAATATTTTCCGAAAAAGTTGTTTTTACATATATTAATAAATTTTTATATTTTAAATTGTTTTTACATATATTGCAATGATTTATTTATAATAATATTCAATTATTAAGCTACAATATTAATCGTTATAAATTGAAAAAACTAATATCAAATAAATTATTTGTAATTGTGTTAAAAACAAGTATTGAATAATTAAAAAACAAGTTCTTGGAAAACCGATAAATGAAGCGCTTTTCTATCGAAAATGAAGGAAGGAATGAAGGAGGCGATAGAGAGGAGAGCACGGAAAATGTCTTACTGAAATTGAAAGGGTAAGACATTTTCCTAAATGTAACCCATTTTCCTTGTTTTGGAGTTCATTTTCCAAATGAAAAATGTTTTCCGCCAATCAAACGCTGGAAAAGTTGGAAATGATTTTCCGGAAAATCAATTCCGTCAATCAAACAGACCCTTAATCAATTTTCAATGAAAATAGGATGCTTTTTCAGCCAACGTAGCTGAAAGTGCACATTGTAGGACACGTTTTCACTTTCTCTCTCCAAAAATAGTATATCTCGATAAATATAAAAAAAACGACAGACTTACTTAAATATTAAAAAAAATAGCATATTTCTTTAATTTAACCCATATTTGGAGCATATATTAGGAATTTTAGATTGGAAACCATAGATGCCAAACTATGCAACATTATCCTTGAATAGATATTTTAAGGGTGATATAACTTTTCCTACACATAATCATATTCCTAAACTTGAATTTTAGTGACGAAATTGAGGCGTAGTTTTTATTTTTTATTTCTTTAGATTTATCTTAGATTTAGTCTTGAAACTTTAGGCTATACATGACTAACCAACTTAACTCGAATTAATTAGTGGTGACTTTAGCTTTAAATCTTCAAATCTAGCTTGTTAGGTTCTCGTCTAGCATGTTATGACAATCACATCAACATTTTGATGGAGTGACCAATATTTTAAATAAAAATACAGAAATTCAATGTCTTAAAATTAAACCTTAGATATTGAATTTTAAATTTTAGAAAATTACATTAATTTTGAGCACATTTAAACATATTTATTGTTCTCTCTCATTCTTTAAAACTATGCGTGTAAATATTAATAGGTTAAAATATGTTATTGTCCTTATACTCTTTACAAATTTAGAATTGAATGCATATATTTTACTTTCAATAATTTAGTGTCTTAATTTTTAAAATTTTAAAGTTGAGGTCCAATTTTTATACCATTAAAATTTTTCATTAAATTTATCAATGTATAATTTTAAAATAAAAAGCACTTACTCGATAATCATATAACTAAGAAAAACCAAACTTTAAGTTTAACAAAAATAATTTTAATTATATTAAATTTAGAACTAAATTTCTAGAAATAAAAATATAACAACTAAATTTCGAATGCGGGTACTTATGGTACAGCATTTATTACACCCTAATTTTTGTTCTTGAAAAAGTCCCTTCTTTTCCTTCCATAATCATCTGCCTCCCACCGTCGTCCCTCTCTTCTCTCTCTCGTCTCTGCGAATCGGTTTTCTTGTCTTTTTCTTCTCTTCTATCTCAGTTCTCACCCACTGCCGTGTCCGCTGGTTTTTGCCGGATCTGACCCGTATCCAGTGTGTATCGTGTTGAGACGGCTACTGCACCACAAGTTGCCGAGTCCGGATAACGAAGGCTGCGACAAACAGAAGTAACTTTTTTTTCTTTATTTAACGCAATTACAGGGTTTTTGAAAATTAAAATGGAGGTAGAGAATGCAGAAAAAGTAAATCTGGAACAGAAAAAGAAGCATAAAGGGAAACACGATAAGCCAAAGCCATGGGACGAAGACCCAAACATAGACCGTTGGAAGATTGAAAAGTTTGACCCTTCTTGGAACCCCGATGGGTTACTGGAAGTCAGCTCTTTTTCCACTATCTTCCCTCGTTACCGAGGTAATTAATTGATTTCCTCTACGTTTTTTTTTTCTAATTTGATTACATTTTAAAATTTTACTTATGTTTGGTATCTTTTCTGCCGTCTTGTTTTAAGAAAAATACTTGCAAGAAGCTTGGCCAAAGGTTAAATCTGCTTTGAAAGAATATGGTATTGCTGCTGAGCTCAACTTGGTAAGTTTCAAATTCTGTCGAGTGTTTTAATGGCTTAATTCAGTGGTCTTTTTGTATTCTAGATTTTGGGTTGGTTGAAGTTGAGCAGTTTGTTTTCCCCTCTAGATTGTAACAGTTTGTTTGGTCCTATTGATTCATTGTTTGGATGTTCTAAGATTGTGACTAGAAACAAAGCAGAGGGATATTACCAGTCATCATGTTTGCTTGAGTAGTCGAAAGAAAGGAAAGACATAATTTAGCTAATGTCTTCGACTGTTTTGTATCTATCAAAAGATATGCAAAAATTGAAATAAAAAGAAAAAGTGTAATTTTCATATATTAATATGATAATAATTTGTAAATTTGGCTTTTAAATGTTTAGAGCATACATTTTTCCCTCCATCTTGTCCCATTCAAGAAGTAGGATTACTATTTTCACTTCATTTTTTCCTTTTTTTTCATACGTAGTCTTCTGTCTTATGCCCCATTGATTATTCCTTATCTTAAGAAAGCTGTCAGAGCGTTGGATCAACTTCTGTCTTTGTCATAATTAGATATAATCCCATATTTATCAGATTGCCTTCTTCAAAGATTGAAGGATCATTTTGCTTAAAATACTTAGTAAACACTCTACTGCAAAAGTTTTCTTCCCCTCGTTCTCCAATCTTTTATATTGATTACTGGCACTCTACTATTATTGCTATAATATTCACATATGGTTCTTTATCATCTGATGCCTTTAATTGCTGATCAGGTTGAAGGGTCTATGACAGTTTCAACAACAAGAAAAACTAGGGATCCATATATTATCATTAAGGCCAGGGATCTCATCAAGCTTCTATCGAGAAGTGTTCCTGCCCCTCAGGTAGACTTGTCAACTATGCTTGCACTTTTTGTCAATCACAATACTTAAATGTTTGTTTATTTCCCATGAGATTTTTTTGACCATTTTACTTGAAATAGCTTTTGATCAGTCCTTAAAACCATATGTATGGAGGTTGTTTGAATATAGTTCTTACTGTTTCTTTTAATTTTAGGCCATCAAAATACTTGATGATGAGATGCAGTGTGACATCATAAAAATTGGAAACTTGGTTCGCAATAAGGTATGTGTTTCAGAATTTCCTTTATTTATTTGATTAAAATTTTGCCCATTTTACTTTTGTGAATCTGGTATAATGGTCGCTATTGGTATACAAGCAGATGCTTGAGTAGGTAGCTGAAATCTGTGTCGAGCTTTGATTATTTCTTACACTTGTAGTTGAGCCTTGGTTGATCAATGGATCTTATATTGCTGGATCACTTGAACTTTAATTCTTTTAGCATACACTCTTTTAGCATTATGTAGGGTCAACTACGATGCATTGCACCAGTAAGAAGATTTTGCGATAACATGATGCCCCATAAAACTCGGATTATAAAATCTGAGTGCCTTAATGTTTCTTCTTGAAGCTAATTATGGACAAATATCTAGTCTGTAGTTATACTATTTTAGTTTGACACGTTCTATATATTTTAATTAAACTTAATGTAAGATCTTTCTGTTTTGCATTTATCTTTTGATGTCTGTCTGGGCGATGCAAATTAGGGTTCTTTGTTTTATGTTGCCTTCCAATCTGGATCCTATGATCTGAAACTTATTGTGATTTTTCTATTCATCTTTGTTTCACCTATTAATTAAGTACATATATATGCCTTCTGTCACTTGTGCACTACATAGGATTGATTAGGTTATCTTCGATGCAGCTACTATGAATTGTTTGTAAGCAGCATACAGAAAGCTGAAACTGCTTGTTATGTTCCTTAGGCTTTACTATCTATGCACGCTGAACCTCTATTTCTCATTCAGTCTATAGCTTGCTTATGAAGATGCTATAGCATGTTCAAAGTGGTACATTTATATCTGCTTATATGTTAATGTTAAGTGTTAACTAGTCGTTTGTACAGCATGCTGAGAAGCCGAGTTAATTGAATTGCATCCTTTTTAGCTTTTATATTTAAGTTTGGACAGCTTTTGGTTTTTTTATTTTTTTGTTTTTCTGTGTAACTTACTGAATTTATTTTTCATTTTGATAGATGGCAAGATATTACATTGTTGCATCTAAAATTTTTCAAAAAGTTGTCTAAATATTTGTTTTTACAGGAGCGATTTGTTAAAAGAAGGCAGCGCCTTGTGGGGCCAAATTCTTCGACTTTGAAGGTGTGTATAATTGATGTCTTAACATGATTCTAAAATAATCCCCTTATAAGGCTATGTTGAGGCATGAGGAAATACTATTACTATAAAATAATCCCCTTCATTACTGGATGCAGGCACTTGAAATATTGACAAGCTGCTACATTCTTGTTCAGGTAATTGCTCACCCTTGTTCGTTTTTGGTTGTTGAATTTTAATTTTTTGCTCTATGTTGAAATGGAGAACCACAAACTGAAAATCTTTTGTCACTTTCCACATGATGGAATAGGGAAACACTGTTGCTGCTATGGGTTCATTTAAAGGTTTGAAACAAGTCAGGAGGATTGTGGAGGACTGCGTAGAAAATAAAATGCATCCAGTATACCATATCAAGGTGCCAAAAACTTGACTTTGCAATTTTGGTTTTACTAGCGTTGCTTTAATTTATGCCAGTAAGATGTGTTTTGATATTGTATGAATATTCAGTAGCAGTTCCTATCTCCTGTTTTTTTCCTGTCTTACCATGTCTTCCTTTTCCCTTCCTTTTCATCATCCAGATTCTCATGATGAAGAAAGAGCTTGAGAAGGATCGAGCACTCAAAGATGAAAACTGGGATAGGTTTCTTCCAACATTCAAGAAGTAAGATATCTATTCTCTTCATTTGCATGTTTGAACTTATTTTCATGCTTTGTTCTGTTAGATATCCATTTAACCATCTAATAATGCTTCCAGGAAAAATGTTCAAACGAAGAAGGTTAAGAGTAAAGAGAAGAAACCATATACACCATTCCCTCCTCCTCAGCAACCTAGTAAGGTAAGATAGCTGATTGTCTCTTTGGGTTTTTTATGGTAACATGATTTCTTTTTGTCTCCCTCATTAGACTAGAATGAGATGTTTCCTTTTTTATTTAGTAATGTTGTTTTCCTGCACAATGTTCTCTGGTTTAAGGTTTTTTTTTTAGCTTGTGTTTGTTTTAGATAGACAATTGTAGTTTTATTTAGTATAATCTTGTTTGGTTTAGCTGAACATATTTGCTCTAAGAGCTAGGGTGCAAAATCTTAATTTTTGAGCCAAATGATCTGGTGGCTGGTGAGACCTTTGCATTCTTTAACTTTAGAAGGGGTTTCCGTTATAGGCAAGTAGGGAGAATTCCAAAAGAAATTTTGTAGGAACTTTGGGTTTGGATTAAATCTTATCTGTATCCTTTTTGGGATGATAAAATTTAGTGAAATTTATGCAGGCGTGCATAAGCTAGTGTACATAGGAACTGAAAAATTATTCTATCTGGGGGGTGAATTTTGGAGTCAATAATGAGGGGTTGGTTCTTTGCTTTTAGTATCCATTACATGTCTAAGTTGTTTTTCCTGTGCTCTTCCATTCTAAAAAAAAAGGGAAATGTAAGCTAATGAATTGCCCCCCCCCCCAAAAAAAAAAAGGGGAAGTAAGCTATTCTTTCTCGAGGGTGCATATAGATATTTGAAGCTTCCAACCCGGAGATTGTCTTTTTCCATTAAACTGAGATACTGAATAGTCACTGTATGTCTGCAGTGTGAGTAAGCTATGTTACTCAAACTTGGGTGTGACTTGTGAGTGTGTCGAATGTCGGGTATGTGTATGATGTGGTTATGTTTAACTTTTTTATAAGTTTTCCTTGTATTTAGAGGAGTATATCCTTATACCCAGGTCCCAATGTGTCTAATATGGGTCCTGGACATGGGTACTTGAAGAAAAATAAAGACCTGGAGCAGCATAAATCGTCATTGTTGTCATCATCATCATCATCCTTGTTATTATTATTATTGTTGTTGTTGTTGTGGAATTTTATGGAAACTGAACTTACATTGGTACATGGTATTGTCCAGATTGATCAAGAACTGGAATCTGGAGAATACTTCTTGAGTGAGAAAAAGAAATTAGCGAAGAAGTGGGAAGAGAAGCAAGAGAAGCAGGCACAGAAAGCAGCTGAAAACAAAAGAAAAAGAGAAGAAGCATTTGTTCCTCCCAAGGTTCTATTTTGAAACCTATAGTGGCTGACGCATAGAATCACAAAGTCCAACTATTTTTATCAAGTATTTATTTGTTTCAGCAGTAATATAATTTACCTGTTGCAGGAACCCGTGAAGCAAGATTCTAACAAGTCAGAGAACAAGGAGGAAGATGTTGCTGCCCTTGCTATGTCCTTGAAGGTAATTTTATAAGATTTCTTCCTTTTCAAAGATACTTGTTACAATTGGGCATAGTTCTAAGCAGCCCCACCTTGGATTTTACTGCAGCAAAAGGCCAAGGAATTCGGAAAGCAAAAATCTTTGCAAACTATCAATGCTGAAGAATATATTTCAGCCCCTGCTGCCGAACAGCCTTCCAAAAAGAAAAAGAAATCCAAGCATACCTAGTATAGGTAAACTATAAATTTTGTTGTAGACAAGTTCATGGTATGACAAATTTTGCTAAATATGTGCTGGCTTTTGTCAATCCGTGGTGCGGATGTGCAATTGTTGAGAAAAAAAGGCTGATATTTGGTAAAAAAACCTTGATATATCATGTTGAAGCTTAAATATAGTTGATCACCCGACTATGTTTTTGGGATAATTTATCATATAACTTACATGATATCATAGTTTCAGAGTTTGAATCATGGAAACTGTTGTACATTTGGATTTTTAGTCAATGTTTTGGTGCCCATTGGAATGTCTTGACACTTTCTAGCTTGCACATTTTTTGTACATTTAGATTCAAGTACAAGCTTATTTATTAGGTTTGCACACGAGGCATGTTGGAACTTGAATATAATAATTGATTATTTTCTTATCATGTAACCTTCTAAGAGGACAATGAATTTGAGATTAGACTAAAAAGTGTACAAGTTTATAGGTAATAGTATTTTCTGTCAAAGAACTTGACTTCTTATATATGACAATCTCAATTGGCTTTAGAAACCGACATATTTAGAGCATCAATTCTTGTTTTATACATTTCATAAACATTATTATTGTCACACATCTTAATTCTTAGTTTGCTTTGAATGTCAACCAATTAGAAAACGGAATTGCAGGTTAAATGGGTAAAAAATTTCAATTACTTTTTTGGTTCTAGATTTTGAGGTGTCAACATGATCTTGGCAAATCACTTGTTCAATTACTTCAAGTAATAGAGTTGAGAAGGCAACCCAATAACCTACTTGAATTGATCAAACTTGGAACTTGAAAAGGTTGGAGAGTTCGTACCATCGGTACAATGGATTGAACTTTCTTTTTTGGTTTTTCTTGTCAGATCATAAAGGTTCGCCCTACTTTATGTTATATATAATGATTAAAATTAACTAACTAGTCCTATTAGTTCTGTTCAAAATTAATGTATGGATCCATTATTATTTTAATATGGGATCTATTTGATATGGAACCTGTAAAAAAGTGAGTGTATTTCAAATTTTAACTAATCATTGTAAAATATTGATGATCGTATTCCAAAAGTTAATTTCAAATGTTTGATATTTCACTACACCAAAATAGGTATTTAGCGGCGCTTTTTTAGGGCTATAGCGGCGTTTTTTAGCGTAAGAATACTTTTAGCAATGCTTTGAGAAGCGCTTAAAAAATGTTGCTATTGATCATGTCGCTAACTTTAGCGGCTTTTTATAATAAACGCTAAAGATGAACACCTTTACTTGTTTCTCTTTAAGCCGCAAATAGACTATGGTCTTTAGCGGCGCTTACACAAAAAACGCCGCTATAGACCATAGTCTTTAGCGGCGCTATACAAAAAACGTCACTATAGATCGTGGTCTTTTAGCGACGTTTGTACATAAAACGCCACTATAGACCATGTTCTTTAACGGCGCTTGGACAAAAAAGGTCACTATAGACCGTGTTCTTTAGCGGCGATTGGACAAAAAACGCCACTATAGACCATGGTCTTTAGCGGCGCTTATACGAAAAACGCCACTATCGGCCGTGTTCTTTAGCGGCGTTTACCCAAAAAATGCCGCTAATTTTGGCATATTTGAAAAGTTTTTTTTATATTTTCAGCCCTCTTGTAAAAACAAATCAGAATAAACCAAATATAATCCAGCCAAAAGTAATACATCTATATAATATTTAAAATAAATGTCAATAAATAAAATAAAATTCTTATTATTCTTACAAAAATTGTAAAAGTTAAAATGATAATGCCAAAGTCAAAATTGAAGTATATTTACACGATAGTCTAAGACGACGGTGGTTGCGACTGCTGAAACATCTTCATCATATTCGAAGTCATTCTTTGGAGTTCATCGAACTTTTACTACTGCTCGCTTCCCTCGTTGCGACCTTTAATTCCTCGCCATGACCTCTTCTTCTCTCACGATCTGCTTTAAGTTCTTCTGGAGTTCTTCATACTTTCATTGAACCTAAGCTTCTCTCATTGCGCCTCTTTCTCTCGTTGCGATCTGCTTTAAGTTGTAGTGGAGTTCATATCTTTTGAACCTCGACTTCTCTCGATGTTGCCTCGCTTTAAGTTGTGTAATTTGTTCACTTGTTGTCGCTTGCATCCGAGCTATCTGGTCTCTTAACTTCGAACTTGACTTGAGCTCGACTCCCAATGCATGTATCGTTGAAATGGATCCAAAATATTGGGATGGGTTAACAAAAGATCATTGAAATCGAACCCGACCATACCTTTCAGACCCAAAACTTCGGTGATAATCCGGTTATCAATGTCGTCAATATGAACAGAACTATCACTTTGAAGCAATCGCTTCAGATTTACTTTGTCCTTCGCTTTTCCTAAAAATAAATCACATAGTTAAGAACGCAATTTATTAAAAAAACAAATGCAACATAACTTAACAATATTTGCATTACAAGAAATGAAATAAACCATTAGAACAGTAAAAATAATTAAAACAAGTCAAATTGTATTAAGCGAACGTACCATAATTTCTGCAGCTTCAGGAGTCATAGGGTTTCCATCTTTCTTCCTATGTGTAATGTTAAAAAGTTGAAGGCGTCTAACTTTTTGACCCGACAGCACTTCCTACAATGCTATAGTAAAAATATTATTTGATATAAAGTAATAAATATCTGCTAGTATTAAAAAAATCCAAAATACCTCGGCCTGAGCTACACACGTAAAACTTCTCGACCCAGCTGTGTGTGTGAATTTTTGTTTCTGCCTACTACTTGTTCCAACTCGTTCACAATCCTACATTATGAAATTAATAGTACGTTAATTATTAAATACTATAAACCAACATAATTACAAGATTTTTGTAGTAACACATACCTCCCCTTTCTTCGAAGTCCAAAATCTAACGACCTCTTCCCACTGGTACCTTAGCATTCCCGGCGGGACATTTTGTAATTTCTCGTCGAGTGTTGTTTTTGTCTTAAAATAGTCTTTCTTTAATGTGCTCTTATGGTCTCTCCACCTTTTTCCTAATGCCTTCTTTACATAAGCATCGGAGACCTCTAGAGCAAATCTAGCCTACAAAAAACACGTTTTGTTTTTTACTTAAGAAAGTAAATGTAAACGAAACTTAAACCCAAGTATTATAAATGACATACACGTTTTGTTACCTTAATGTTATCGAGAGCTTGGTTCTTGTTACTCTCGGGCACTTTATGCCATGACTCGAAGTTAATTGGCAATATATTTGGATTCCGTGCTAGAATGCCCATGTATCCTGCTAAAATGCGAGCTTCTGATCCAACAGGCTGACCAAAGCTATTACTGGATACTTGGACACGCTCGACTGGATCTAGATCGTATAAATCCCTCAAGAGATACGTCCGCGAACTCTCCACGTCCGGCGAGCTTTCAAATAGAAAATAAAAGTATTGTAATATAAGAAATTTAAAAAATAAAATAAATAATAAGTCAACAAACATGTAAGTTAGATGTTAAATTACTTTGAGCTTCTATAGGTTTCTCAAGTGTACCCGGCGCATTCGAAGATCCAATAGCAGTTTGTTGTTCAGTGCTGTTTGTTTCGGTCGAGTTTGGAGTACCTTGAACAATGCGGTGCGCTCGCACGAGTCTTCTAGGCATTTTATCTGCAATACAAATAAATTAGTTGAAAGCTTAATATACAGTTACAACAATAATAATATGTTTAAAATAGTTGAAATATATAATAAGACCAATATTATGATATGATATTACATATAATTAAATAATCGTAAAAGCTTACTATATTATAATCCATAAATATCTTCATCATTATCCTGGCGGACCCATTGACTGTGTGTACTAGTACTAGGGATGTTTTCGTTTAAGTTTTGTTCTGAAAATGGCAAAGTTTTTGTTCTGTCGTCAATGCCATCTCTACTTCCACTGCCTATGTCAAACAAGTCCCTAGGGATGTTACGGAGTACAACGTACCAACCCTCATCAATTTGATCTTTTGAGTAAAATACTTGTTTGACTTGAGAAGAAAATACGTACGGCTCATCAATCAATTGTTGTCCTGTATGAATCTATCAATTGAAGTTCACCATTGTGAAACCAAATTGATCTTGCTTAATTCCACGACCAGTATTAACATCGGCCCAATCACCTCGAAATAAGACAACTTTCCATTTTCCGTAGTAATCTAACTCAATTATATCAGTAAGAAGTCTGAAATATTCTACATTTCCCTCGACAGGATTGTTGTCCCTAGCACTAGCATAACTAGTAATTGAGGAATTAACAACTATTCCACAATTTTGCGTTCTCCTCAATCTCTCGCGATATTTTGTATGAAATCTGAATCCGTTGATGAGGAACGCACTATATCTTTTAACCACCCGATTTGGACATTGAGAAAGCCATTTAACTTCGTCGGTCACGTTCTTCCCACTCCAAACCTATTGTATGAAAAGTCAACTGAGTAATTAAAAATGTAATCTTACAAGATTATAATTATATGTCGATGAAAGCTACAATTGCATACCATTTCGATTAACCATTCATGGAAAGATTCTGTGAACAACTTATTGATGTCTCGAAGTTGTGTTCTTCGGGAGCGCGAACGTGATCTCAGTATTTGTTTGTACTCACTATGTAAAAAATATGTTCAGCTTGTTAGAAGATAAACAATTTTTAATTGATGAATATTTATCAAATTTCTAGAACTTACTTGCGTAAAGGTTCCATTGATTCGTGGTGAAACAGAATATACCGATATGCTTGTACCCACGAAAAACCATCTAATTCTGCAATTTCCACTTTGCCGATTGCTTCTCCAAAACTTTGGAACAAATAAGTATCGGCCAAGTTATGATCCGTGAGTCCAGCATTTCTATTTGGTCTGCTCAACCTTGTTTCGACATCATCCAAATATCGCGAACAGAAGGTCATACATTCCTCTGCTAAGTAGGCTTCAGCAATCGATCCTTCTGGATAACGCTTGTTGCGACAGTAAGACTTTAACTTGGATAGGAACCTAAACACGAAATAATGTTATGAAAAGTTGTACTGAAAGGCATATAGGGTTTACGGAATGAGAGTTTTTAAAATAAATTAACACCTTTCTATGGGATACATCCATCGGTACAAAACGGGTCCGCCAAGAATTACTTCTCGCGGGAGGTGGATTATCAAGTGAACCATAATAGTGAAGAAGGAAGGTGGAAAGATTTTCTCCATGTTGCATAAAGTCAATGCGGCTCTATCCTGTACCTTCTGAACTTCTTGAACATCCAAAACTTTGCCACAAATGGCTTTCATTATATTGGATAGTTCAATTATACAAGACGTCACCTTCTTCGATATACAACATCGTAGAGCAACTGGCAGTAAATCTTGCATCAAGATGTGATAGTTATGTGATTTTAGCGAATACAGTCTTCGATGTTTAACACTAACACATCGAGATATATTTGATGCATACGCATCTGGAACCTTTATATCCTTCAACACCGTACAGAACACTTCTTTCTCTGTCCTCGACATCGAAAAAATTGAAGGTGGCAACCGATATTTCCCATTAGGAAGTGGATTCGTATGAAGATCAGGTCGAATTCCCATTTGGACTAAATCAAGTCGACTCTGAAGATTGTCTTTTGATTTTCCATCTACATTCAAAATTGTACCCACAATATTCTCGCAGATATTTTTCTCAATGTGCATAACATCAAGATTGTGTCGTAGAAGCTGATGCTCCCAATAAGGCAACCCAAAAAAATACTTCTCTTTTTCCAGAAGTCTGCCTCATTGGGATCATCATCTTCATCGGAGTCATCATCAGCTTCATCATTTGATCTTCTATTTATTTGCGTGTTTGTCGGGTGGTTCATCTTTCCATAACTGAAATTTATATCTTTCAACATGAACAAGATATCACATCCACTTGTCTGCGAATGAACTTCTCTGAACTCTTCGGTACCGTCAAATACTGAACTTTGAAATCTAAATCTATGATTTTTCGGTAACCACCGACGATGTCCCATGTAAGAGAACTTTTTCCCATTGTATAACCATTGCGAACATGTTTGTGCAGCACAACAAGGACACGCGTAACGACCCTTGGTACTCCAACCGGATAAATTGGCATAAGCGGGAAAGTCATTAATGGTCCACATCAAAGCTGCACGTAAATTAAAGTTCTCATTTCTCACCACATCGTATGTCTCGACACCAGCCCATAATTGTTTTAACTCATCTATAAGTGGCTGTAAATAAATGTCGATATCATTCCGGGCCCTTTCTCCCGTGGATAATCATAGATAAAATAAGGAAGATTGCTTCATGCAAATCCACGGAGGCGATTGTAAGGAACAAGCACTCTCGGCCAAATCTTGTCGCATACTCATGATCTTGAAAGGATTAAATCCATCAGATGCTAGCCCAAGCCTCACACTCCTAGGATCGCTTGCAAAGTTTGGAAATTTATTGTCAAATGATTTCCAAGCTAAAGAATCTGCCGGATGCCTCATCTTCCCATCATCGGTTCGTCCATCATGGTGCCACATCATAGACTCCGCTGTCTTCGATGACATGAAAAGCCTCTAAAGCCTTGGTATCAGCGGAAAATATCGTAAAATCTTGACCGGCTTCTGTCTTGGTTGTGCAACATTTTCATCGTCGTTCCCATCTTCTGTGTTTCTATTTATCCAACGTGATTGGCCGAATATATGACAGCACTGTTGACTTCTCCGATCGCCCCAATACAACATGCAATCATTCGGGCAACTATGAATTTTGGTGTACCCAAGACCTAAATCTTTTATCATTTTCTTCATATCTTTGCATGATTGAGGAATTTTTGCAAACGGAAACATTTCTCTCAAAAACTCTAACAAGATTGTCAAAGAGTTCGGTCCACCCTCCCAAACATTTTAAGCGAAAAAGACGAATCTGAAAGACAATTTTGAGAATTTTAATCCCTCATACGGTTCTTCGTTCATGTCATTAAGTAGCGTAGAGAACTTTGCCGCTTCTCCATTCGGCTCTTCATGATGTACACTTCTTCCGAGTTCGGTAAAAGCATTTCCACCGAGATTACAATCATCGATAGCACAAAGTCGGGTGGGAACGATCAAACCATGATTGTGAATATTAAATGCTTCCCGCAACATCCTTCCATGTCATCCCTCTAACGATGATGGTAAGCGAGACTATCATAGGATACATCCATCCTTGAAGAGGAAGTACTAGGCAGGCATTCTCCATGAAAAAGCCATTGTTTATAACTCCGAATAAACCCATCAACAATTAGATGCTCGTATACAACTTCACGAGAATGCTAGTTTATGTTGACACACTTATTACACGGGTAAAGAATCATGTTCTCTTGGCTTGCATATTGAAATGCAAAATTTAGAAAAGTCTGTACTCCATTTCGATAACCGTCGCTTACCCTTGAAAAATTCATCCAAGACCGGTCCATTTCTTATTTCTTGAAGTCTGATTTTCACCAGAAATTACAAGGGTAAGTTGTTCAGTGGTAAGTATAAATGAGTTATGTATGTATATCATATGTTACATAATTTATGTATTAAGTAAATTATGTAAGTTATGTACGTGTATAAGTTATGTAAGTGATGTATTAAGTAAGCTATGTAAGTTGTGTATTATGTAACTTATGTAAGTTATCAAAGTAATGTATGTTATGTAAGTTGTAAGTTATGTATTATGTAACTTATGTAAGTTACCAAATTAATGTATGTTATGTAAGTTGTAAGTTATGTATTATGTAACTTATGTAAGTTATCAAATTAATATATGTTATGTAAGTTGTAAGTTATTATGTATTATGTAAGTTATGTAAGTTATGTATTATGTAGGTTATGTAAGTTGTGTAAGATATTTAAGTTATGTAAGTTTTGTATTATGTAAGTTATGTATGCTATGTATTATGTAAGTTTATATAAAAATTTATATAAGTTATGTATTATGTAAGGTAACATATAAGTTTATGTAAGTTATGAATGTAAGTTATGTATTATGTAAGTTATTTAAATTATTTAAGTTGTGTATTAAGTAAGTCCTGTAGGCTATGTGTTATGTATGTAAATTATGATATGATTGATAAATTTTTCAAATATATATAAAATTTTAATAAATATATTAAAAGCGTATATAAATATATATATATATCAAAGATGTTTTAAAATATAACTTTGAATACAATTCATTTAAAATATAATTTTGTAGCTTTAATCTCAGGATAATTCAAAGATCGTTACGATATGATATATATTTTGTAGCTTTTATTAATTCAAAGAACAAATTATGTCAAAAAAAAAACATTGACTTAGCATTACAATATATAATTAATTTGTTTATATTTATGAAAACAATTTTGTTATTAAAGAAATAATACTTTGAATTGCCATTACAAAATAAATATATTTGAAAAAGTATATTTTATTTTAATAGAAAATATAAATAAGTATACAAATTTATTTGTATGTAAAAGATTATTAGTCATTAACATAAAACCAATTTGCAAATATAAGATCGATAATTAATCATTAATTTGATGTAAAATTTATAATCGCAACACATAATATCGAAATCGATGATTTATAAACGCTATTCGATTAAACGATTCGCCCATAATTTATTCAATTACTCAAATATATAAAGTTGTTTAAGAGTTGTATTCAATTTTAATTGTTTAAAACAATTGCCTTTGCCGAATAGCAATTCTTAAATTTAAACATCAAATAATGTAATAAGCTGCAAAGTCAAATGGAAATTTAGCTAAATTGGTAATTGAAACTCCCTTCTAAAAATGAGAAATAATAATTAAACTATACAACTAAAATATAACAAAATTTTTTTAACAATTTGACTTTTTTAATAAGAAAACTAAATAGAGAAACATAGGAATAAATACCTTAAATTTCCTCAATTTCGAAGCAAATCCTGGAAAAAAAGACAGAAATACATTAGTACCGAAAAAACAGAAGTAATTAAAGCCAAAAAACTAAAAAAAAACAGGAGTTTATACTCACAAAGTTAGCTAAACTAAAAAAACTAAAAAAACCTAAATGCATAAACGATTTAAACCCATATCATATAAGTCATACATCAGCTTATAACCTATCATCAAAACTGATCAGCTTGATGAAGTAAAAAGGTACATGACAGTGAATTAGATGATATTAGAGGTTTAAAATTGAACATATATATGAATATATGTTGAAACCTAACCTAACCAAATCATGCGGGAGAAATCACATTTTCTTCTAAATTAAACATAAAAAAAAGTATGTCAATTGGGTAAGGATATTAAACAAACAACATTACGCAAATAATTAGATGATACTCCTTCTATTCCCAACGCTATAAAGCAGAGATTTATAAAATCCACCCCACGTGAGAAGGTGACAAATTAATTGGGGCTCATATTTTGTCAAAATTGCTACCCAATTTGATTATCTTGAGTTTCGTTAAGGACGTTTTGAAAATAAAGTAGATTTAAAGGCAAATAATGCAAATATAAATACTAATAACAGCCTGTTTTCTAAATAGCAAACCTATTATAAGTAGTAGTCAACCTTTGCAAGCATATTACAATCTATAAATCATAACCTATATTTAATTATTTATTACATTCAGGCATATCATACATTTCACATATATATATATATATATATATATATATCACCTAACCAATGTGAAATATCTTAACATTATATGTTTTAATACATATGACAAACATGCCAAGACCTTATAAGTTATGTCAATTTCATATATTAAACATCACCAAAATATATATATATATACTATACCATATACTTATAATCCATCTATGATTAGCGACAATAAAAATATATTTAAATCATAAATTAACCAAAACCGAACTTATAAACTACAAACCGAATTCACATTACATAAATAATGCACACTAGGCATAACAAATTCTCTCCACTAAATATTGAATTGATGTGGCCTAGCTATTATTATTTCATTGATTATATTGTATGCCTAAATTAAGTCTAACCTCAAACAACCTATGTTTTAATACCGAAAAATCATTACACAAACAACATTCACACATTTACTTACTCAACCAAGAATATGAAAGTAATATGAAAGTAAATTAAACAAACAATTTGTTTCAGTAATGGATTGAAGAAATAATACATTTCCCCTTAAATGGATGCTGGAATAACTCCATATCCAAGGATATTAAAGAAATCATGATTAAAACAAAACGAAAACCATAATTTTAATAATGATTTCTCAAAATAAATCATGATTAACTATATTTAATACTGTGTTTTGTATTTAAACGCAGCACATATAAAAAGCAATTGTACGGCTTTTGTAAAAGACTTTGCCGATTGACACCAGAAATCCACAAATCGGGTGGGATAGGGGTTTAAGGAAGGAGATGAAGAAGCAGCAACAACGCATCAAGGCAACACGGAAAGAAACCCTAAATTATTTTTTCGCTTTTATCTAATGAGTCACCACATTTTTGATGTTGTTTAATCGAAACCCTAAAACCCCAAATAACTCAGACTGACCTAAAACCCAAAAAATTTAATCGAAAAAGAACAGAAACGGCTTACCTATTCAATCGACAAATCTCGTAGCTGTGCCCACACAGTTTCAAGATCGACTCCGAGCACGTTTATTTCCTTTGTATTTTTCGTGAAAAGTTTTCTCCCCTTTCGACACTTAGAAAATTTCTCTCCTAATTTCTCTGCGATTTCCCTATTGCTGTAATTGGAGGACGACACAGATAGAAAGTTAATTTGTCCTCTAAAGAAACGGCGCCGTTTAAGTAAAGTTATGTAAGTTTTGCGGCGCTTTGTGGAAAAACTCCACAATAGAAACTGATTCCCTAACACGTAACGACGTCGTATATTGCAATATTTGTGGCGTTTTTGACTGAAACAACGGTAAAGTATACCTTTTGCGGCGTTTTTATATAGAAACGCCGCTCGAACTCTTTTTTTTTTGTCTTACATTTAAATAATTAATTGCCAATTTATTTAACAAATAAATAATTACTTACTTATTTATTTGTTTATTTATTTATACCAATATTATTTTGGTCCTATATATACAAATTAAATAATTAATAACTATATATATATCCATATATATCAAAAATATATCAAATGGCCGTTAATTTGGGTTAAATGTTTTAATTATATAACTACTATTAGTTATATTGTATCATTTAACAAGTCTCAAATTATAAATTAACCTTGTAATCTTCATATTAACCAATCAATTTATGTAGCTACATGCATAAAGTCGTGATATATCATCTACCTATTATACTCAAAACTTATCTTAATATTAAATTTGTTCGGATCTATATTTTACAAATATATAAGAACAAATATATTTACCTCAAAATTAATCAATCTAATATTAACCTCTTAAGAAACCCTAACCCCGCCCAACCCTAAAACCTCTCTAACCCTTAAATTCCCTAAACCCTAATTAACCTCGCCTTAACCCATAAATTCACGTCAGAACCCCTAAAGCATAACCCATTTCTAACTCCTAAACCATAAATACCAAACCTTAAATTCATATATACCGCGTAGTACTCCTTAAAATACCATGCATCGACCAAAATATTCCCTAAATATTCTTTAATAATAAAAAATATAGTGAAAATCTATTAAACAACAAGTTATATATATAGTTAAAATGTTGTATAAAGTTGAAATAAGGTAGCAATATTATCTTTATGACAAAATTTCGTATGAACCTTCAAATGTCCTCTCAACAAATGGAAAAAAAAATTGTTATAATAAACTTGGTACAACAAATTTTGTCTCTTTATATAAAAAACAAATTTTTTTTATAAAATTTGGTATAGAAAATGCATTTTTTTCGATAATAAATTCGTAAAGGATGAGGACACGGGTTAAATGGCCTTTAAAGAAACGGCGCCGTTTAAATTAATTTTAAGTCACATTTGCGGCATTTCTGCGTAAAAACGCCACTAAATTTTCAATTACAGAAAGAAACGGTGACGTTTTCACAAAATTGTTGACATATTTGCGGCGTTTTTCATAAAAACGCTAGTAATAGAGTACATCATTCAACTGAAACGACGCCGTTCTGACAGAGTTTCAAGAATATTAGCGGCACTTCCCTATAAAACGCCACAATAGAAACTGATTCCCTAACACGTAACGATGTCGTATATTGCAATATTTGTGGCGTTTTTGACTAAAACGCTGGTAAAGGCTATTATATATATATCTATTAATTATAATATAAACTATACTAAACTTCAATATATTAAATTTATTAATCTGGATTTATTTTACAAATATAGAAGAACATATATATATTTACCGTAAAAATTAATCAATCTAATATTAACCTATTAAGAAACCCTATCATGACCGTCTAAACCCCGACCAAACCCAAATAATTCCCTAAATTAATATTCTTTAATAATCACAAAATGTAGTGAAAATCTATTAAACAACAAGTTATATATAGTTAAAAATGTTGTACAAAGTTGAAATATGCTAGCAATATTATCTTTATGACCCAAATTTTCGTATGGATCTAAATATAAGTTTTTATCATTTTGAAAGTATCGATATTTTTGCATCCGTATTGCTATAGCCATATATATCAAAAAATCAAATGGTTAGGGTTAAATGTTTTAAATATACAAGATAATTAATTGTATCATTTAACAAGTCTCAAATTATAACCAATCAATCGACATGCATAAAGTGATCATGATCTACCTTTTATAATATTCAATATATTAAATTTATTCTGGATCTATTTTACAAATATATAAGAACATATATATTTACCATAAAAAATAATCAAAAACTAATATTAATCTAAATTAAACCCTAACATGACCGTTGAAACCCTAAATCTCAAACTCCTAAACCTCTAACCCCTAAATTAACCTTAAATCCCAAACCTTAAATCTATATCCCGTACTCCTTAAAATACCGTCCATAAAAAAATTCCCTAAATCTTTAATATATATAATCATAAAATATATTTTGTATAAATTGGTGTTTTATATTAATTCCTTTGATTTATTTAGTCGAACAGTACTAACAAAATTTATTACTCTTATAAAAGTTAATTCTATTTTTAATTTATTCTTTACAATACAAAATTTAAGTTTTATTATATTTTATTTTATTCATAATTTAATATATTTTCTCTCGTAAAGTAGTTTAAATCAACTGTGATTGAAAATTAGTAATAAATAGTTAGTTTATTATATACGTATCGACTTCTCTTTAATTTATTCTTCACAATACAATAATATTTGTTAATTATAATTTAAATGTAAATTGTACCACTATATAATAAATAGAACAAAATATTAATTATTTCAACTTATAAGATTTTTGTTACTATTAGCGGCGCTTAGAAACAAACGCTGCTAAAGGCAGGAGAATTAGTGGCGCTCAGATAAAAACGTCACTAAAGATCCGAGCATTAGCAGCGCTTAGACAAAAACACCGCTAAAGGCCAGAGGATTAGTGGCGCTGAGATAAAAAAGCAACTATAGCTCCGAGCCTTAGCGGCGCTTAGACAAAAACGCCGCTAAATGCCAGAGCTTTAGCGGCGCTCATATAAAAACGCCGCTAAAGATCGGAGCATTAGCGGTGCCAAGGTAAAAACGCCACTAAAGATCTCAGCATTAGCGGCGCACAAATAAAAACGCCGCTAAAGGTTTAAAAATCGCAAAAACGACGTCGTTGGTCTTAGGTTTTTTGTGGCGCTTTATATAAATCGCCGCTAATTCCTATTTTTAGCGGCGCTTCTTGGAAATCGCCGCGGATTCTCTACCTTTAGCGGCGCTTTGGCTAAATAGCACCTAATGCTCGATTTTTTGTGGCGCTTTTGTTCCAAACGCCGCTAAAAGTGCCGCTAAAAGCCTATTCTGGTGTAGTGTTTTGATCGTATATACATTGTTTACTCAATATCAATGAATCTGATAATGGTATATCATTGAGAAAAAGTCAAGTTGATTTTTCTTTTATAAAAAGAAGCTTTTGTTGTTGAGTCATTATTTTGGTTTACTTTTTCCTTTTGATACATCATTTTGGTTGATTTTAAGGTGTAAAATTATATATTATCAATGTATCAAATATAAATCTATGAATATATCATATTTTTATATAAAAAGTTATTATATCAAGTTTAGGACAATTTAGAAGCTTTTGAATCATTTTAAAATTATATAACAACCACAACAAATCAA